>NC_041039.1:1444857-1780536 GCF_900634625.1 Parambassis ranga | reverse complement strand
CTCTTTGTCTCGCGGAGTATGGAACAGCCTTAAGACACTGTGCAGACGAGCTGACTCCAGTGTTCACAGACATCTTTAACACCTCTCTGGAGTCATGCCATGTGCCAGCCTGCTTCAAATCCTCCACCATAGTTCCAGTTCCCAAGAAGCTAAGGATCACTGGTCTTAATGACTACAGACCTGTGGCACTGACGTCTGTAGTCATGAAGTCCTTTGAGCGCCTGGTACTGTCCCACCTCAAGACCATCAAAGCCCCCCTCCTGGACCCCCTGCAGTTCGCCTACAGAGCTAACAGATCTGTGGACGATGCTGTCAACCTGGCCCTTCACTACATCCTGCAGCATCTGGACTCCCCGGGAACCTATGCTAGGATCCTGTTTGTGGACTTCAGCTCTGCTTTCAACACAACCCGCCCAGCTCTCCTCCAAGACAAGCTGTCCCTGCTGCATGTTCCAGACTCCATCTGTCGGTGGATCACTGACTTCCTGACAGACAGGAGACAGCATGTGAGGGTGGGGATGAATGTCTCGGACACAAGGACCATCAGCACCAGTACCCCCCAAGGCTGTGTACTTTCCCCTCTGCTCTTCTCCCTGTACACCAACTGCTGCACCTCCAGCCACCAGTCTGTCAAGCTGATTAAGTTTGCTGACGACACCACCCTCATTGGACTCATCTCAGACGGGGATGAGTCTGCCTACAGGAGGGAGGTGGACCGTCTGGTGTCCTGGTGTGCTGACAACACAACACAACAACCTGGAGCTGAATGCCCAGAAGACAGTGGAGATGACTGTAGACTTTTTCGGAAAGTGCCAGCTCCATCACCCCCCTTCACCCTGACAGACACCCCCATCTCCACAGTGGACTCTTTCCCGCTTCCTGGGTACCACCATCACCCAGGACCTCAAGTGGGAGCTCACCATCAGCTCCCTCATCAAAAAGGCCCAGCAGAGGATGTCTTCCTGTGGCAGCTGAGGAAACTCAAGGTGCCAGCCAGATTATGGTTCAGTTCTACACGGCCATCATTGAGTCCATCCTCACCTCCTCCATCACAGTGTGGTACGCTGGGGGCCACTGCCAGGGACAAGCCAGACTGCAGCGTGTTGTGCGCTCTGCTGAGAAGGTGATCGGCTGCAGCCTGCCATCTATCCAAGACCTGTACGTCTCCAGGACTCTGAGGCGTGCAGTTGGATCACAGCCCTTCTCACCCTGACACGGACTCTTTGAGCCACTCCCTTCAGGCAGGAGGTTACGGTATATTTGGACCAGAACTTAGGCCACAAGAAACAGCTTCTTCCCCTCTGCTGTTGGACTGTTGAACTGTAATTAATGCACTGCTCTGCACTGTCACTTCACAAGGTCACTTTAGTATAGTCACTGCATATTGATGACTATTTGCACTGTTTACTCCATCTTGCACTACTTGTACACTAGTACCACCTCACCGACCCATGTGGTACCTGTTACATTATTACATTATTACACTGTTCCACTCGTTCATATAAGGGTCTATGTTTGCCATTACAACCGCCACTCATTTTATGTTCTGTTCATTGTATGTCTGTTATGCCATGTCAATTTAGCCTTACTTTAATTTATTTACCTTAATTTTATCTCTAAGGCAAATTCCTAGTAATGTGAATCCCCTTCACTTACATGGCAATAAACACGATTCTGATACTGATTCTCATAAGCTTATAATGTAGACTTTATAATAACAAAATTATTTTTTAAAAAATATGAAATTACTTTGCACTAATAAACATTACATAGGAAATATTTAAAAAGAATCATATTTTCTGTATGTACACAGTGGATGCTGCACGGATGCAAATCATTGTACATTCTCCTGGAGTTGCATAAGATGACGACACAAATGAACTCCAGTAATTCATGTTGATTTAATATTTTATAATTTGTTTTGGTCATTTAATAATAAGTCAAGTATACTCATATCCTTAAGTGGTTGTGGATTTTGTTGGATGGATGTGAAAATGAAGTTTCAAAACTGAAGGTATTAAAAGATTAACAGCTAATAACATTAATTAACAGCTGAGTTTGCATTTTATTTTTTGACTGCATGTAGGTCCATACTAGTATCTGCTAATTGGCTGACTGGGTTGCTTTCTTTGTGGGTATAAGCTCTGCTCTCTAACCCAAGTGCTGATGAGCCCCTACAGGATAACTTAAAATATGTACTGTACTTGTGGTGGAAACATTCCCCTCCGAAGATTGTGTGCATCTGCCAGCTAACAACGTATGTATCTCATATTGTATTTTAATTGTGGGTCCTCAAGTAATGTAGTAATATCTAAAAAAAACACTGTTTTACAGAAAAAAATTCATTAGTGAAAAGTCCATAGATTCTTCAAGGTTACGTGACTAATCCTTTTTATGTAATTAAGAGAGCAAAACTTTGATCCTCCTATAAATATTCGCACAATCAGGAAGCTTTGAGTCCCTTATGGATTTTCCCAAAATGGCCATTATCTGCAGGATAAGATTTGCAAATGGAAGATGATAAGCTGTCAACTGCAACAAATGGCCTCACAAATCACAGCACGACCTTTTTGGTATCAGTCGAAGTTAACATCAAAGAGACTTTATCTGTCTTTAGGCTTAGCGCACACTAAATTGCCTCATCCTGTTAAAGTTCAAATTTGACTGTAATATTAGATCAGTTGCATGATTTATTAGATTAATATCTTTGCTCTAAGATAAGTGGTTTACTACCAAAATAGCCACCAGTAATTGTCCTCTTGACCATATAAAAAGGAACCTTGAAGAGGAAAGCAAGCCTCAATCAGGTCAGCACTTGCATATTTGCCACTACACAAATGTTAATTTATTACTAACGATTTGAGATGTATTATACACACCCATCTCATTACTTACATGATGGTTGTGTTCAAAGCCAGAAGTAGGGGTGGGCGAATCGATCTAAATATCGATAGTATCGATACCAAAGTCAGGATCAGTAATTACTCGATACTAGCGTGATGAGATCGATATTTCTGTGGAAGTTTCTCTTCTATACCTTCAACAACTTTACTCGTATTTACTCGCGATTTACAGCGCTCCTCTCTCACTCTGCTCAGTGCGCAGGCACACTCCACCCCTCCCCCCTTCTCCACTCTGCCAGAGCAGACGGAGCTCCTGATTGGCTGTAAAGTACAGCTAGCATCATGGAGACAGCAGAGAGGAAGAGGAGCGCTGTTTGGAGTTATTTCACAGCGACAGACGAGAAGAAGAAACTGCTACTTGTGAGGTGTGCAGGAAAGCGACCTGCCACTGTGGAAACACAACTCATTGCCGCAAGCAGCAGAGCCCAAAGACCTCGAGCTGCAGAGTAAACAGAAGGAGGAGGAAGAGGCAGATCCCCAAACATAACCAGAGACAGTGGTCACTGACAAAGGCTTTACTGCAAAACACAGGTAGATGATTTAAAAAAGTGAAGGTTTAGATTGAGTAATCTGCAGCATGAATTAATTGTGTCTTTCTGAGTGCTGTGATAAGACATGCAATTTTAGCAGAATGACTGAACAGTCATCATATCACCAGCTGAAATAAATCTTGTTTTTCTCAAATTCCAAACTATATCTAATAATGTAATTATATAAGTTTATATGATGATATGTATTTCAGTATGATTAATATAATTATGCTTTGGTGATATCTGTTGAAGGATCTTTATTCTTCATACACAGCAAAATCAACAGTGTCAATTCAACTCTAATAGAGTTAAATTCAACACTTTAAAAGTGTCTATATTGGTCCACACTGAATTGAGTTATTTCAACACTTTTGAAAGTGTTAAATATTTTACACCATCACAGAGTTGAAGCAACACCATCAAGAGCTGAATTTTAACACTGGCAGTGTTGAATTTACACAACACTAGTGTACAGTGTACACTCTTTCAGTGTATAATTTTTAACACTAAATAGAGTTAAACTATGTTAACACTATAGACAGTGTTAAATATAACTAAGTATTTAACTCTTCTATATAGTTGATTTCTATTTTAAACAACACTACTGGGAGTTAATTAATAATCCTCAATTTCACTCCCCAAAACATTACATATAAAATTATTGAAAAAAACACACAATACAAAAAACTTTGTAGTTCAACTTGTATTTACAACAGTTGCAATGTCCCAACAGAAGCACTCTACAACAACAGATTGAAAACACAATATTCACAATCTGAATCAAGAGCAGAAGCAGATTCCAATAACTGTTTTGTCTTTCCACTACATCACCAAAAATCAGAGGAGCATTTCTCACAAGACACCATGACTGAATTGCATTAAGTCCAAGATCCTTGCTGTCATCCATCTTCAACCCACTTGGCCTATTTTTTCTCTCAGTATAACCATAGTTGAAACTGAATCCTCTGCGACAACAATTCCAAAGACAAACACTTCTGGTTAACCAGGTGCTGAAAGACAAGTTTTAGCTCATACTGAACTACACCTTCAAGCAAATCATGCATTATGTCGACTGCATAATTATCAGAAGTGTGAAAAAATGCAGTGTATTGAACAAGCATGTCTTTTTTACACCAAATGTTGAACCCAACATAGAATTTTCCTGTAGGGCTGCACAATGTTCTGAATGGATTTCTTTTGTACGAAAAGCCATACCAGGGTCATCCTCAGTGAAGAGAGATTGTAACTCATCCTTACTGGTTAAACAAAATCTACAGCAACATGTAGCACTGAAGGACTCAACAAAACCAAACAGTCTGCCTGACAAGTTGAGGGCTCATCACCGACATTGTGAATGTCCACATTGTCCACAATATTAGTCAAAACAATGTCCCTGTGAAAATAATTAAGGTGCTTCTTGAACCCTGAAAAAGTGCAAAATGAAGAACTACATCCTGGCTGTCCACATTTCAAACGTAATGTCTTTCCAGGATATAAACCATGGTGGAGTCTTAAATGCTGACAAAGCAGTGCAGAACTTCTGTGGCATGCTCCACATATGAAACAAACAAACATATTTGCAACCAAGGATATTGATCACTTGTTGTTAAAAAGTCTTGCTCTGTTCCCTGACTCTGGGATTTTCCAGAGTCAGGGAAGTTCCCTGACTCTGGGATTTTCTTTGGCACTTCCCACATCAATGTTAAACACTGTGGTTTGGATGAACGTGTAAAAGTTGTAGAGGGCTTGGTGGTAGTTGACAATGAAGATGAAGTGCACTTTGAAGAGCTCATCAAAAGCTGCCAGTGATGTCTGTGCCTTGCAATGGATGGCCTTGTTGTCAATGATGACGTAGTACCTTTGGATGCTGTTCTTCTGTTCACCAACACACAGGAGGAAAGGCTGTCCTGGCCCCACATCTTCAAGCAATTTTCAATACTAGCTCCGATCTATAACAACACATTAAGAAGAACCATGAGAAAACAATGAAATGTAGCACCGTTTAACAACAAAACAAATGTGCAGCAGTGTCAAATAACTGCATAACGCAAAACAATTACCCGCAGATATCTCACAATATGGTTAACAGCTTGATAGGAGCTAATTTTGCCACTCTTCTTGTGGCCTTTGGAGGTAGGAGGAAGCAGGTGAACCAAGAGTAGAATACTTGAGAGGTCGCTGTCCCAGCCTAGCGGCAAAGTAGAAAACAATTCAAAGAAACTTATATATGAAATAAATCACATATATTGAAAAGAATAATATGGCAAGCTTACCAGCACTGTCTGTGTTTCGTTGCACAGACAAGAGGTCTTCAACATGTTCATTTGAAGTCACGTTCTGACAGTCTGCCAGGATCCTAGGTTTGAAGTATGTGGGCCAAAAATCTGCCAGCCACTTCCTCTCCAAACATCATGGTAAAGTCCTGTTCAATCTAACAAAACACAACAGTGCTTGTACAACGTATAGTGTATACCTTAAATAACACAAAAATGTCTTTCTTACCAAGCCAGGGGTGTCGAGGAATTGTGGGAAAACATCCAATACTGTTGAAGACCTATGCTGATCTTGAACTAGTGATTGACGATATTGAAATGTGGACCTCATCTTCTCTTTGATAACTGATTCATCAGTTGAATGCTTCAGAAAGGATATTTCTTCTCTACAATCCTCTCCAAACAGCTGCTTGTCACTCAGGAAAAATTCCCTCTTTCTCTTTGGACTATCTTGACAGACAGTGCTGGTGGAGGATCTCTGTGACTGAACTGAAGAGTTGCGCTGGATAGTCTTTAGCCTCCAGGCCAAGTAGCCAGATCCACTCTGTGGGTCATAGAAGTGTTCCTGTTGAATTCAAACACAGGTTGTAGAATAAATTAAAAACACACTTCTACTTCATGCATAAGCCAGCCACTTATTTACAAACTTACATTTCCATTGTCTGAGTATGGATCTCTGAGGCTGGGAAATAGTAAAATGATGCCAAGAGCATATTTAGTTCGAACACAGGTTGGCGGGATCCTCCTACAACATAGAAAATTTACATTATGTCTTTTCATCCATTACAAATTTTACTTTTTAGATAATATATAATTTCACTTCACTCAGTTTTATTCTCTGTCAAACAGCTTTAGACCTTAACTATTAGTCTAAAGTAGGAGTCATAAATAAATAATTGCATTGCTTTAACCAATAACCTGTACTCTCTGATGACTGTACTCCTTTTTTCTAAATATTTTATTTGTATGAAGTAATAATATGAACACTAAATTCTCACCCATGAACTTCAGTTGAACTGTTGGCCACAAGAAGGTTTACCATCTGTCTCCGTGTAATGTCCCTCAATGACTTTGTTTTGTCATACTCATCCAAAACATCTTGTCCCCCCAACTTGGACAGGAGAGCATCTCTCACCATCTAAAAGAGATAGAAACAGAAAGGTATGAATGAATGTAGCCTTTCCACCAACAAAACCACAGGATCTGAGAATGAACAACCTGATATATGACTATATCACTGATCACTCATTATAAAATGGGAGGCGGCCACACACCTCTTTAGCAGATTCCCGTTCAGCATGGGTTCTTTTCCCTCCATTTGTCTTAACAATCACAGTTGCATCTGATGAATCCGAGGATAGTAGCACAGAGGACGACGAGTCTGACACTGACGCATTCAAGAATGAAATGTCTGATACGGGTGACTCCAAAACCTCATGAAGGACAACTGTAATGCATTTTAAAGAAATACAAACAATTACAATGACAAAATAATTAGTCCTCCACAATATTCGTCATTAGTGATCCACCGTTTCCCAGGCAAGGCTGTCTCACCTGTTGACTGTTCAGTAGACACTGTAACTGTGAGGTTCCCTGCTTGCAAAAGCTCCTCAAACACATCTGCATCCACCTCTGTCCCTGATTCATCTGTCAAGTGCAGCTCTGCCTCAAGTGGAAGATCTAGCTTCTCTTTGACTGAGAAAGTATTAGATGTAGAACTATATTGAAACCGTTTTCTTCTATTTCTATTCTCACAGAACAAAATACAAGTTATGTGATACCAACCTTTCTGAAGAAATGTGTTGAAGTCTTCATAGCCCTCCTCTGTTTGAGCCACTTTGACATACTTTTGACTTTCTCCATATCTTACCTTCACCAACATGTTGTACTATAAAGAAAACAAACAACATTTGTGAATTGTCTACAATTTATCTGACGCTGCAGTCAGCTGCAATTTTCATTACACCTGTGTAACTTGAGTAATATCACCACACAGTTATTATGATAATTAGCAGATGTTGTGACCTAATCTGGTCACCCCGGATTCCCAGACTCCGTCCCCGAAGCACAGAACATTGAATGAAAACCAGTACTGATCAGTTTCAGTTTCGCCTTTATAAAGGGAGAATGCACAGCTCAATACAGACCCCTCGATCTGCTCCTGCAGCTGACCATTTGCATTCTGTCCGTCCCATGCGTTAGGCTCGTTTTATTAATCTCACAACAAGGTGTGGTTACATTTACATAGAAAGGCATAAAAGGTAATGTTTTTCAGTGAAACATGCATATTCAATAATCACAAGGTGGAAGGCGTATACGAAACTAAAAGACATTGAAGTTCTCCCACTCACATCTCTGATGTGAGGGTGTGTGTGTATTTCACAGATCCTCCTGTTACGGCCTTGAGTATATCTTGTCTTTCTGGCAAGCTTGTGTTTACATCTCTGGGTCACCTTAGGGGTTTGCAGTTCGAATTTCTAAACTAACCATTAAACATCAGAATGCTTTATGACCTCAGTCAGAGGTCACGATCTATGAGCAACCATACACTTTTACCATATGTGCAGACAATCATATATTTTGACCAAGTTTGACCATATATTTCCACACAGATTAATTCAAGACAACACAAACACAACGGTTGCCTTCTGGCTCTTTCTGAAAGTCCTGGCTCCTAAAAGTACAAAATATATTAATTTACAGAGTCGCTTTTCTTTACAGCGTTGCAGCAGTCACGTGTAGCTGACTAGCGCGTAGCATGGTAAATCGCGCTAAAAACGCCTAGCATAAAACACTTGAAAAATGTTCGTCTGCACGGTCAAAACAACACAAAACTGAATGGACAACACTCCATGACAACAGACCATTATTACACATCAAAGTGTTTAGCTTAAATGATAAAATTCACAACACAAGCTAATCATTTTAATGACAGCGATCCCTCCTGCGAGTTACCTCCAGCAATGCGGGGGAAGGGCAGGAGGAGCTACAGGAGCTGAGAAGGGACAGAAAGGCGAAAGTACCAAAAAGAGTCCCCTGATAAATGTCGCTTTTGACAGTAAAATAAAAATACATTGAAATAAAATTCACAATAAAATAAATACTTATATAAATATACAATACAATGTGTGCGTTGATAGTAATTTCTTGCGGAGTAAAAAAAAAAACGTTATAAACCCGCAAAACAGCATAAAGCAATGCACTTTGAACATGACGCTTACCTTGTCCTTGTCAGAGAGAGCAAACATAGCCTCTTGCTAGCGTCAGTTTTACAAGCTCAAACTAGCCTTAGCAGCTCAGTTACCCTCCTTGCTCTGAATTAATTCAACACCTTAACTTTAGCCTTCACGGACCAGTGTAACTTGGTCCTTATTCTAATTTCATATTTAATGTTACCGTGTGTGGTATAACATTATGATACAACTTCATTTTAATAATATAATGTTAACTTAGCTAGCTAGGTAACATGGTTTTACATTGTGAGTCGGCTAACAAGCCAACAGACTATAGCTAACTACCGGCCCACCTTATCCTCCTAAAAACTACTGCACAGAAAATGTCATTAAATGTGACATATTGCGTTTGGTTTACTTACATGAGAAAGCTCTTCACCGTTGACGTGGAAGAAATAGGAGAGTAAGAGTAGTCCTTTGCATGTGCTCTCCTGCCGCTCCCGAAGTCTCTTGAGACAAATACGTCACAGAGCCGTTAGATTTGAGGCTCACTCAGAGTTGATTTTGAAATTAACACTGAACAGAGTTGATCGGATTTGACTCCCAGGATCAACACTAACTCTTTTTAAGGAATAACTCTCTTGTAGTTGAAATAACTAAACAAGTGTTGAAATGACTCTGTGATGTTGACACCCAACACCAACACTGAGAATTTAACACTTTTGAGTTTGCTGTGTATTTAGGCTACATGCAGGTAGGTGTTAAACTTTTATAAAAGTATCTTAGTCATGCTGTTTCACCTACATGATTCACAAAGAGCCATGGCTGTCACAAGGAGCATTGCTGACATGATTGTGAAGTTAAAATTTCAAACTTATACAGTTCTGCACTTTTGTTTGCAGCTTGACTTACTTAACAAATGTTTCTTGTGTATTTAGAGAAGATTGAAGCAAGGCGTCTGGACTTGTAGAGTTTTCTAGAAGACGTTTCGCTGCTCATCCAAGCAGCTTCATCAGTTCTAACTGTTTGGTGGGGAAAACATGGTTTATATGTGGTTACAGACCTATGTGGGTGGGTCTGGATAAAACTTACAAACAATAGCACTAAATGTTTCCATACTTACCTGTGATGTTCTGGCTGACTGGGCCAGGTGTGTCTAACGACTGGCTAACGACTATGAAACTGCCGGAGGGGGACTGGTTGACAGCCCTTTGTTCTTACTGTGAGTATGTGCAAACTTCCTGGGAATGGATGGAATCACTGCATTGTATGTGGTGGAAAGATGATGTCTGAGGCCACCACCTCTGTTAAGGGAAGCTTTTTCCAGCTTAACATAGAAGGCTTCCTTGACTCCTCTTTCATACCACCTTTCCTCCCTGTCTAAAATGTGAACGTTGTTGTCCTCAAAGGAGTGTCCTTTGTCTTTGAGGTGGAGGTGAACAGCTGAGTCTTGTCCTGAGGAGGTGGCTCTCCTGTGCTGAGCCATTCTTCTGTGGAGTGGTTGTTTAGTTTCTCCAATGTACAGATCAGAGCATTCCTCACTGCACTGGACTGCATATATCACATTGCTGTGTTTCTCCCTGGGAATCTTATCCTTCGGGTGAACCAGTCTCTGTCTCAGTGTTGTCATAGGTTTGAAATGCACCGGGATGTCATGGTTGTTGAAGATCCTGTGGAGTTTCTCTGATACTCCTGACACATATGGAATGGAGATGTTCTTTCTCCGCCTGGTGTTGTCCTTCTTCTTGTTGTTGGGGGGGCTTGTTTTTGTGGCTTTGATGAGTGCCCACTTCGGGTAGCCACATGTTTGCAGGGCCTTCCTGATGTGGTGTTGCTCCTTCTTCTTCCCCTCTGAGCTGGTGGGTACAGTTTGTGCTCTGTGCTGCAGGGTCCTGATGACTCCCAGTTTGTGTTCCAGTGGGTGGTGTGAATCAAACAACAGGTACTGGTCCGTGTGTGTGGGTTTCCTGTACACTTCCACATTGAGGCTCCTGTCCTCCTCAATATGTACTGTGCAGTCCAAGAAGGCCAGATTGTTGTCCTTGGTGTCCTCGCGAGTGAACTTGATGTTGTTATCCACTGCGTTGATGTGTTCTGTGAACCATTCCACTTCGTTGGTCTTGATTTGACCCAGGTGTCATCCACATATCTAAACCAGTGGGTGGGGGTGGTTCCAGGATAGGAACTCAGGGCTCTTCTCTCCACTTCTTCCATGTAGAGGTTGGCCACAATAGGAGACACAGGTGATCCCATCGCACAGCCGTGCTTCTGTCTGTAAAAGTTCCCATTGTACTGGAAATAAGTGGTGGTCAGGCAGAGGTCCAGCAGGTCACAGATGTGGTCTGGCGTTAGGTTGGTTCTCTCTTTGAGTGTGCTGTCTTGTGTGAGGCAAGTCCTTACCATCTCTGTGGCTTCTGATGTAGGGATGCAGGTGAACAAGGAGGTGACATCAAATGAGACCATGGTGTCATCTGGGTCCATTTGGATCTTCTCCACCTTGTTCACAAAGTCCTGCGAGTTGTGAATGTGATGTGGTGTGTCACCTACCAGTGGTGTCAGGAGTTCAGCCAAGTGCTTAGCCACGTTGTATGTGACTGAGTTTGTGCTGCTGACGATGGGTCTGAGGGGGACTCCTTCCTTGTGTATCTTGGGGAGTCCATACAGGCGTGGAGTGGCTTCCCCAGGATACAGTCGAAAGTAGAGCTTGCGGTTGATGATTTGGTCCTTCTCCAGTTTTTGTAGATAGCTGACTAGTTTCTTCTTGTAGTTTCCGGTGGGGTCCCTCTTCAGTGTCTCATATGTGGCTGTGTCACTGAGGAGATCTGTCACTTTGGAGTGGTAGTCCTGTGTGTTGAGCACCACTGTGCATCTTCCTTTGTCTGCTGATAAGATGGTGATGTCCCGGTCCTTTTGTAGTGCAATCAGGGCCTTCCTTTCATCACTGGAGAGGTTGGATGGCGGTGCTTTAGCAGTGGAGAGTGTGGCTGTGACCTTCAAGCGGAGTTGCTCAGCTTCTGTGTCTGTCAGGTTGTTGTTCTTGATGGCTGACTCTGTGGCTGTGATGAGGTCCACCACTGGAATCTGCTCTGGCGAGATGGCAAAGTTGAGTCCTTTGGCCAACACGTCTTTTTCCGGCTGGCTCAGTTGTCTGTCTGAAAGGTTCTTTACCCATTTGTCCTGGGTGTCCTGCTTGGGAATATGCCTCTCTCTGTGTGACAGTGGAACCCTGGCACAAAACAGCACTTGCAGCCCTAATTACACACATAGATAGTGTTCCGCCATAAACATGATTTGTAGCCAAGGCTACACATATGTGCCATATTATTAATGCAGTTTTCAGAACAGCCTCTCTATGTCAGTGTTCATCTAACTGCAGTTTATACATGTGGACCAGTGCTGCCAATCTGGGATAAAATCATACAAAGTTAGAATAAAAAAAAAAGCTGATGTCATAACATGAAGAGGCTAACACCAAAGTTAGCAATGCTAGGCAAGGATGCAAATAAATAGACTGTGTCAGAGAAAGTGTCATCCTTGCAAAGCTATTGTCTGTTTTTCATTGTCAATTGTCTATTGTGGACAAGATGGTTTATATATCATAGCACATCGTGTTTCACGATACTCATTTCAGATCCTTTACAAACAATGCAGCATGGTACCAATGCACCAATACTAGGTCTGTGAGGACATGGAAAGAGTGAGGACATGAGGGATGAAGACCTCTCACTGGGAGGTGCTGTGGACATGATGATATTCAGTATTGGTTCACCTGATATAATCCATCCCCCAGAGTCTGACGCCTGCTGACATCAACACACGGTTTTTCCACTCTGTGTCCTGCAAAGACCCACTCTGCATGTGAGAAACAGACTGCTATTCCACAACGAGTGTGGCGGAGATTTTACTTGATATGCCACCACTTTCAGAATCATCATTACAGTCCCTGACACACATGAAGAGGGAAAGCTGCTACTGCTCTGTTATGTTTTGGTCAGCAGTGCAGCCTCTCCCAGTCCATCCTGAGCAGGAAAGTGTAACATGAGGTTGAGGTTTTAGTCCCTGAAATTAAAACATTTTAAATTTAAAATTTCTCCAGCTAAAACACTCCCTGACATGTTTGAAAACAATTATAGTGAGATTGAGAAACGCATCCAAAAAGATATTGATAGATGGTCCACCCTTCCATTAGATCTCAGTGATAGAATACAGACAGTTAAAATGAATATTTTACCCAAATTGTTATATTTATTTCAAGCTCTTCCAATTAATATCCCACAAAACAAATTTATTGCTTGGGACAAGATGATTTCTAGATTCATTTGGAGCAGTAAAAAACCAAGAATAAAATATACAACACTTCAATTACCTAAGAACAAGGGGGGACTGGCATTGCCTAACCTCACAGAATATTTTTACGCAGCTCAACTTAGATATTTGGCCTGTTGGTGTAGACCTGACTACAAGTCTAAATGGAAAGACATGGAAAGGGAAATACAATGCAACCAAGTCCAGATATTGGTGGGGGATAAACATTTGATAGCTGCTTTGAAATATGATATGGATCCAATAGTAGCGTTTACACTTGAAATATGGGGTACTGTAGTGAGGAAATACAAACTTAAGAGAGACATATGCATTCTGAAGTGGTTCGCGTATGATTCAAAGTTTATGCCAGGGATATATGATCCAGCATTCAAAGAATGGGCCACAAAAGGTATGACAGCATTGTGCACAGTTTCGGAGGATGGAGAGTTTCTAAGTTTCCAAGATATAAAGACAAGGTACAGCCTTGAAAATAAAGACTTCTATCGATACTTGCAGTTGAGAAACTATTTCATGAAAGAGATCAGGTCAAATGAAACTATAAATAAGGTGATTAAAGTTATAATTGACTCATATAAGCAGAGGGGGTCTCGGCCCACCTCTGCTTTCTATCAAGCTTTGAGGGAAAGCAGGAAAGAAACAACACTTTATATCAAAGCAAAATGGGAGGCAGAATTAAAAATCCAATTTAACGAGGAGGAGTGGTACCACATGTGTGAGACACAGTCTACATCAACAAATTCATTAATATGGAGAGAGTTCTGCTGGAAAAATCTAACTCGTTATTTCATCACACCAAAGATAAAATCTAGGCAACTGGCTATACAGCAAGGCTGTTGGAGACTATGTGGAAGTAAGGAGGCGGATCACGCACACATCTTCTGGACTTGCACAAAAATTGCAATATACTGGCAAGACATTAACACAGTTGTTAAAAACATCTTGGGATATGAGATTCCAAATACTTGCCAAGTAATGTATCTTGGAAATATTGACAAGGTTGTAATGAAAGAAGATCTGTACCTGACTAAAGTACTGCTCGCAGCAAGTAAGAAAGGCATCACAAGAAACTGGCTCAATGTGAACACTCCAAAACAGGTGCAGTGGTTGGAAATTATCCAGGAAATCTGTGTTATGGAAAAACTGACATACTTGTTGAGACTTAAAGAGAGTGTATTTGAAAAGCGCTGGGAGAAATGGAATATTTATATGAGATCGGACACCAATTGATCAAACCTGACTGCTACAGTGGACTAAAAGGTAAACCACCTCCAGACAACTTATCAATGTTACTATTGTTACTGTATTTTTTTTTTTTTCTTTCTTTCCCCCTTGTTTATTGTAATGTACCAAACACTTGTGAAAACGCAATAAAAATTTAAGTTAAAAAAAAAAAATTTCTCCAGCTGCCTTGCTGTGTTCATGGGAATGGGGCCACAAATGTAGCCAGAAATGTCTATCTAGGACGGAAAAGCATGATGGGAACGTTTTCTTTTCCCAAATCCAACCACAATTAAAAAAGGGATTTTAGCATAGGTCGAAACAAAACTTAACAGCAGGTGAAAGGAAAACAGCTCACAGTGTCTGGGGACTCCAACCTCACACTCCTGAGGGTAAGCAAGTTCATCATCAGATTAGGGTCACTTCTACAATGGTGTTCCATCAGATTTGGGCACCCCGAGTGACCGGATCTGATAAAATGACCCCATTTGGGAATGTCCACCGGATCACATGTAAATCTTTGGGCAAAGGTAAAATCTTAGCCTCTTTCCAGGCCTGTGGAAATGTAGAAGTGTTCAAACTGTTGTTTAAAATGTGACAAATTGGTTGAGCAATATAATCTGCTGCTAGGTGGATTAATTTCTCATCTATATTATCTAAGCCTGGTGGCTTGTCTTTACATACAACATTTATTAATTTCTTGATTATTTCTGCATTAAAATTTGAAAATTCAAAATTGCAGGACCTGTTGCTCATAAATTCATCCAAATGATTAACTTTTATATAGTCTTTTTTACTAACTAAATTCCTCAAATTATGCACTTTACCACTGAAAAAAACATTTAAATGGTTGGCTATATCTTTTGGCTTTGTGATAAAAACATCTTCACATTCAATAAAGGTAGGTTGTGTAGAAATCTTAAAATCTGCAAAATACTGCTTGTTTTTCTTTAGATTAAGTTTAGTAACAACATTTCTGAACTTGCAGTATTTTGCTTATCTTCTTCAGATTGAATGTTTTGTGCTAATTGTTTGGCTTCATTTCTTTGAGACATGTAAGTCTTCAGTTCCTGGTCCACCCAAGGTGCGTGATACCTTTTAACAGTTAGTTTCTTGATAGGTGCATGTTTATTTATGACAGGAAGAAAGGCATTTAAAAATATATCTAATGCAGCATATGAGTTATTTGTCTTGAAAACATTTGCCCAAGATACTTTTTTTTATATCCTCTAAATAAGCTTCATTAGAAAATTTTCTATAGGATCTTTTAAATACAATTTTAGGTCTGGCTTTAGAGACTTTTGTTTTTCTTGCAATGATGACCATATTATGGTCGGTGCAGCCAACCGGTATAGACACAGCTTTAGTATAATTTACGTTTACTGACAGGTAAATATGATCAATACAGGTAGATGTGTTTACACCCCTGTTATTCGTACTAATGCGTGTGGGCTGCATCACCATTTGCTTTAAACAACATGTATCACTTATGTTGGTCAGATAGCTCTTTAGTGAACACTAATTATCCAACCAGTCAATGTTAAAATCCCCTACGAAAACAACTTCCATGTTTAAGTCACAACTATATTTTCATGACTATAAGGCACACCTAAAAGTATAAAATTTTCTCAAAAGTCGGCCGTGCGCCTTATAATGCGGTGCGCCTTGTGTATGAGTTCAGTACCAGACATGGGGACGTGATACGTAAACTACGTACGCTGGCAGCAATTCACCAATCAGCTGAATCCTGTGTCATATGCACACTATGCACGCTAGCAGCGATGAACCAATCAGATGGATATTACGTCATATGTACCCTACATACGCTGGCAGCAATTCACCAATCAGCTGAACGCTACGTCATACGTACATTACGTACGTTGGCAGCAATTCACCAATCAGCTGAACGCTATGGTACAGCTCCCGGCACGTATATAACCGGTATGCTGCAAAATAATAACATCTTTTACTACAACTACAACTACGGACCCCCAATGATGGCACCAGTGAAGAGACTTGCTTACGATGCGCAATTCAAGCTGCAGGCGATCAGTTATGCGGTTGCAAATGGAAATAGAGCAGCTGTCAGGGAATTCGGCATCAATGAATCGATGGTTCGTAAGTGGAGGAAGCAGGAAGACGAACTGCGGCAAGCAAAGAAAACGAAACTGAGTTTCCGTGGCAACAAAGCGAGGTGGCCACAGTTAGACCGACTCGAGCAATGGATTGCTGAACAAAGAACTGCCGGGAGAAGCTTCTCTACAGCACCAACACCATTTGATTGAAGGCAGCAACGATAGCACAGGACATGGATATCGAACACTTTAAAGGAGGTCCGTCTTGGTGCTTCAGTTTTATGAAAAGGTGTCATCTCTCGATCCGCACAAGGACTACCGTGGTGCAGCAACTTCCAGCGGATTATAAAGAAAAGCTGGCCAGCTTTCACGCCTACTGCAGTGACAAGATTGCCAGCGAAAACATTCAGCCCAGCCACATCACCAACATGGAAGAGGTCCCCTTCACTTTCGACATCCCTGTGAACCAAACTGTGGAGAGAACGGGGACCAGCATTGTATCGATACGGACCACGGGGCAGTCAGCGTTCACTGTTGTTCTCGGTTGCCATGGCAATGGACACTAAACTTCCTCCAATGGTGATTTTTAGGCGGAAGACGGTGCCTAAAGAACAGTTTCCAGCAGGAGTCGTCATTAAGGCAAATCAAAAGGGCTGGATGGATGAGGAGAAAATGGTGCTGCTGATCTGCGACTCCATGCGCGCCCATCTAACCGCTGGTGTAAAAAACCAGGTGAAGCAGACAAATTCGGAGCTTGGCGTTATCCCGGGAGGGTTAACCAAAGAACTTCAACCACTGGATATCGGAGTAAACAGGGCGTTTAAAGTTAAGTTGCCAGCGGCGTGGGAGCGATGGATGGCAGACGGCGAGCACAGTTTTACCAAGACTGGGAGGCAGCGCTGGGCGAGTTACGCCACGATATGTGAGTGGATTGTGGACGCATGGACTAATGTTTCTGCATTGACTGTTGTCCGAGCTTTTGTGAAAGCCGGCATAATTTCAGAGCAGCCAGCGGGCAATGACAGTGACTCTGACTCTGACAGCGATGAGAGGGAAGCTGGTATGCAAGCACTCGCACAGTTGTTTTATTCTGACACTGAAGATGAGGACTTTGATGGGTTTGCAGGAGAGGATTGATTAAAATGTGAGTGTATTGTACATAGCTGTAATAAAGTTCGACTTTATTACTGTTTTTGTCCCGTTACCTTTTTATTTACGTACTGGTATGTATTAGCTTACCATGCGTCTTAGCATCTCAGTGACTGTTGTCCGAGCTTTTGTGAAAGCCGGCATAATTTCAGAACAATAATAAGCCACTGGTAAGGATGAATTAGGAATCACTGTGGTGCATCTGATTAAAATGCGGGACAATTTATATCCAAATGATGATCTTTATTTATTAATAGTAGTGTAAAGATAAAGTTGGAATCAAAACAGGCATTCAGTAGCAGCGACTGTTCTGCCCATAGAAACACACACGCTGTTCTACACGCTGTACGTACTGGTATTTTTTAGCGTAGCATGTGCCTTATAGTGCGGTTTGCCTTGTGTATATGCTGAGGACAGAAATAGACCCTGTAACTGACACTGTGCCTTATAATGCGGTGCGTAACATCTTGCCTTATTTTTACAGGAATGTTGCTTTGAATGTAAAAAGCCACACCCCCTCCATATTGATTTCTGTCATTTCGGTACAAACTGTAACCTGGTATTCTTAGTTCTTCATTTTCAAAAGAGCTATCTAAATGCGTTTCTGATAGAGCTAAAACATTAATGTTATTAGTATACAAAATATTTTCTATTTCATATACTTTATTTCTCAAGCTACATATGTTTAGGTGAGCAACTTTGAAGCTTTTTTTTGGAAAATGGGCCATGCTTTGCATTTTTTACCAGCCATGATGTTCAAGCTGACGATGTCAGTCAATATGATTACATGTTCTGTTAGCATAAACGTAACCACGAACCGTATCTGGTAGATTTTTAAATCATAGTAAAAATAATCATATATGACTGACTCATGACAAAAAAGCTAATAAGACACATCACTCATTCAACATATTTATACATAGGAAAGCAATACTTCCATTCACTGTCACTATGTTTTACATAACCAGACTGTGCTGTTTGTGTTCACTGTTATAAACAAAATAACATGAAAGCTCTCTGTCACGTTAAATTGGTTTCAAACTTCTCTACAGTCAGACAGCAGCCTCCTCCATGTTACCTGCAGGCTGTGAGTCCACAGCAGAGGGAGGGGATGACTGACAGTGACGGCTGGTTCTGATTTTCATTCCCTTTAAACTTCTGTGCTTTCTTGTTATATTCTTTATTATTTTCACATTGTCCTTTAGCTTTTAGTTAGATAATTCAATTCAATTCAGTTCAATTCAGTTTTATTTATATAGCGCATTTTACAATCAGAAATTGCCTCAAAGCGCTTCACATAAACTCAGAGCGTGAGACCCAGGGCCTGAACCCCCTTAAGAGCACTGTGGCAAGGAAAAACTGCCTTTAAGAGGAAGAAACCTTGAGCAGGACCCGTCTACTTAAGGAGGAACCAGTCCTGCTGCTAGTCGGCCGGGTAGAGGAGGAGAAGAAGAGGGAGACAGGACAGAGAGGATGAAGGAGAGCGAGAGAGAGGAGCAAACATGCAGCAAACATGATACAGTACAAAGCAAACATGACAAGCAAGATGAAACAGTGATTATATTATAATGGATATCTATATATATCGTCAGTCCATAAGTAGTAATAGTAATTTGATAGTAATCAAAGCAAGGATGAGCAGCAGGGGCTGATGAAGTCAATGGGCACAGGAGAGTCCAGGGGCCGGACTGCAGGTCAGCATGCAAGTCTTGAGACCTGCAAACAGAAAGAGAGAGAGCGAGAGCGAGGCACAAAACTGTGAGGAAACAGTAAACACAGATTATGAGATGATATTACCAGTATGAGCCAGACTAAGGAGAGTAGAGGAAAGGTCAGAGGGTGAGAGGGAAACTGCTGTAGGTTAGAAGAAGGATCTTGAAGTGTATTCTTGAGTCCACTGGGAGCCAGTGAAGAGACGCTAGAACAGGAGAGATATGATCCCTTTGGCTGCTTCCTGTCAGAACTCTAGTAATGTGAACATCCAGACAATAAAGAGTTGCAGTAGTCCAGTCTTGAAGTGACAAAAGCATGGATGAGCTTTTCAGCATCACTCTGAGAGAGGATGCTCCTGATCTTAGCAATATTACGCAGGTGAAAGAAAGCGGTCTTGGAGACCTGTTTAATATGAGAGACAAACAACATGTCTTGATCAAAGATAATACTGAGTTATATAATGCATCTGCTGCTACATTTAGTTATTAAAAAAAATCAAAATTCACCATTAAACTTTCTCTTAAAGTTATTTAAGAGTATAAAGAGGGTATTAAATTGATATCAGTAGGCAGATGCTGAAAAAGGAGAGGGCTCTAATGAGAGTAGACCAAAGGAGGAGCCTATCTCATCATATTTTGTATCGATGTACATTGATTTAATTAACTGCATAAAATTGCGCTTCACACATTCACCAATCAGTAGTATGTTCACAAATAAACTAAAATCACACTAAAAAGTAAAGAATTGTACATTTTAATTTATAATATGCAGTTCACATTTTCTGATTTAAGATTTATGATGGACACTAACTCCTCTATCATGCTGCCGCTGTTCAAAGACATGGATCAAGGGGAGTCAGGAGACGAAGATGCAGAGTGTGACACTAACCCTGACCATCTCAGCATGGTTGTTAATGAAAGAAGAGGATGAAAGTAACTCATTTTTTTTTCAGTCTAACTGTCCAGGACCCCCCCCCCTCTTCCCCAATGGACAAAGACTTGTATGATGTGCCTGCATGTATGATTGTTACAGGCCCAGCCCTTTTAAGAGCAAGCTACTCACCAAAAGCTGCTCTAAGGTTGTAATGGATGAGTGAGCTTGTGCTGGCTGAACCCCCAGCAGTAAGGCCTCCGGCAGCATATGTTCGGGACATAAAAATCTTCTGGATCCTTTCGTTCATCTTCCCCGGTTCTTTGATTAAGAAGAAGTGGACAATATCTGGTCTCAAAATTACAATTTATTCTATCAGTAAAGAAGCAAATTCTGAGTCACACAAACAGAGATCTCTGTGGTTGCCTAGCCTCACAGCCAGAGAACAATATGCCATTCTTGTAAACACCTTTTATCCTATCTTGAGATCCCATAAAATCATGTCCTTCCCTAACTCTGCACCAATGGGGTCAGCTCAACTGATATTTAGTTTACCTTATTTGGTAATGGTAACCTTAGAGTCAGGATAAAACAGAAAGAAATAGCAGGGGGTCCCCTTTTGTCAGTCGTAAACCTAAGTTGAAGATAAGTTCTCCAGGAGAATGATCACTGTACCATATGAGTGACTTTATGATGCCCCATAAAAGCTTACACCTCTTCCCCCATGTAAGTTCACTTTAAGTCCTAACATCTCATAAGCTGTGGGTCAGATCTGAAAGTGACCAGGAAAACAAACTCACAGGAAGGGTGGGTCGTTCTTTCAATCAAGATCTGGATTTACAACCTTAGCTTGATATCAACCAGAGCTGTCTCCAAAGAGCAGACAACAGCTAACAAAGGAAATGAATTACAAAAGTCTATGAGAAGTAGGGAAATTACACACTTCTCAATACATTCGGTATACCTATCTTCCTTTGATCTTCTGTAAAACTTACTTAACACATAAGTACTTATAAAACACATTACAGTAATATGCATACAGAAATGAAAACTCATATTAGGGACACACTTCTAGATATGTGGACCCACACCACATAACAACATCATACAAAATAAAATCTTTCACCTAACACATATCACCTCCTTCCTAAGCACAGATCCATCTCAGCTTACTCAGCCATCTCTTAGGCCAGTAAATCACATCACCTCAACAGGTCTACTTAGAAGAGAAGAAAAAAACAAAACAAGTAATATTCCTTACTAGATGTCCTACTCGAGCTACTGTGTCAATGAAGCCTCGAGTAATGAACCTTTTTCTTGAATCAGGTGTCGAGGCTTTAACAAAGCCTCGAAAACCCATCACTAACTGTGAGTACCATAGTACCGTGAATTACCATAGATGTCTCAACTCAAATGTTAACATACATATGGTGCATTTTATTCTCAGATTCTGTTCCAAAGTTTGTGTAAGAAAATTATTGCCAAATGTCTGCTGCAGCATTAAACCATATTTACACACAGTGGATTCATCGTCAGCTTTGTTTAAGGAAAAATATTCACTCTGATAATCAAACCCTTCGAAATGTATTATTTGTTTCATCTTCAGTTAAAACATTTTAAATAAATAATGTTCAAATAGGAGATAATATATAATAATAATGAGGGCATCCATATTGTTATTTACATACTGTTTATTTTCAATCTTAATGAAACTGTAAAAATACAAAAACTCTATATTATATGATACATTATATACATCATACACTCTTTATGTGTGTATGCAAGAATTTCCCTTCAAATTCATTTCACAGTTCACGTGTCACGGCTCCGGCCCACTGTGATGTCACATCTTTTAGAAACTACATGTCCTTCAGCTCCTGTATGTGTCCGAGCAGCTCCATCGGCAGTCCCATCTCTGACACTAAGTCCATGCAGCGCTGCAGGAGGGCATTCAGGGCACCTTCATCTGAGCTGGTGGAGCAGCCTGTGGACCCCGAACAGAGCTGTGATGGCTGGATCCGCAGCAGCCTGGATCTGTCTGCTCCACCTCCAGGTCTTCCATCTTCTCAGAGACGTCGCTCACACTGGGAGGAGGATTTGTCAAAGTGTTTCTGATGCGCTCCGCGATTTGTTCCTCATGCTGCGTGACCTGCTGCAAGAGGTCGATCACAGAGGCTGGGATGGGGTTTTCCGGATGCTCCATTTGGCACCAGCACGATATCGCACTGTGACATGAGGCACAAAGAGGCGACAGTGTTACATACAATGGCACAGAGTAGTGACAGGGACAGAAAAGAGTCTTCAATGACATCAGTACAAAAGAGACTCGTGATGTTTCTGTGCCAGAAAGAGAGAGTTCATAAACAAACAAACAGCCTAAATATCTGAATTCATTTTAGAGAAAAATCTTGTGCCATCCTGGTTTTAAATACAAAAAATAAAATAAATAAATGCATTTAAGCAGTGTGAAAAAATATTGAAATAGTTATTATTGACGGTTTCCCCAAATGTCCTGAATGAGCTGAATCTTTTTGGATGCATGGCAACATCATGTAACATCATGTAGCATCAGTCTGTCACCATGGTAACAGAAGAGGAGACCTCAAAAGTCCCCGGCCATTTGAATTGCAATTATTATTGACATGTCCTGAATGAGCTGAATCTTTTGATGTTTGAATGGTTTGAATCGGCCCATGCATTCTGAAGATATGCTGAGCCAACCGAAGACATGGAAAATGTTTAATTTAATATTATAATGTTTGCAGTTATTATTGACAGTTTCCACACATGTCCTGAATGAGCTGAATCTTTTGATGTTTGAATGGTTTGAATCGGCCCATGCATTCTGAAGATATGCTGAGCCAAAAACGTACAGAAAAATAATAATAATAATAATAAACCAACCTGGTCAAATGCATAAAGAATTACTTGCATTTCCTGAAGAAAATGCAAGTTTGGTTGCCACAGCAAGTTTGTTTTTACCAAAAAACAAACTCTGCTGTCACCATGGTAACAGCAGAAATGGTTTCTCTATCTTGTAATTTGTAGGAGGAGTAGCATTTTGCAGAAGCAGGCTTCAGTACATTTTTTCATCATTTTGAGGAACTCACCACTTAGACTGACTAAACAAGATATTAAAAACCTATGAATAGCTGCTGTGATGTTCAAACCCCACACAACATGTCCATTTGTCATGTGTCACATGGACACATTGGACAACTGGATGATCACTGTGGGATAAAGTCTTAGAAAGTCTATAAAAGGCCACACACGTATTAACAAACCTATTAAA
Source organism: Parambassis ranga (assembly GCF_900634625.1). Taxonomy (NCBI): domain Eukaryota; kingdom Metazoa; phylum Chordata; class Actinopteri; family Ambassidae; genus Parambassis; species Parambassis ranga. The sequence goes on along the minus strand of NC_041039.1, from coordinate 1,757,014 downwards.
GGCTACCGTGTTTATGCTAATGTATAACATATGCTTCCAAACACACAAGATGTAACCTGCACCTGATAAATGTCCATTTTTCATGTGTCACCATAATTTGAATGGAGATTCTTTAAACTTCTTAGAATACTGGATGATCACTGAGAGATAAGGTTTCTGACCAACATCTTACCAAATATATAACTTTATGTTTTAAACCACAACATGTTATGATTACTGGAGACCAAACATTTCCCTGAAACACACACAGACAAGTTCAAAGGTCTAAATCAATTTTATTTCTACACTAAATAGAACTATGATTACAATTGAACTTTAAACATGAGGTCAGTGCTCTTCAGGTTTTTCTAGAAAGACACAAAAAAGACAAATCATCAACCACAATATTATAGCATTACTCACTTGAACATTTGTCAGAACTGCCATGACAGTCTGCAAACTTACTGGCTGTTTGTGAGCAACAGCTGCTGATGAGGTCTCCGAGGTCTGGATCATCTTCGTGGACTCCTCGTGTCCTATAAATAAGTATGTCAACATGAAAATAAATGTTACTGTGTGTATGGGACATTTTGAGCATGAAACAACCTCCTGTCACATTTACAACACGTACCTGGACCAAAGAGGAAGTCCAGCTGGTATTCCTGCTCCACAGTGTAGCTGCCTGGGTCCCTGGAATCCTTTGGTCTGCTTCCTGTCCAGCAAAGACAAAACAAACAATTGCATCAGTGCACAGTTCTATGTAAGTGATCTGCTGAATGTTTGAATGTAAAATACTTATCTTTGTGTTGGTGGTGCGGCCTGAGTCCCTGGAATCCTTTGGTCATCTTCCTGTTCAGCAAAGACAAAACAAACAATTGCATCAGTGCACAGTTCTTTATGAGCAGTCTGGTCAATATGTTTGAATGTAAAATACTTATCTTTGTGTTGGTGGTGCGGCCTGAGTCCCTGGAATCCTTTGGTCTGCTTCATATTCAGCAAAGACAAAAACAAAGACAATTGCATCAGTGCACAGTTCAATGTAAGTGATCTGATGAATAATTTTTAATATAAATAAAATACTTATCTTTATGTTTTTTTTTCCCTTGAACAAACTGTGATGATCCATCTGAGAAGCCTCCTCTTGGACTGAATAAAACATCAAAACTGGAATTAAGTTAAGTAAAGGAACGTCATTGTCTGATAACACACAAACATAAAATATCTTCATATTTACCTCACTTTCTTCCCTCGTTGTTTCCTTCTCCCCAGAACTGCAGCAACACCCAGAAACCTAAAAAATCTGGAACATTCTGAAAACTGGGTTAGTGCTGCACATAAAATACATGAGAACACATTTGAACACATGGAACACAGCAATGAGCAAAAACAATTAGCCCCAGACCTGAACACAACAGGTGTCGACGGGAGAAAAGCCTGATCTGTCGGACCTCATTCAACCGGTCGTGCCCCGTTTATGCAGGCTCCAACCAGCTGTCTAAGGCCAGACCGGGGTTCTCCCATTCTACCTCGGCGTTTTGTGTCCGCCTACAACGTCTTGAACATAGTAAAACCTGGTCATGAGGCTACTACATATAATAACTATAATAAATAAACAGAGCGCAGCCCCAGACCTAAAAAAGAAGTGCAGACTGACGGCAAAACGGGTGTCTGCAGGAGAATAGCCAGATCTGTCGGACCTCATCCAACCGGTTGTGCCCCGTTTATGCAGACTCCAACCGGTGTCAAAGGCCAGACCGGAGTTCCCCTGTTCTACCTCGGCATTTTGTATGTCCACTTGATTGACGTTATTTCAATTATTAACTGAAAACGGTAGCGCTACTTGACGGCAAAACGGGCGTCTGCAGGAGAATGGCCAGATCTGTCGGACCTCATCCAACCGGTTGTGCCCCGTTGATGCAGACTCCAACCAGCTGTCAAAGGCCAGACCGGAGTTCCCCCGTTCTTCCTCGGCGTTTTGAACTTCCACCTGTTGGAGGTTGTTTGAAGATTAACAGCAAAGGGTAGCGCTGACTGACGGCAAAACGGGCGTCTGCAGGAGAAAAGCCAGATCTGTCGGACCTCATCCAACCGGTCGTGCCCCGTTGATGCAGACTCCAACCAGTGTCAAAGGCCAGACCGGAGTTCCCCCGTTCTTCCTCGGCGTTTTGAACGTCCACCTGTTGGAGATGCCTTGAAAACGAACTGAAAACCGAAGCGCTGACTGATGGCAAAACGGGTGTCTGCAGGAGAATGGCCAGATCTGTCGGACCTCATCCAACCGGTTGTGCCCCGTTGATGCAGACTCCAACCGGTGTCAAAGGCCAGACCGGAGTTCCCCTGTTCTTCCTCGGCGTTTTGAACGTCCACTTCCTGGGGATGGCTTGGAAATGACCCAAAAACTGAAGCGCTGACTGACGGCAAAACGGGTGTCTGCAGGAGAATGGCCAGATCTGTAGGACCTCATCCAACCGGTTGTGCCCCGTTGATGCAGACTCCAACCAGTGTCCGAGGCCAGACCGGAGTTCACCTGCTCTACCTCGGCGTTTTGAACGTCCAGTTTTTTGTTTGGAAAATGAAACGAGCCTCAGCCAAGTCTGCCACGTTTACCTTAGTACACAGTATACTGGACTGTGGTAACTATGGTAGCTTTGCAGCACACCAGATTGAAGGCAGACTTGTGGCTGGGAAATATAAATGTGGTCCAGTAACGTGCGCTTGTCGGTAGTCGCAGCCGTTATGAGCTGAGTGTAGCCTTTGGACTTAAACAGCTCCTGGATGACTTTCTTGCCTTCACTAAGAAGGTCTTCGTTGAAGTCCCCACACACGACGACGGTCTCATGGCCCGTGGCGTCTAAGGAGTCGAGCAGTCTCCGCATGTTTGGAAGAAATTTCTCCAAAGCGTAACTCGGTGGTCTGTAAACAGCTGCGATCAACGCAACGAGCGGCTGTTCGACCTTGACGAGTACAAATTCCAGGTCAGCGACGTTCTGCACAAAGTGCCTGACCTCGGCTTGAAGACCGCTTCGACAGTACACCGCAACTCCACCTCCGTCTTTTTCCGCCATGTCGGAATAAGTCGCGTACGACGCGTGCCTGTGTCGCCAGAACACGTCATAGCCGTCTAACTGGAAGCGTGGAGGAACCGAGGAGCCCGACAAATGCGTTTCCGTAACGCACAAGATGTCGGCAAGTCTGAGTTCATGATGGCATTTCATGTCCTCCATGTGTGTCGGCAAACCTTGCGCGTTGTGGTGGATAACGGTCGGTGTCTCGGGGGCTCTGTCTGCTGACATCGCGTAATGTAGAAGCGGTGTTGTGTCGGCGAACGACGCGTGCCTCATGGTTTTGAGCATGGCCGTGATTTTCGGGTCGGCGTATATTTTCTTCTCGTCAAAGTCAACGACGTGGAGACCTTGAAGCGAGGTGGTTCGGCTGAGCGCAACGTACGCCATTCCTGGCTCGAAAATACGCTTCAAACTTACCACTGCCGACTGCATGGTCATGCCTTGCACTTTGTGACAAGTGCAGGCAAAGGCCAGCTTGATGGGGATCTGCCTGCGGACCACCCCTTTCCTGAGGATTTCCTCATTCTGATCCATGTAGACGAGGTTGTCTGATCGCCCCTGAATCTTGCGACGGAACTTCTGTCCAGCTGTCGGGTTGTCCAGTTTGAGGCCAAGGAGCCTGATCTGCGTCGGTCCCGGTCGGGTGCTCTCGACGATGTTGGCGATGGTCCCAAACGTCCCGTTGACAAGCCCGTCCTCCACATCCAGGTTTCTGATGACCATGACGCGTGCTCCGAGAGCAACCTGCAACACGTTGGGTAGATCTCTCTTCTTCCCTTTCTGTTCTTTTGTGCAGAAGGTCATCTCACCTGTACGAAGGTCCTTTCTGTAGTCCTCTGCGTGAATGGTTACAATGTCAGACACCAGGGAAGCTACCGCTTGAGCGTTGTACTCGTCGACCTCCTTGTTTGTAGCGTAAATGTGCAGGGCTTCGGCTGGACAGTCTTTGATGTCACGGCAGGCCTTCGCGAGCAAGGCTTTGTCGTCGTCTCTCAGGGAGTCCGTCTTTTCCCTCACTCTTATGCGATTTAAGAGCTCGGCGAAGGGGCGATCGTCCTTCTGGCGCATGATTTCAGTGAGCTCGATCATTTGAAAGTAATCTTTCCACAGATCGAGCTCGCCTTCCTCATAAACGCACAGCGGCTTGGCTCTACCAGCGGGCGGTAGCTGGTAAAAGTCGCCGATGGCAAGGATGGACAGTCCTCCAAATGGCTTCTTGTTTCCCTTGATCTGCTGAAACCGCCAGTGGATGTAGGAAAACAACTCCTTTGAAACCATGGATATCTCGTCGATGATCAGGATCTCCGCGTAGGACAAAACCGCTCGCATTTCGTCCAGAGCGTTACCTAGTCCTTGGTAAGGGGGCCGCAAATTTCTTGGCAGTTTAAGAAGGCAGTGCAGCGTTTTCCCAGAAATGTTGAACGCTGCAGTGCCAGTGAACGCGGAAAGAAGAACCGCGGGCTGGGACATGTCTGCCTGGTCACGAAACCTGGGGAGCTGTCGCAAAACTGTGGTCGCCTCTTCATAAATGCATTTGATGACGTGCGACTTGCCACAGCCAGCTCCTCCAGAGACAAAGTAAAAAAATTGCTCAGGATTCTGTCCCCACAAACGCCTGAAGCACCATTGACGGACAGCGTAGAAAATGCAAGCCTGCGTTTCGTTTAGGCTACGGTACATTTTCCTCACAAAGTCGGGGCTTAACTTTGGCGCTGCCACCGTCGGAAGGAGGACGCTGACGTCGAAAACTTGGAAGTCAGGAATGTCATCGTGCTCCCCAGCATCGATGCGCTCCCTTTCGTCGAGACATTCCAAGCGATCTACCTCAACCTCGGGCGCGAAGCAGTTCCACGTGTTGAGAGCGGGGCCTTCCCGCCGGACGCGCTCCAGCACTTTGTCGATCAGTTCGCTGTGACGCTCAAACAATTTCTTGTTGCGATCGACGACCACGCGATCTTCGTAGCCCCACTTACGACCGTTTTTGTAGAACTGCTCGTAGGTCGGGCATTCTTCTGTCTTCAGGTCCTCGTCGGTCCGGTAGGGGAAATAGAGCTTTACCAACCGGCCGTAAAACTTTTCCGGTTGCTTCTTCTCTGAGAACCGCGCGTACCTAACGACAGCGGGTTTGCCCCTCGTCCTCTTCTGGATGAACCCTTTGTCGTTTAAGAGCCCGATAACGTTCTTCCCTTCCGTCTGGAGACCGTACACGACCCTGTACTCGGACGCAAATCGGGCAAAGCACAGTCCCTCAAATTCGCGCGTTTCGGGTCGGTTGACGTATTTCTCGGGCAGCCCTGACATCCAAACGTCTTCTTCGTCTGGGTTCATGTTCTGCAGTCTGCTCATCGGGAGACTCATCTTCATGCCTTCGTCGTCCGTCTGGAGGAACAGCACGTCACGCGAACACTTCTTGAGGGGCAGGCTGCAGGTCCTTGCCACGGCCTCTTGCGCGCTGACCTCCCTGTGCTTGACGTACGCCTGCATGATCTGCTTCATCTCGTCCTTGGCGTTGACGTCAGTCTTCTTGACTTCGCGAATGACGCCGCCCAGCAACTCCGTCAACTCGTGCTCCGGCTTGGACACGTAGGACATCATGTACATGATGCAGCTGTAGTCGTCCATTACGTACTGGATGTCCATGTTCGCATTCCATGCTCGGAGCAAGTCTGCGTTGTAGTTGTTGACCCAGCAGTCGTTGGGATGACGCTTCAACAAAATCTGGTGTCCGCCGCTCAGGTCGAAGACGCTGCGCAGATACTGTTGGTAAGTCAACTTACAACGTCGGAGTAGGTCAGCCAAGTCTTTGAATGATGCGTTGGCATCATTGAGCAAAAGTCGGACTGGCTCGAGTTTTGCTTGAGCGTCGCGTTGTTTGCTCCCGAGGGTTTTCTCGATCCGTTTCGGTTTCGCGTGGCCGATGATCAAGTGTTTCCTCTTCTCCTTTTGTTTCTTCTTCTCCTTCTCGTCCTCGGGGTCGCCGTCCGAGCTTGGGAAGGTGATCATTGTGATGTCCACAGGCAACTTGGGAAATCCAAACCTGCAGGAGATGTTGCCTTTCCTGCAGGATTTCGAATGTTTCCTGCTGTGGACTTGAACCTCAGACACAATTTTGTGGAGCTCAGGGTCTGCCTCCGGATCGGGCATCCGGCACGTCACATATTTGTCTATAAATGCGTAGATGCGGTCTTCGATGTCCACACCTAATTTGGGCGCATTTTTTATCCAAACCAGCATGTGTATGTTCGGGCTGCCTCTGGCTTGGAACTCGACGCGGTAGAAGAAATCCTCTACTTCCCCGATGGGCTGCGCAGGCGACAAGATCAAATGAGTCATCAGCGCGTCAACTTTTTTCTCGAACATGCGCATGACGGTGACTGGATTGCTCCGGAGAACGTCGCACTTTGCATTCCAGTCAAGCGCGGAAAAGTCCACCTCTTCGCCTTGTTGCGCTTTGATGGCCTCGACGACCTCAGGCCACCTCATTTCAGCAGCAGAGAAAGTCAAGAAAAAGGTTGGCTTTCCCAGCTGCCTCACCATCGCGTGGAGGTCTTTCAGCGCTGCCTCCCAATAGGCCGGCGTGCCTCTAAGAGGTTTCATAAAACGCACCGCCTCTCTATTAGTTATCAGCTGCTCTAGCTCGTTCTTATCTTGCAGCATTTTGTTGCAGACTGGGCGGCCATCTTTGGTTACCGGTTTACCTTTACGCATTTGAATTGACATGCTATTGGTAGCCATGTGCGTTTCTGTGACGAATTGCGCAAAGAACAAATAGCTTTGATCCACGGCAAAACGGGTGTCGACGGAGAAAAGCCTAACATTGAAATACATGCTAGGTGAAACGCTGATCTGTCGGACCTCATCCAAAGTGTTGTGCCCCGTTGGGAACTGCACAGGAAAAGCCATAGCTTCCAGCTTCGGAATGGCGAAGAAACCAACGGGCTGGTTTCCTTGGGCGGGGGCGACGCTAAATATTCCCTGCCCGTATGACAAAATTTCCTGTGCGATGTCTGCAGGCTGTGTCTAAGGCCAGACCAGGGTTCTCCTGTCCTTCCTCGGCATTTTCCGCATCCGCTTCTTCCGGTTTACTTGCGACGTTTGATGGCCCAGCCTGCTCGGCTACTTCGGCGTTCTGTTCGTTTTCAAACGTGTCGTCATCGAAGACGCTGTCAAAATTAGCATCTTCGAGGATGAATACGTCGCTGTATTCCGAGTGCATCTCTTTTAGTTTTGAAAGCACCGCAAGAACGTTGGTCATGTTTACCGTGTAGAAGTGTTGGTGTCCTTTATATGTTAGGCGACGTTTAAGTTTGACCTGTAGCAATTGCGCTTCGTGACTTGGCCTCGGTAGCGAATTTACTGTTGTCTCCACCTCTGATGGTACGCAGACAACTCCGCCATGTACCGCTCTTTGTTGTCCTTTTGGCAACGTGACTATTTTTGCAAAAGGCAAGACTTTTGCAATCAATTGCCTTTCGAGTACATTCAAATCGCGCAGTTCAGGGGGGATTGGGGTTACGTTTAAACGATTTGCCACTGCGACGGATGGCATATTTCCTCGGTAGAGGTGCCTGTCACAAGTGTGGCAGATCCACTACTACATTCTATGTTGTGGAGTGCTACAAGGGGCCGAACAGTCACCACCACATGCATGAACATATGTTCCAGTCAAGCAAGCCTCTACCACGCGAAGGTTTTTGACGTATTTAGATCTGTTACATGGCTTGACTTGATTTGGAAACAGAGTTCTGTGGCACACGGTACAAACGTGCGTGGGTCCATTCTGAATGGCTTCCCGGAACGCTGAAATCGCAGCTTGCATGACCTTGTTGACCACAACCTGGCGCGGGACTTCAGGTTGTGGAGTTTGCCATCGACGGATTGTGGCCTGCCTGTATTTACGTGTAATTCGTAATGCGCACCGAATTTTATGATACACGCGCAGCGTGGGCTATGACACAAATTTTAGTTTTTTGTTTTGTGTGCACTGTTTTATGTGGTGGCGTCGAAAATGTTCGTCGGTGTGATACTTGGTGCGTAACGTAAGTTTCTTTCTTTCGCTGTAGGTCTTGTCCTGTGCATATTTAGTGGTACAGTATGTTTTTTTATTTTGTCTAAAAAGAAGCTGCTTGTATTTTTGTACCATGCATTGCTTGTGTCTATTCTGAAAATCTGGATCAGACTTGTATTTGTGTACAATGTATTTTTTCTGTCTCGTTTGAAAATCAGAGTCTGTGCTGTATCGCCTGACAATGTACTGTCTCTTTTTGTTTCGTAAACAGACATCAGTGTGATACCTATTGATTTTGTGTGCTCTTATTTTGGTTTGAGCATTAGGATCAGCATAAAAACGTTTTACTGATGCCTGCTTTTGTTTACGGTACGCGTCGTCTTTGGTGTATTTTGTTTTAACAGCCAGCACTTTTTTCATCTGAAACACAGAACAGCTGGCGTATCACCGTTTTTCATGCTGTGATTTATATTTACGCCTGACTCCACGTTTGTCTTTTGGATATATGTTCTTTTGACAATCACATACTTGGCGCATCATTTTTTTGCGTCGCTCCTTATTTACTTTGAGTACTTTTGCTTTGATTATGGCGCTAGCAGTTACACTCTCTGGTGGTGCTTCATCCTGAAATGAAATGGCTACGGCTACGGCTTTACATTAGGCCCTGCTCTAGTGCATTGGCCCACTAATAATAATAAAGAAAAGAAGAACAAGAGTTTGGTTGCTGGGCAACCAAACTAATAAAGAAAAGTAGAACAAGAGTTTGGTTGCTGGGCAACCAAACTAATTAGCCATATTTAGCTTTAGCTGCAGGGCTAGGCATGGGACAAAAGAACTAAAAAAATTGACATGGGACATGTCTTTGCAGTTATGCCTTTTGCATAGATAAATGCAAGTGCACTAATAATAGGTAAATACAGATGTTCCTCTCTGTCCTGTCTACCTCTTCTCATCCTCTACCCGGGCCGACTGTCAGCAGGCAGGTTCTCCTTATGAGTCGGGGTTTCAAGGTTTCTTCCTGTTAAAAGGGAGTTTTTCTTGCCACTGTTGCTCTTAAGGGGGTTCAGGTTCTGGGTGTCTGTGAAGCGCCTTAAGAAAATTCTGATTATAAAAAGTGCTATATAAATAAAACTTAAATTGGAAAATACAAGTTCACTAAATAGACTCCATATGCTAAAATAGTGAGGACACCTGATACTGCTCGGAGCAAAATCGATGTTATGCTCTCATCCTTGAAGGATGTTGGGTTCTCATAATTTTTTGAACACGTTTAGAAGAGTGCTGATGATTTTACACATAACCCACTGCTGCCTGGTCTTACCAAGTGAAATCCATGAAGGGTGAAGTGAAGCACATGCTACACTCATACGACTCTGGCTCTGGTACAGATGTCCAGTCTCTTCACAGAAAGTACCTGTGTCACACATCACTGTCAGCAGTTAATGTGTGCCAACAACATAGCCTGAATAGTCCAGAAACAGTCCAAAGGCCAGAAAATGGTATAAGATGGCAGAAAACAAAGACAACAAAGACAAAAAAATCATACAGTGAAGACAGAGATGCAGTTATAGGCCACAGACTACGGCGTCTTATACACAAATATTAATATTTTTTTGAAGTTTTTCCAAATTTCCATTTTGCCAGGTAATTGCAGTTATGGAGCAATTAATAATTTGATTTGGGTCTCTTTTCAGGTAGTAAATGTAATAAGAGCGTGTCATCTTGTTGTCACCAGATAACCAAGTCACCTGGTCATGTGGCTGAGCTATACTCCGGTGATGGGGCTGATACACTAGCATACAAAGCTTGCCAAAAGTTTTGAAATTTGTTCCAGAAGTTCATCTTCATGAATCAGTATGACTTCTCTCGTTAGATTTACATTAAAACTACTTCCCATAGGGATATTTGAATATACAGCAGCAGCAACAATCACTCTGCCACTAATATATAAAAGAAAATAAAAGTATTCTCAGTTTTGTTCAAAAAAAGCCTTGGGGACAAAGGCTCTCCTGAAGTGTTGAGTTCTACAAAGCAACAAGAGGAGTGGCCTGCTGCTGCTACTCTGCCCAGCCAGAAGGCTTTGGAGAGGGTGTCTGTTATTGTTCGTTATGGCATTCAGTTTCTTCAATATGCCCCTCTCTACCACAATTTTCAAAGAACCCAGCCTCCTGCAAAGCACTGAGCTGGCATTTTTTTAACCAGCCTGTCCAGCCTCTTGATGTTTTTTCAGGCTGCCTCCATAACTCACTGCAGCATAAAAGAGGGCACTGGTCACAACAATGTTATACAACATGTGCAGCATGAAAGGACCCCAGCTTCTGCAGGAAGCCCTTTTTTGCCTTAAAGCCCAAAGTCCCTGTATTCCTGCCCCTGTTCACTTCAGAGACGTGCCACAATAGCTCATCTGAATATTTTAACATGTGGCAGACTGAATATATATGTAAAGAATGTACCCTAGATTACTTTTGTGACTATGCCTATGCTCTTGTGACTTTTTTGTGTATGGCTCTGTTATGATTTAGACCAGCAGGACTGGTGGAGAAAACTATTACTGCTGTTTGCATCACAGAGAGACCAACCTGGATTCACCTGTCACACTGCAAGTGATGGAGGAAGCTGTCCAAACCAGATGGACCGACAGTGTAGTCTCATCAATCACAACTGCTCTGTGGTGGTTGATACTGCTGGCTACAAAGGGAAGTGACACCAATGGTCTCAAACAAGTGGACGGTTCTGTGGACTGTGGGGAACAATGACTTTTCATTGTGATTACTCTTCTTCTGGTAATAGCTTCTGCTTTGGTTCGAACAGATTGAGAGACCAACTCTGCAAGGGGCAAGATGCCGATTTGTGCTCCACAGGGGCTTGTGGGGACCGAGGAGGTCGGGGGAGAGGACGGGGAGGAGTCTTTCTGTCCACGAAAGGAGGCTCGTGGACTGATCCCTACATCACGAAGGAACAACATTGGTCTATGATAAGGAGACCTTTAAAGCCATCTGACTTCACAGAACCTAATCCAGAGACTGCGTCACAGCTGGTGGAATCTAACTGTCCAAGCAGGAGGAGAAGAGTGGAGCTCACATCAGGATTTGAATCTCTCCTGTTCTGGTGTGTTACAGTGAATAAAAATGCTGACAACAGCCTGTTGCACATGCATTCCTAACAACACTGCACCTGACAGGTACGTCACCAGGGCCCTGGCAGGACTGGAAACACTCAGCCGTAAACTGGCTGAGAACTTCAGCGTGGAAGATCCCTTTTCACATTTGTTTGAGAACTGGTTTGGTAAATGGTAAAATCTTGCATTGTGCATCTTTACAAGCCTGTGGACACTGACTGCTGTACACATTGTCTGTGAATGTTGTTGTACTCTGTCTGAGACGGTTACTTCAAAGGTTGATTGATGCGGCTTTGGCTAAGCGTTATCTGGTGTGAGCTGCCAGGGGAAATAAAGATCCGGACAGTGAGACAAGCTCAGTCATATCTACTGACCCAAATATGCAGCTGACTGATGTTGAGATTTGCATGTTTTCAGAAGTTAAACTGTGAGACCTTAATGATTTACTTGCTAAACATCAGAAATGAAATGGCAAGTTGTTGTGTGAATCGATAAAGACAGTATGCTGAAAATGGAAAAAACATTTGATTTTGATTCTTGATTTCTTTGATTTTTCTATTTTCTCTTATTGTTTTCTTTTACTACATTTTATACTATTTTGTTTTATTACATTTTAATCATTTAATTTAATCATTTATTAAGCTTTTATTCACTTATTGTTTATAATGTAATAATTTTGTTAAACATTGATTAACAGAAGGGATGCATTGGAGATTTCTGGAGATTCCTAATTCCTATACATTTGAAGTATAACGTACGTTTAAACTTTAAACTTTTAAACTTTTAACTTAATCCTAAGAGATGACTGTTGTGACTGTGCCTATGTTCCTGTGACCTTTCAGTAACTGTGTATGGATCTGTTATACCTACTGAGACTGTCAGATATCAAAGGGTAAAAGAAGTGAGCTGCTCAGAGAAGACCTTGAGCATACCTTGAGACTTCTGTCTGTGAATGTGACTGCTTCTTCTTGCAAGAATAAAAGCACTTGAGTGATTAACACTTGGCATTTTGGGTTTTATTCCTGGCAAACTGAGGTTGTCCTGTTAGATAGCCAGTTACCCAGGAGGTCAGGGATCATGCCAAAGACAGAGTAAAACATATTTGATTTTAACTGACAGGTTGTTTGTCTATGTGTTGGCCCTGTGATAGAATGGCAACGTCCAGGGTGTTCCTTGCCATACATTCAGTCACCGCTGGGATTGGTTCCAGCCCCTAGCAACCCTGTGTATGATAAAGCTGGTTAAAATATCGGAAGAATGGAAAGTTCCAGTTCCAATTACTTCTTTGAATGTTTCTCATTCCATGTATAATGCTAATTACAAAGAACACAAACTTAAAAACATAAATGGTCATACAGTGTCATACAGTGTGGAGGAAAAGAACTTTCTATCTAGTGCTCAGAAAATAAAACACAGAAAACAAAACCTCATTAAGGACTTCAGGAAATCCAGACAGGCCCATGCCCCTCACTAATGGAAAATGTGTGAAAACTGTCACCACCTTCAGGTTTCTGGGCATTCACATCTCTACAGATCTCTCCTGGACTCCCAACAGCAAGGCCTCAGTGAAGACGGCTAAGCAGTGGCTGCACTTTCTGCATTTCCCCAGATAGACAAGAAGCTACGGCCGGCCAGTATACTAACATACTGTCTTGTGCAGGATCCATAGCTGACAGAAAGGCTGTGCAAAAAGTCATTACACCAAAATAAAAAAAAACAGATTAGAACAGACGTTGCAGCTTGCACTGTCCACCAATGAAATCACTACAAAGACCATGTGTTCTTTAGAGCTGGTAGACCCACAACCCTTCTTTGCAGTATGCAGGGAATTTTAACAATGTAGGTGATTGGTGTAAATGTCAGCGGTTGTAGTGATGCCAATCATTAGGGAGTCTACCACAAACCACACCAGTACTAAGAGGAGGTGTCCATTTTCTTTTACTTTATATCGGGTAGATTAAGTTTGTGTATCTTTGTGTCAGCTCATCACTCTGGCTTGCTGATGCAAACCCCTTTTGATTTGGAGATCTGTTCTTTGATGTGTACTTAGTGACTTGATAACTCGTTGAGCGAAGGAGGACTAGTTTACAGAGAAAGCACTCTGAGCTTTTTAAAGCCTGTAAAACAACACTTGGGTCATTGTGGGACACAGAGGCACTCCATTAAACCCAGTCTGATGAAAAGCCTTAAGGACTAGGTGCTTTTAAAGGCAGAATGGATCTCAGACTTGCTCAGTTGTATGGGAAAATGCTCCCAGGTAAAAAGAAAAGAAGGGTGAAGGAGGATTATAAATTGGTACTTGTTTGTAATTAAATTTTCTTTTGCTAATTAAAGCTACAGTGGTGTGAAAAAGTGTTTGCCCCTTCATGATTTCCAATTTCTTGCATGTTTGTCACACTTAAATGTTTTAGATCAAACAATTCAAATATTAGACAAAATTAACACAAAATGTAGTTTTTAAATGAAGGAGTTTATCATTAAAGGGGGAACAAAAATCTGCCTAACCTACATAACCCTTTGTGAAAAAGTGATTGCACCTTAAACTTAAACTGCTTGGACCACCCTTAGCAGCAACAACTGCAATTAAAGCTGCAAGCAGAGATGACGGGCCCTCGCACTCCTTGCGGTCCGTGGGACCAGCAGCCGCCACCTCCCCTATCGTCCCATTTTTGCAACGGCATACAGACAGCAAGGGATAAGTTAAGAAAAAGATATATACATTATAAAATAGACTACCAATAAAAAGATATATACATTATAAAATAGACTCAATCAAAAAACATATAAACATATTAACAGTTGATGCCAGGTTTGTTCAAAATGGCGGACTTCCGGTGTGTTTTAGAGGATGCCTCCAAGAGACTTTTTTTGTTGTGTAGAGGTGATAAGACATGTGTACCAATTTTCGTGTGTGTAGGTGAAACTGCAACCCACATCTCAATGTAGGGGGCGCTGGCGAGCCATGTGGCCACACCCACATGTGCATATGATTATATCAATCTTTGTCTTGTCTAGAGGTGATACATATGCGTACCAATTTTCGTGTCTGTAGGTCAAAAGGGGAAGCAGATCTCATTCCAGGGGGCGCAGCTGAGCCATGTGGCCATGCCCACATATGACGATGAGGTGATATGAAAAGGTGCACAGGGGCTGATGTCATGATAGAGTAAGAGGCAGGTAGGATGAACAAGTAAAGAAACACAGAAGCTTTCTCTATGGTGGCGAAGGGTCACCTTTGTGGTGACGCCCCACCCACACGGTGTAACATCGATCTGCGTTTTTGATAACTTTTGCTCAGCCATGTCTTCAGAACCAGGTGAAAAAATCTCAGGTCCGTCAGAGTATTTCCCTAGGAGGAGTTTGTTCAAATACGAGGTGTGGAACATGGATAATCAGCCTGAACACAATTCATACCGCCAGTAGGTAGCACTATGAGAGTTTCTGGTCATTAGCATATCAATCTGTTCAGAATGACAGGCTCAGCGTACCTGATTTTTTTCATTTACATTGGATGAAGTATGTGGGAGATACAGTCACAAACACATCCATTTCCTGTGCGTTGGTGAAGGGTCAACTTCGTGGTGGCGCCACAGCCAGAACGTATGACTAAGTGCTGCCTTTTTTGATAACTTTTGGTCCCTAAGCCCTTAAGGGCGAGTGCACCAATTTTCAGCCATATCAAGCAATTCTCCTAGGACGAGTTCGCAAAACTGCGGGGTGTGCACAGTGGAACAATGCGTGGTTTTTTCAAAATGGCGGACTTCCTGTACATCATGGAATTTTCGTCCAAGAGGCTTTTTTTCTCGTCACATGGCGATACATCTGTGTACCAAGTCTCAAGGCTGTAGCAGTTGCGGTGAATATTTTCACACTTTAGGGGGCGCTGTAGAGGCATGTGGGCACGCCCACCAATGGTGACAGTGTCAAGTAAAATTTTAGTTGGGGGACAATTTTGGGTAAAGTTTGGTGAGTTTTTGAGCACATGCAGGAAGTAAAAATTGCGTCCAAAGACGCGGGAGAGTCATAATAATAAGTAAAGCTGCAAGCAGCGATGACGGGCCCTCGCAGCCCTTGCGGTCCGCGGGACCAGCAGCTGCCGCCTCCCCTATCGGTCCACAACCTCTCTCCCAGCGGTACTGGCACGAGCTGTGGTCTGCAGGGCTGAAGTGTACGGCAAAACACACATGTACAAAAGACAGGTCCTCCGGCTAGTGGGTGGCGCAATGACTGTAGCATATCAGCATGTCAATCTGTGCAGTGTCCGATGTTCGGCATGACTGTAAAGTTTCATCCACATAGGATGAAGTATGTGGGAGACACAGCCAAAAATACATGTATTTCCTGTGCGTTGGCGAAGGGTCAACTTTGTGGCGGCGCCACGGCCAGACCGCGTGACGAAGTGCTGCATTTTTGATAACTTTTGGTCCCTAACGCCTTAAGAGTAAGCAGACCAAGTTTCAGGTGGATTGGAGAAATTCTCTAGGAGGAGTTCGTGAAAGCGCGGGGAGTGAAAACAGCAAAATGGCACAGTTTTTTCAAAATGGCGGTCTGCCTGTGCGTTTTAGAGCAGTGGTCCCCAACCACCGGGCCGGGGACCGGTACCGGTCCGTGGGTCATTTGGTACCGGGTCGCACAGAAAGACTGAGCAAAACATATATTATTCATTATCTGAGTCTGAAAGCTGTTTCATTTATAAATCGATCAGATTCATCCGCCTGTGCCTTTAAGCACCTGCCCAGACGCTTGTCTCGGTCACAGGATACGGCACCCCAAAATTAAGCCCACAAGCTAGCAAAAATGAATAAAAAACAAACGTCTTTGGAGAGCTTCTTCGGAAAGGGGAAAAGGCCTAACGAGGAGACAGAAGAAGAGGAGCCTACCCCTTCAAAGAAAAAGAAACCCGCATTTAAAAGACTATATCAGGAGTCCTATTTAAAATACAGATTTATTGCAACAGGTGATTCTCACACACCAAGTCCGCTCTGAGTGATGTGGCGACAGACTCGCAAATGAGGCAACGAAGCCTTCAAAACTGCGAGACCGAGCACCCTGCATTAAAAGACAAGCCATGGAAGAAAACATAAACAAGAACGACTGAAGCAATTAATGACGGCCAAAACAAAATTACGGAGTGGACTGGACATAAGAAACACACTTCGGGTGTCATGTCTCCCATTATCCCTAGATGGGACCGCCTCATTGCTGAGAAAGCTCAAAGGCTCCCACTAATTAAGCATAAGAGTAAGTTGTCTCTTTATGCACTTTTTTTTCTGTGCCGGTCCGTGAAAGTATTGTTTTACATGATACCGGTCCGTGGTGCAAAAAAGGTTGGGGACCGCTGTTTTAGAGGATACCTCCAAGAGACTTTTTTAGATAGAGGTGATACATATGCGTACCTATTTTCGTATCTGTAGGTCAAACGGGGAAGCAGATCTCATTCAGTTTCAATTCAATTCAATTCAGTTTTTATTTATATAGCGCATATTACAATCAGACATTGTCTCAAAGCGCTTCACAGGAACCCCCCTAAGAGCACTGTGGCAAGGAAAAACTCCCTTTAAGGGGAAGAAACCTTGAGCAGGACCCGTCAGCTTAAGGGGGAACCAGTCCTGCCGCTAGTCAGAGAGGATGAAGGAGAGAGAGAGAGAGAGAGAGAGAGAGAGAGGATGAAGGAGAGAGAGAGAAAGAGGAGCAGACATGATACAAACATGATACAGTACAGAGCAAACATGACAGCAAGATGAAACAGTGATTATATTGTAATAGATATCTATATATATCGTTAGTCCATAAGTAGGAATAGTAATTTGGTAGCAAAGATGAGCAGCAGGGGCTAGTGAAGTCGATGAGCACAGGAGAGATCAGGGGCCAGACTGCAGGTCAGTATGCAGGTCTTGAGACCTGCAAAGAGAGAGAGCAAGAGCGAGGTACAGAACTACGAGGAAGACAGTAAACACAGATTATGAGACGATATTACCCAGTATGATCCAGACTAAGGAGAGTAGAGGAGAGGTCAGAGGGTGAGGGGGAAACTGCTCAGAGGATCGTGTTTGTGCCCCCCGACAACATAAAGCAAGAGAGACTTCACGGGCCAGACTGCAGGTCAGCGTGCAAGTCTTGAGACCAGTGTGAGCCAGACTAAGGAGAGAAAAGGAGAGGTTTGAGGGTGAGAGGGAAACTGCTCAGTGGATCACGTTTGTGCCCCTGACAGCATAGGCCTAGAGCAGCATAGCTGTGCTACACACTAGGTCTAAGGCTAACTGTACGCCTTACTAAGAAAAGTTTTAAGTCTAGTCTTAAAGGTGGAGGCAGTGTCTGCCTCTCGGACCCAGATTGGTAACTGGTTCCATAATAGCGGTGCCTGATAGCTGAAAGCTCGTCCTCCCATTCTACTTTTATGAATCCTAGGAACTACAAGTAAACCTGCACTCAGAGATCTGAGTGTCCTATTAGGAACATATGGTACAATCAGGTCCTGCAGATACAATGGAGCAAGTCCACGAAGAGCCTTGTAGGTTAGAAGAAGGATCTTGAAGTGTATTCTTGAGTCCACTGGGAGCCAGTGAAGAGACGCTAGAGCAGAAGAGATATGATCCCTTTGGCTGCTTCCTGTCAGAACTCTAGCTGCTGCCTTCTGGATCCGCTGCAGACTGTTGATGGAGTAATGTGGACATCCTGACAATAAAGAGTTGCAGTAGTAGTCCAGTCTTGAAGTGACAAAAGCATGGATGAGCTTTTCAGCATCAGTCTGAGAGAGGATACTCCTGATCTTAGTAATATTACGCAGGTGAAAGAAAGCGGTCTTGGAGACCTGCTTAATATGAGAGACAAACGACATGTCTTGATCAAAGATAACGCCACGGTTCCTCACAGTCGTACTGGAGGCCAGAGTAATTCCATCCAGAGAGAAAGTATTATCTGATAAACTAGATCTGAGATGTTTAGGTCCAAAAACAATGACCTCAGTCTTGTCTGAGTTTAATAGTAAAAAGTTGGAGGACATCCAGTCCTTTATGTCCTTTAGACACGCCTGTAGTCTGACTAGCGGCTCCGTTTCTTCAGGCTTCATGGATAAATACAGCTGGGTATCATCAGCATAACAATGAAAGTTTATGCCGTGCTTCTGGATGATGTTTCCTAGAGGGAGCATGTAGAGGGTGAACAGGATCGGTCCGAGCACAGAACCCAGACCCAGAATATAGACTCTCCGATCAGAGGAATAGCATCTTTGAGGAGCCGTGAAGGGATCGGATCCAGAAGACAGGTAGTAGGTTTAGACTTGCAGATGCTGGTGGTCAGCTCAGGGAGGCCGATGGGCACGAAGCAGTCCAGAGTTAGATCAGGATCCGTTTCCAGAAGTGGCGGTGTATCCTCAGCGGTCACAGAGAGATTGTGGTTGATTTGTGGAAAACACAGGATTTTTCTCAGATGGCTTGGTAATGGGGAATATAACATCCCATTTCATACATTTTTTAGGGGGAACCGAATGAGTCAACTGGTATAAAACAGTCGGTGGTCAGAGAAGCTGGTAACAAAGGTCTGGGTCCCAAGCAGACCACACAATCAACTTGGGATGCATTAGCTGACTGTTCAGCTAATAAAAGCCAATTATTCCTGTAGCCAGTGACACCTGTAGCAACCTGAAACCATTGATCAGTAGACAAACCTTCTGTTCCTGATACAATAACAACCCCTCCTGAATTAGCATTATTCTTACCTGTCACTAAGCTTCCCTGCACTGCTGAACCCTCTGGGATTGTGGAGGTGGTTGTATTAGGCAGACTATGTGTTCGCCAAAATCCCACCTTCCAACAGGGGTCATGCCCTGCAAACACAGCACAGACAAGGAACCATGTGCCATTCTGACCTACCCAATAGGGTAGGGGGTGCCTTGTCGTAGGCAGTACGTGGGGTAGATCAAACAAAGTTGTATTTAGCCTAAATGACATCATTTTATTATTCACAGTGAAATTGCTAAGCACCTTCTTCCAACGCTGTGCAGTCCCTGCATAACCATATGACCTTGAAGACCAACCTGCTGTGGTAGCGAAGACATTTCCCCAATCATTATGGCCTGGTCGAGGAGCTGATACTGCATCTAAGTACATGCGATAGCCCTGCCACCTCTGAGCAGAGCCATGCTGAGGGTTGGTCAGGCTAGTACGTGGGATGATAATCAGTGCATCAATTTTTCCTGTGTAACAAAACCAAAATACCTGATGCCATTCAGTGCGTCGGGAAGTAGTAGTGGAGTTAGTGCATGGATCGAATAGTACAGTGTGTTGACCCATCTGTAACAACACATAGACAGTCAGGAGGAATAGAACCACAACCATGATTATAACCAATAGGATAATATAAAAGTAATATAAGTAACGAGTAGAACAGTATAAAGATTAATATAAAATCAATATGTAGTATTACACCTCTATCCAGGGAACTCTCAGTGTAACCAGAAGATCAAAGAAACTATGAACAACCCTAATATGGTTGTCCCAACAAGAAAACAAGTAGAAGGAGGGTATAACATATTATACATCATAGTATGTGGGGGTATTTTAATCGGTCGGTCTTTCACCGTTCCCGCCCCCAGATACTCCTAACAGCTCAAATGTAATGACAATTGTCAGTTAGAATGTACAAAATTGTGTTTTATCAGTTCATGTATGTGTTCCTGTCCGTCTGCCTCGTCGTCCAGCACCCCGCCTGGTTCTCTGGTCCTCTCGTCCTCAGGATGTGTCTTATTTCTTCGGATCCCTGGGGTTAGACTACCCGGGATCCTGGATTCCTGTCAGGGGATTATTCTGCCCCTTTTGTGACAGGATCCGTATCTGAATCAGCCGATTCAGACTTGTGCGCCCTCAGATCAGCATGGACGTCCTTTAGAGATCGTTGAGGCTCCTCTGTAGCTGCGCACTGGCTCCAGTGGAACCAGGTGTCCCCCTTTCCTCTCAGCCGAACTGCGTGTGAGGTGCGTTCTGTCACCTGATAGGGACCTGTCCACCTTGGCTCCGACCACTTCCTTTTGATGACCCTCAGGAGTACCCACTCAGCCTCAGGCGGAGCCCCGCTGGTAGCCGTGGGATATCGGTTCTTCACCTGCCGGGAAAAAGTAGACACCAAACCCTGCAGTTCGTGGAAATAAGCTTTAGAGGTTAACTTTTGATCATCATTTTGCATCAAAGGTAGTTTTGAATGTGGTCCTGGAAAAGCTCTTCCTGTTTGTAACTCATGTGGTGTCAGTCCAGTAGATTGATTTACTGAGCTTCTAATAGACATTAGAGCTAAAGGTAATGCATCCAACCAATTCATTTTTGTCTGTGCACAGATTTTGCCCAATTTGTTTTTGAGGGTTTGATTCATCCTTTCCACCTTTCCTTGAGACTGTGGATGATAAACAGTACCAAAAGCATGCTTCAGTCCCAACATAGCCTCCACCTGCTGGAGGTCTTTGTTTTTGAAATGTGTTCCATTGTCAGATCTGATTTTTTCAGGAAAACCATGTCTAGGGATGTAGGTGTTAATCAGAAATTTAATGACAGTTTTACTGTCCTCCTTTTTAGCAGGACAGGCTTCTGGCCATCCTGAATATGCATCAACACACATCAAAATGTATCTGAATCCCCTCACAGAGTTAATCAGGTCAGTATAGTCAATGATGATTTCCTTGCCCGTCTTGGCCTCTAGTGGGTAGTGTCCTGCTTCTGGTTTGATGGTTGGTCTCGGATTGTACTTAATACACTGATCACATGTTCGAATTAAATACTGAGCCATGTCTTTCATGTATGGGTGCCACCACTGCTCCAGATTTCTTAACATCTGAGCTAGCCCCACATGGCCTACCCCATGTGCTTCTTCCATGGCAGTTTGTCTCAATCCAGGTGGCATTATGGGTCGTCCGTCCGGTCCCCTCCATACTCCTCCTGTGTCAGTTGCCCCCCTCGCTTTCCACAAAGTCTTTTCCTGTGGAGAGGCTTTGTTTTGTAGTTGTGTTAAGTCATTCCAGTCAACGGGGAGGTAAGTCCGTTTCTGAACACATCAAAATCATCTGTTCAACATATCCTGCTGCCTGCTTTGCTGCCTGATCTGCTGCATTATTTCCTCTGGTGATCCTGTCAGCGCCTGTTCCATGACCTTTGCATTTTATTACAGCTACCTTGCTAGGCAACAACAGGACCTCTGCAAGTTCTCTCATTTCTGCCTCATGTTTTATGGGTTTGTTATCTGCAGTGAGAAATCCTACTCTCAGCCACTGGCCCAACTCCACATGTACTGCTCCTGCTGCATATGCTGAATCAGTGAAAACAGTGATGTGTTGTCCTTCCCTTATTTTAAGTGCTTCAATCACTGCTCTCACCTCTGCTCTCTGTGCTGACTGCTGTCCCTCCAGTCTTTCTGCTTTTAGTGTTCTCATCTCTTCCCCTGTGTCTTCAACTACTGCGTATGCTGCTCTGAGTCCTTCTGCATCATGTCTGAAACAGCACCCGTCTGTGAACAGATTTCTAGCCTCTGTTAATGGTGTGGCCTGTAAATCCATTCTGACTTTTTCATCTCTGGTTACCCTCTCTGCACATGTGTGTGGCTCTCCAGCTCCTATCTGCTCTGCCATGTTTATACCATCATGTGTGAAGGTAATGTTTGGTGCTTCCAAAATCTTGCTCATCCTCTGTCTCAGTGGGGTGAGTGTGAATGTCTCTGAGTTTACATATGCGACTACACTATGTGTTGTGAGTACATACAGCTGGTGTCCCATGACCATGTGTTCAGTTTTCTGAATTAGCTTAGCTATTCCTGCTGCGTGTTGTGTGCACTGAGGGTGTCGTTTTTCCATGTTGTCTAAGAGGACACTGATATACATCAGTATTAGTCTCTCTCCCCCTTTTCTCTGGAACAGGATGCCGTTCGCACAGGTATCCGTTCCAGAGACATCTAAATAGAATGGTAAAGTGTAGTCTGGTGTGGCTAGTTCTGCTGCTGTAGCCAAAGATTGTTTCAGTTCAATGAAAGAGCGTTCAGCTTCCTGTGTCCAATTTAGGCGGGCTGTTAAATTACGCATGCCATGTTCTCTAACTAGGTCTCTAAGTGGCAGTGTGAGACCAGTGTAGTTTGCAACATAGTTTCTACTGTAGCCCGTCAATCCAAGAAATGAAAGCATGTCTTTCACTGTGTCCGGACGTGGATGATGTAAAATAATAGATTTATGTGAGGGTGACATGCTTACCCCCTTTTGAGAAACCATGCGTCCCAGAAACGCAACTTGTTTTCTCACCAACTGGAGTTTAGATTTACTGACCTTAAACCCAGTCTTAGCCAAATGTTGCAAAACAACTTTTGTGGCCTCCAGGTAGGCTGCTGCCGTTGGAGCTGCGATGAGAAGATCATCAACATACTGAATGAGTGTAGTATTTTCAGGAAGAGTGCATTTGCTAAGGACCTTTTTTAGAACCTGATTGAAAATCCCAGGAGAGAGTGAAAAACCCTGTGGTAGCCTGGTGTAACGATACTGCACGCCCTGATATGTAAATGAAAAGATGTCTCTACATTCATGAGCCAGCGGAAGACAAAAGAAAGCATTAGCCAAATCTATGCACGTGAACCAGGCTTGTGAGGGATCTAGTTGTGCCAGTGCTACATAAGGGTTAGGGACTGGCACTGTGGGTGTAATCACAATGGAATTGATATTTCGCAGATCGTGTGCCATACGAAATTTACCTGTGCCCTTCTTTTCTACTGGTAGGATGGGAGTGTTCCAGTCCGAGTGGGAAGGTTCCAGAACAGCCCTTCAATAGTGTCTGCAATGCCGGCTTCAGCCGCTGGTTTGTGAGGATATTGTCGAATCCACAAAGGTTCAGATGTGTTAACCTGGAATGTCACAGGCTCACAGTTCACTAAGCCCACATCAGTGGGGCCCTCTGCCCATAAATGTGTCGGCAAGTCATTAATCAAAGCCTGAGCAAGAGGGTGATCTGTTTTTTCTCTTCCATGATGTCTGGCAAGCTGTTCGTGTGCTAGTGTGACAGTGTTAGTAGCTAAAACATGTATTCTATATGCTTTGGCAGATGGAGAGTACATGATTTGTGCTATAGGTGTAGGTTGCCAATCTGTTTGAGCTATGGCACGTTTAACCATGCCACCTAATTCTTTTGCCTGATGTTTTGGATGTACAGCTAATGAAACATGAGGATAGTCTTCTTCACTCATCATGTACCAAGCCTGTTGTTCTAGTGTAAGATCCACACCAGCTGCTACGCCCTCAGGTGCCACAAAAATATCTCGAACTGAAATCAACCAGTTTTTCTCCTCTAGGGAGCATGTGAAATTATAATGATATCAATCAGTTTGCCGCCTGTCATAAAACAAAATCACATGAGGGGGGTCAGGGGGAGAGACATATGGCTCGAGCTGGGCTATCCAGGGCTTCCACTGCAGGTAAGCAGAGAGGATTCCCGGGTCGTGTGGTGTTTCTGCATGTAACAGACCCCAGTAGATGTCCGCACAAGGGTCAGCAACAGGTCTCACAAGATACTGTCCACCTGTGTCAGAGGCATTACAATGGATAATGCATAAAATAGATGCTCCAAGCTTAATCAGCAAGTCTCTCCCCAGTATATTCAGAGGCACTGTGGGTGAACATACAAAACAGTGTGACACAGTCTGATGTCCCAGCTGAGCAGTCATTGGAGTGGTTATAGGCAGAGTCTGTTTCTCCCCAGAGAAGCCCATCACTGTGATAGAGTCATTTGACAGTTTCTTAGAAGATGTATGAATCAGAGTAGAACAGGTAGCCCCTATGTCTACCAAAAAAGGCAGTGTCTCATCTTCTACTCGCATAGACAACATCGGATCTGCCGTAACGATGTCATCAGAGCTGCTCTGTGGGGAGTGTCATTGTCGGGAGGTGCTATCCCCTTCCTGTTCCCAGCCGGAAACAGAAAACTGCCCCCTCCATGGAGCTCCAGCGGGGCGGAAAGAAGCCCTTTGTGGACCAAATGCTGCACGCCCTCGACTGCGCTGTCCCTCTCGGCTGTACTGCCCCATATTGTATGGACAGTCCTTTGCCCAGTGTCCGAGCTCCTCGCAGTAGTAGCAGCGGTCACGACTGAAGTCTCCCCTCAGCTGTCCCCTAGGCGGTCTACCCCTTCTGCGCCGGCCTCCCCAGCTGCCTCTCCCTGGTCCCTTGCCCCTGTATGACCCTGTGGGCGGCTGATCATTATTAGGATAAGATGGCTGTGGCACCCAAGGTGTGTCAGGCAGTGAAGTGGGGCCCTCAGTGGCCACCATAACTTTATTAATTTTGTCTTTCTTTTTGTCATTAGCTTTTTGTCTGGCCTCAGCCAGTTGCATTTTTAACAATTGAGTCTGTAATTCCTGTACATCCTTACTTTCTGTGTGTGCTGCATCCTGGGCACGAGTCAAATGATGCACTAGATGTCTCTCCCACACACTGGAATCACAATCTGCCATGTCTGGGTTGCCTTCCATGGCTTTTTTCACATTCTCCGGGACCCCGTTTAGGACGACACCCTCTGAATGCCTGATTTGCCTGGATGACAACCTGTGTGTCTAATCCATGCGTCTTTGCTTTGATTAATATATTCTCTTGGACTCTGTTTCAGATCCCATTTTCAGGTGGGGCAGGCTGCGCCACTAGGTAAAGGATATTTAACTCTCATTGCCTGGCCTATTTCAGTGCTGACTCGGGTGAAAGGAATGTTATCGCTTATCTTGACAGTATCCGCATCTGCTTCTATATCTCTCACTTCTGACCCTGTGAGGCACCTGGCAAGCACAGCCCGAAAATCTCCCAAAGCAAGCGTGTGTCCTGCAGTGAGACTATCTAATTGACTCAGCCACATTGTGCCTCCTTCGGCAACGGGTGGTAATTTATCCACCAGTGCCTGAATGTCCCCTAGAGGGAATGGACGGTATTTTGTGTGAAGGCCAAATTGTGTCAACGGACACTGAAGAGATGTCTGTGTGTAATCCTGTCCTCGTGATCTTGTGCTCATGTGATGTAATCTAGGTGCGTCAGCTCTGTGTTGTTCTATAGTCTTACTTTGCTGCCTATCCTGCTCCTCCTTTTGTCTTTTTAGTTTTTCAAGCTCCTCTAATTCTGCCAAGGACCACTCACCCTCAGCCTGCATCTGCACATCAACTGGTCTCCCTTCCTGTGGTCCGTTAAGCCATACACCCTCCGCTTGGAGACTTACCTCTCCACGCGGTGGACTAGATGGTGTATGCTGTGCTATTTCTCTAGCTACTACATCCTGTAATCTCCTTACCTCTTCCTCAACCTGTCGCATCCTGTCTGCCTTTTCCTGTATAATCTTATTCCTACTGTCTCTGTTCCCTGCTCTGGCCTCCTGAACTCGAGCTGCTGCAGCTTCTCTCTCTTGCCTCAGCTGAAAAGGTTGGGCCGCTGGTGACCCCTCTCGAGCACTACAGATAGTACCAGGAGATCCTGCTGACACACTGCTAACTTCAGACCTGTGGGAGCTGTCCTCAGTTCCTGCCTCTACAGTAGCTGGTTGTTCTGTTATGGACAATTTACCTTGAGTTATCCCCAAAATTGGATACAGTCCAGCCGCCTGGTCACTAGATGGTGCACTGGGGAGTATATTAGATTGTGTGAAGGGGGGAGGGTCGCTACTCTTTTCTGTTTTCCCTTTGTTTACTTTGGGCTTTCCCCTCATGAGGTGATTTACACCCTGACATAACAAAGCGCATCTCGCCCACTGAGCTCTGCGCTCCTCCGCCTTCTCCTGCTCCTTTCTGAATTTCCCTCTCTTAATCCAACCACACTGGTCTGCACTTTTCTTGGCCCTCTCTCTGTCTGACCTCGCTTCTCCCTCTTTTCTCCAAAACTCCTTCTGCAAACTTCCTCTATCTTTCACACCTCGTCCTATCTCTACCAACAACTCATCTACAGCATCCTTCATAAGAATCACTTCTGCCGCTGCAGTCTTAGAGTCATAAGTCTGTTTCAGTATTTCACCTAAGACCGTCAGCTGTTCTTCTACCGTCTTTAGTGGGCTGTGCGGACCCCACCCATCGTCAGTCATGTCTCGGTGCACACTTAAGTCCATGTCATCAGTCATTAAAGTCTTAATCTCGTAGTCACGTAGGAATTACAAAACTATAGTTTAAATTCAAATTTACAAAACTGCAGTTACAATGTTTCTATGTCGTCTACCAAACTATGTACACATCAGAAAAAAACTAATCCAGTTCGTGAGTGAACCTACTTCAACAGACCACTGCTTTACGTTAACACCGGTTAGGTTTCCAGCAGTGCTGCTGCTTCAGCTCACACGTCCCTGGCACTCATCCACATTTCTCATTCATGCATTACCCGTAATATGAGCGCTCAATATGTGTGTGTGTTACAGCTTCACTCTCAGCTGTGTGTCTCAGTAAGGGGTGCTTTTGAACTCACAGGACTTTCCTCTGTTCTTGTAGCCGGTCCGACTACTCACAGTTCATCTGTTCTTGCCGTCTCTCTTTTAGACGGCTCACAGTCATAAATAACAGTGTTCTTCACTAGATTCACTCCGTCTAGATTCAGGCCGACTGAGAAATATGGCACGCTATGTCCCTAGTACTCAGTCCAGTGGATTTGAGACTAGCCTCTCTTCCACGACACCAGAATCTTATACGTCTGTAATTTGGAAGCCTGTAGACTTACTTCAACTTCCGCCTAACTAGTGCGGTCGTTGTTTCAGTTTCCAGTCATTCCAACATTCATACCATGTGTTTGCCTGTTGTTCTTTTCATCTCTTTTTAGTGATTTAGGGTTCCTCAAGCCCCGGGACTCAAACCCAGCTTTTCCGGCCTCTTGTCAGAGCACCGGTGGAGTTGCCACACTCAGGATTTTGCAACCCCTTTTTCCTTTCTCTTATTCTTTATCTTTACTCTTACAAGAATTCTTTAACCTCTTTTTTCATTTCTCTTATTCTTTATCTTTACTCTTACAAGAATTCTTTAACCTCTTTTTTCATTTCTCTTAGTTTCAGTCAATGTTCGTATAATTTACAGGCAGATTACTACTAAGACTCGGGACACATTACACTTTAGAGTAGTCAATGCAGATATAAAAGGTCTGCTCACCTTATTGTTGGCGCCACGTGTCCTCTGTCTGTTCGTAATCGACCCCTGTGTTCAATTGACGGATCTGAGAAGAATTTGTTACCGTCTGTCCCCGTACGGGCCACCAAAATGTCGCGACCTTCCCTGGTCACCCCGGATTGCCAGACTCCGTCTTCTAAAATCAGAACATTGAATGAAAGACAATACACTTGATGTATAGTTTCGCCTTTGCAAAGGGAGAATACACTTAGTGAACACAGGCCTTTCAGTCTGCTTCACTCTCCTCCATAAGTGTTTCTGCCCCTTCCTGGACACAGGCTAGTTTTATTGAAAAGTGAGGTACATTTGCATAATAGATAAACCATTTGTCAAGACCCTCGTAGGTATTCCCATATTGGGACATGTTGCCCCTTTATCTCCACCTACTAATTATAATAGTTGGTCTAACATATTTATGACTATGAAATACTTTGCCCCTTCTATGTTGGATGAATTATCTTACGTCCGTGCCTCCTAGTGCTTCGGCCTTCACCACATCAGAGAGTTCCTCCCTAACTCTCTATAAGAGTTATAGATGTGTTTTTCTCAAAGTGTAAGCATATATAATCGAGTACATGTCAGTGCGTAAATAACCTTATATACTTCACAAGCTGCAGGAATGCGAGGCTTCACAGAGCTGTGGCTCTTTGTCAGCCTGGCTACAGCGTTAAAGAGAAAGCGCGGGTTGTTCTTGTTTTCTTCTATTAGTGATGAATAGTAGGCTATCCTGGCTTTGCGAAGGGCCTTCTTATACGTCAGCAGACTGTCTCTCCAGGCCCTCTGGGAGTCATCTGATTTAGAGGACAGCCACATCCTCTCCATCCTTCGTGTAATCCGTTTCAGTGATCGGATATTTGAGTTGTACCACGGAGCTAGCCTCTTCTGGTTTGTAGTTTTCTTCTTCTTCAGTGGAGCAATCCTGTTTAAGACTGAGTGTAGTGTGTCTGCAGTGTTGTTGACGAAGCAGTCCAGCTCTGCAGGAGTAATATTTAAGTTGGTACCCCCATCAGTACTTGGGACTGTGGGGTACTGGTAGGATTGCTGTCCTAAACTGCTTTACGGTGTCTTCAGACAGACATCTGCTGTAGTAGACCTTTTCCTTAGGTGCTGGTAGGTCTGAAAGAGAGAAGTCAAAGGTTATTAATGAGTGATCTGAAAGAATGGGATTTTGAGACCATACTAGCAGGTTCTCATCTTCCAGGCCGTAGGTGAGAACCAGGTCGAGGGTGTGACTGTGACAGTGTGTGGGTTCATTTACTAACTGAGAGAACCCAACTGAATCCAAGAGTGAGCTGAAGGCAATCTTCAGACTGTCGGAGTCGACGTCCATATGAAGTCACCCACTATAATGACTTTATCTGTGCTAAGCACTAAACTTGATAAGAAGTCTGAAAACTCCAGCAGGAACTCTGAATAAGCAGCAGCAGGTGGACGATTTTGATAACTTTTGCTCAGCCATGTCTTCAGAACCAGGTGACAAAATCACAGGTCTGTCAGGAGGAGGAGTTCAAATACGAGGTGTAGAACATGGATAATCAGCCTGAACACAATTCATACCGCCAGTAGGTGGCGCTATGAGAGTTTGTGGTCATTAGCATATCAATCTGTTCAGAATGACAGGCTCAGCATGCCTGATTTTTTTCATCCACATGGATGTGGGAGATATAGCAACAAACACATCCATTTCCTGTGCGTTGGCGAAGGGTCAACTTCGTATCACGCGATTCCCCTAGGGGGAGTTCGCAAAAGTGCGGAGTGTGCAAATTGGAACAAGGCGTGGTTTTTTCAAAATGGCGGACTTCCTGTACATCGTGGAATTTTCGTCCAAGAGGCTTTTTTTCTTGTCACGAGGCGATACATCAGTGTACCGAGTTTCAGGTCTGTAGCAGTTGCGGTGAATATTTTCACACTTTAGGGGGCGCTCCAGAGCCATGCAGCCACGCCCGCCAATGGCGACAATGTCAAGTAAAAAGTTTAGTTGGGGGACAATTTTGGGTAAAGTTTGGTGAGTTTTTGAGCACGTTCAGGGGGTCAAAATCGCATCCAAAGACGCGGGAGAATCATAATAATAATTAAAGCTGCAAGCAGCGATGATCGGGCCCTCGCACTCAGCGCGACCGCCCCCTCCCCGTCACGCCGTCCCTTCCCACCCCCACGAGCTGTGCCAATTTTGCCAGTGGTGGGAAGAAGCAGAGATGTGTCAGTGCAACAAATCTCTCAATATATGTAAAAATTGTTAGTGTGCAGTAACCTCCTCTTTACAGTAGGTGGCGCTGTCCACAGATGTCCACACGTGGTCGGGGTCGGGTCTGTATCACATGTAAAAAATTTGAGAATTTTAGGAGCATCCGTGGTGGAGTTATATCAGTTGCAGTACCGTATGTGTCCACTGGGTGGATCCAGACACCATGAGAATAGTGCAGACCTGTCTGTGCATCAAACCTCAAAAAACATTTGATTCATACATGAAAAATGTCCAGAAGCAGTTACTTCCGGTTTCCTGTAGGTGGCGCTGTGCAGGTGACTCATGAGCATGCAGAGTTGTGGGGGGACGGACCGTTAGGACATGAAAAAATTTTGAGGACGCTAGGACGATGCACAGCGAAGTTATAAGCAGTTGATGTTTCATGGCGAAGGTTCAACAGTCGCCACGGCCACGGGCAGCATGATACAGGATAGCATACAGGTGTCTCTGTGGAACTTCAAATCTGTGATCCTCATTTGGCTGTGTAATGACAGGGAAGGATTAAACAGAGTGCATGTCAGTGAAGAACATGGCACTTCCTGTCTCCACCACAAGGGAGCGCCATAGATCATGATGACATAGAGATGTTCAGGGAGGGGTTCTGATCACGTGCAGAAAGTTTGAAGCCGTTTGGAGCAAGTATGTAGGAGAAAGAGCTGTTCGTGTATGAATGGCGAAGTGACGCCACAGCGGCCACGCCCTTTAACTTAGAGAAAAGCTTTTGATAACTTTTGATCAGCATGGTCTCTAGGTGACAGCGACCGAATATGAAGTCAATCGGTCGAAATCCCTAGGAGGAGTTCGTCCGCATACCAAAGGTGGAAATCGCTGAAATTTGACCGCCAAAATCAAAATGGCTGACTTCCTGTCTGGCCTAGATCATTGGCGCAAGAGACTTTTATGTGTGTCTGGAAGTGTTCTGTGTGTGTGCCGATTTTTGTCTTCCTACTCTAAAAAAACCTCTATGGAGAGGGGTATTTTAAAATGGGGGCGCCATTGAGCCATTTTGCCTCGCCCACTTACGAGACATCAGTTGCTAGTACACGCCCCCATGAACGTGTGTATGAATTTTCATGATCATAGAAGGTCGTTAAGGTCATTAAATACTCAAACATAATGTCACGGCGAAGGATCGACAGTCGCCGCGCTGCCACACAGACACCATTGCACACAGCTTCACGGCCTTCATACTGTAGCTTCACCAACTAGTTGGGAAGGTTCTAGAGGTGAAATGAAGTTGATGCTGTCAACTATGTAGGAGCAGTACACGTCAGAGTAAAAAGAGGTCATTTCCTGTTACCAGCAGGGGGCGCCACAAGTAAGTTAGGGTTTCAACATATGGAGGCGTTCAGGGCGGAGCCCTCATCATGCTCATAAAGTTTGAAGACGTTTGGATAAAGTATGCGAGCGTGAGAGCTGTTCAAAGTTACATGGCGAAATCATGAGTCGTCGCCAGATTTTGGCGAGCCACAGAGGCCACACCCTTTAAGTTAGAGAGAAGCTTTTGATAACCTTTGATCAGCGGGTCCTTTAGGTGACCTCCAGCAAATTTCAGGTCAATCGGGCAACAGCTCTAGGAGGAGTTCGCTCACATACCAATGGTGTAAATCGCCAAAATCGCCATTTTCCATCCAAGATGGCGGACTTCCTGTTGGTTTAAGGTCATGGTGTCAAGAGACTTTTTGTTGCGTCTTCCTATGATAAACATGTGTACCGATTTTCGTGCACCTACTCCAAACTAAGCCAAATGTGAGGGGTGTTTTGAAAATTTCAAGGGGGCGCTGTAGAGCCATTTTGCCCCACCCCTTTGCAGTGACCACAAAATATCAAATTTTTCGCCACCCCTGATGAGTGTGCAACGTTTCGTGAGTTTTCGTGCATAGCAAAGGAGGGAAAAATGCAGTTAAACACGCAGGCAAATAAGAATAATGAACACTGCAAAACACTGCAATTACAATAGGGCCTTCGCACCACTCCTAATTAGGGCCCGAGCACCGAGTGGTGCGAAGGCCCTATTGTAATTGCTGTGTTTATTAGGGCCCGAGCACCGAGTGGTGCGAAGGCCCTATTGTAATTGCTGTGTTTATTATTAGGGCCCGAGCACCGAGTGGTGCGAAGGCCCTATTGTAATTGCTGTGTTTATTAGGGCCCGAGCACCGAGTGGTGCGAAGGCCCTATTGTAATTGCTGTGTTTATTAGGGCCCGAGCACCGAGTGGTGCGAAGGCCCTATTGTAATTGCTGTGTTTATTATTATTATTTGCCTGCCTGTTTAACTAAAAAAATGGCCTCTTTTTACTCTGACGTGTACTGCTCCTACATAGTTGACAGCATCAACTTCATTTCACCTCTAGAACCTTCCCAACTAGTTGGTGAAGCTACACTTTGAAGGCCGTGAAGCTGCGTGCAATGGTGTCCGTGTGGCGGGGCGCCAACTGTCGATCCTTCGCCGTGAGATTACGTTTGAGTATTTAATGACCTTAATGACCTTCTGTGATCATGAAAATTCATACACACATTCTCGGGGGCATGTACTAGCAACTGATGGGGGTCTCGTAAGTGGGCGGGGCAAAATGGCTCATTGGCGCCCCCTTGAATTTTTAAAATACCCCTCTCCATAGGGGTTTTTTTGGAGTAGGAAGACAAAAATCGGCACACACACAGAACACGTCCAGGCGCACATAAAAGTCTCTTGCATCATTGATCTAGACCACACAGGAAGTCAGCCATTTTGATTTAGGCGGTCAAATTTCAGCGATTTCCACCTTTGGTATGCGGACAAACTCCTCCTAGGGATTTCGACCGATTGACTTCATATTCGGTCGCTGTCACCTAGAGACCATGCTGATCAAAAGTTATCAAAAGCTTTTCTCTAAGTTAAAGGGTGTGGCCGCTGTGGCGTCACTTCGCCATTCATACACGAACAGCTCTCTCTCCTACATACTTGCTCCAAACGGCTTCAAACTTTCTGCACGTGGTCAGAGCCCCTCCCTGAACGTCTCTATGTCATCATGATCTATGGCGCTCCCTTGTGGTGGAGACAGGAAGTGCCATGTTCTTCACTGACATGCACTCTGTTTAATCCTTCCCTGTCATTACACAGCGAAATGAGGATCACAGATTTGACGTCCCACAGAGACACTTGTGTGGTTTTCTGTATCATGCTGCCCGTGGCGGTGGCGACTGTTGAACATTCGCCATGAAACATCAACTGCTTATAACTTCGCCGTGCATCGTCCTAGCGTCCTCAAATTTTTTTCATGTCCTAACGGTCCGTCCCCCCACACGTCTGCATGCTCATGAGTCACCTGCACAGCGCCACCTACAGGAAACCGGAAGTAACTGCTTCTGGACATTTTTCATGTATGAATCAAATGTTTTTTGAGGTTTGATGCACAGATGGGTCTCCACTATTCTCATGGTGTCTGGCTCCACCCAGTGGACACATACGGTACTGCAACTGATATAACTCCACCACGGATGCTCCTAAAATCCTCAAATTTTTTACATGTGATACAGACCCGACCCCGACCACGTGTGGACATCTGTGGACAGCGCCACCTACTGTAAAGAGGAGGTTACTGCACACTAACAATTTTTACATATATTGAGAGATTTGTTGCACTGACACATCTCTGCTTCTTCCCACCGCTGGCAAAATCGGCGCAGCTCGTGGGGGGAGCGGGGGTGGGAAGGGACGGTGTGACGGGGAGGGGGCGGTCGCGCGGAGTGCGAGGGCCCGATCATCGCTGCTTGCAGCTTTAATAATAAACCCTTGCATTTCAATAGGGCTCTCGCACCATTCGGTGCTCGGGCCCTAATAATAAACGCTTGCATTTCAATAGGGCTCTTGCACCTTTCGGTGCTCGGGCCCTAATAATAAACGCTTGCATTTCAATAGGGCTCTCGCACCACTCGGTGCTCGGGCCCTAATTAAAGCTGCAAGCAGCATTGCGGGCCCTCGCAGACCTTGCGATCCGCGTGGTTAACGTAATCCCCTCTCCTATGCTCTCGTCTCCTATAATCTTCTGTGCTCTCATTTCCAGAGACGTACAACAAACACACATTTACAAGACATAGTTCCTGTTGCCAGTAGGTGCCGCTATGACCGTATGATCCTATTAGCATATATATCTGTTCAGACTCGGGTCCATAGCAGTACTATAAGATATCGTCCACATTGGATGAAGTATGTTGGTGGTACTGCAGAAAATACAGCGAGTTCCTTTGTAATGGCGAATGGGCAACTTTGAGGCCACGCCCCCCGCCACACCGTAACACTTTTGTAAGAGTTTTGGAATGCGTCTATTCCCCATGGTGTCCTGAGCATGCACAGTGATTTTCAGCTCAATTGGATGAAGTATGCGAGGCGTGAAGAGTTTTGTAGGAGGGTCACAAATCGCCAAAAATGACTGCAAAATTCAAAATGGTGGACTTCCTGTTGGGTCTTGAGGTGATACACATTTGTGCCAATTTTCATGATCCTACCCAAAACAGGCCAGGGGGGCAGGCAGAAAAACCTATGAAAATACAAGATTTTGTGTAGCCAGTAGGTGGCGCTCTGTCAAAGCTTCAATATTGTTCTATAGATGTGTTTAGGGTCAGACTCTGATCATACATGTGACATTTCGTACAGATCGGACAGAAAACAAAGAAGTTATAGCGACTTCCTGTTTCCTGTGAAATCGCCAAACTTTGAGGCCACACCCCGGCCACACCGTCGGACTTTTGAAAGAGTTTTGGAATGCGTCTATTCCCTATGGTGTCCTGAGTGGACACAGTGAGTTTCAGCTCAATTTGATGATGTATGCGAGGCATGAAAAGTTTTGTAGCAGGGTCACAAATCGCCAAAAATGGTCGCAAACTTTAAAATGGCGGACTTCCTGTTGGGTTTGGAGGGGGGGTCCAAGAGACTTTTTTGTGCATCTTGAGGTGATACATATGTGTGCCAATTTTCATAATCCTGTGTCAAACCGGCCAGAGGGGCTACGCGTTAGGGGGTGCTATAGAGCCATTTTCCTATGTGCGTTTCAAAACTCAGCAAATTTCAAAATTTTTCAGGCGAATGAATTTTTCTACCAAGTTTGGTGAGTTTTTGGGCATGTTAAGGCCTGCAAAAATGCGATCATTTTTGCAGGCATTTTTGCATTTTGCATCCATTCCCAGGAAGTTTGCACATACTTACATTAAGAACAAAGGTCTGTCAACCACACCCCTCCGGCAGTTTCATAGTCGTTAGCCAGTCGTTAGACACACCGGGCCCAGTCAGCCAGAACATCACAGGTAAGTATGGAAACAATTAGTGCTATTGTTTTTTTAAATTTTACACAGACCCACCCACTGAGGTCTGTAACCACATATAAACCATGTTTCCCCACCAAACAGTTAGAACTGATGAAGCTGCTTGGATGAGCAGTGAAACGGCTTCAAGAAAACTCTACAAGTCCAGACACCTTGTTTCAATCTTCTGTACGTATGATGACCTGGATGACTGAGAATCTTCATCAACATGTCAAACAAATGAAAAAAAAAAAAAAATAATCCTAAGGGTTTCAATAGGGCTCTTGCACCATTCGGTGCTCGGGCCCTAATTAGCCCCCTACAAATATGACCTTAACATCAATGTCGACATTTCATGCAAACTTATGACAGTATAATGGTATATTTATGTTAATTTAGTTGTTTATGTTATGTTTAAAAATGTAAAAAAAAAAGTTGTTCTTGACAAGCCACTAAGAACAACATTTAAGCTGGATCCATACATAGAGAACTCCCTCCCTCCTGCAGACGTTACGCCCACAAAATGACGTCATTTTTTATTTTGGACCACCCGTTGCGCAGCGATCTCGTGCACAGGGTCTGGGCAGAACTTTTTCTCTCAAGGCTCTGTGTCAACCATGCTGTGATTGATCAGAATTTATTGTGGGCGTGATGAATGTGGAGAAGCGCAAGGGCTTCAGGTGCAGAACACACAGACAGAAGGAGGAAGTACAACTACGATGGACAGTTTAGATGAGCAGCTGGCAAACAGCTGCTGGAAGGCGCACAGAGGAGAGCGTCTGTCCAAAAGGTGGCGATAAAAATTAATCCCAGTATTGATCATGGCGTTACAGTGGCTCGCGCACACATACCGGGAGACGGGATGTATTATTGCAGACAGTCATCCACACGTTCGCAGAGTTAAACTCACACAGACCAGAGGTCTGCTACAGTCAGATACTGATCTATCTATTGTCATGCTATGCGCCCTCTTCCCTGAACATTATCAGCTCGTTAGGCCAGGTAACCACGACTGTGCTCACAATTTACAATACAATTGCATTGTCAACCTTTTGTGTGTGACGTGCGCTGCGTAGGAGGGCCGCATGAGGAGTTCTGCACACACACGTCTCGCGGAGTATGGTACCTCCGTGCCGAAAAGAACTTTTTTTTTACTCTTACCACCCGTGGAGCGAGTTCTCTGTTCTCTGTTCTCGTGGAGTATGGAACAGCCTTAAGTTCCTCCTTTATTTGGAATTATTGGTGTTTCCACAACCCAGAAGTTTTTTACCGTGAGAGTCTATGGAAATATCGCCATTGTTTGTTTTTTTTTTTTCCCCTATTGCTCTGCCTCATGTGCTAAGCCACTCACTACTGTAAACTCAAGGAAAACTTGAAAATAGAGGAATAGAGAAAAATAGAAGCACTCTGTCAGGTTTTAAAGAATTATCTGCTGTTTTGGCTGTAAGTCTGGGTCCATATGGGAAGGTCCACCTCTATAGTGATCTCTGGACTACAGCATTAAGTTGATGATATAGTTGTGGGCCAATTTTACACCTCCATGCACAAGCACCTTCAGTACTAATTCTGTAGTATTCAAAAAAAGAAATGTAAAAAAAAATGTCAGTGCTGACATTGCTAGTGTTGATCAACACTAGAAACCTGCTGGTGACTACCTATAAATTATGTTAATGGTGTGTTACCTGACATGACCACCTACACCACATTAATTAGACAACCAAACTAATCCATGTAGTTTATTTCGTCTTGTTTTCTGCAGCAATAGACAGCACAGCAATATCTTAAGTAAAGTTATTCTATGTTTTTACTACACATTTTAAGTAGTACACACAACACTTTACTTCCCACACCACCATAACAGCAAAGGGGCAGCAAGGGGTTCAGTTTTCCTTTTGTGTTTATTGACAAAACAAGATCTTTACTTTTCCCTTTACCTATTTATCTTATCTTTCTTGAGGCCAGCAGCTGGTCACATGTTTTCAGATTACAATACAATAGTGCAGATGTTTGATGAAGGTGACTTTGAAAAAAAGACCACAGGACTACAGATTGGATGTTTTGCTGCTTTCTCAGGGGGCGTCACAGATCAAAAACATTGGGATTGTTTGCGAAAACAGGGATAAAATTATAATAATTTCAGTGTCCTTCTGTCCTAACCAGATGGCTCTGTTCTTTTTTATCCAGGACAATAAACTGGCTAACAGCCACTCTCAGGTTACTGGAGGTGATGTAGTTTGAGTAAGTGACCTGGAGATTGAACACCATTATGGAGAAGTGAAAGTCAAAAATATAAATTGGCCGCAGATATTTGTCCTGCTGAAACTCTCCCTCCCACTTCTGGCTTTCAGTTCTGTATATGCTCCTAATTCTCACCTGTCCTCTCTGTACACAATCTGACAAAAGAAAGTAATACTTGAGTTATGTCTATACATAATCAGCTGTCTAGAGATTTTCTGTTATGCATAGCATGTATAAAGATGGACAGTGTTGAATTTATTGAATGGAAATCAATATTTGATACATATAAGGGTGTTTTATATTCATAGTGGTGAGCAGAGGATGCGGTGGAGCTGAGGAAGGATGCTGCTCTGTAATCTGGTGACAGCACCAAACACTACTCATTTCTCTTCCTAGATAGCAGCTGACTGTTTGTGTGCGTGCTATCCTCTGTGCTGATGCCCAGTGGAGGGTTACCAGTGGCTGAACTAGGATTGATGACACCTTTAAAACTTAAAAAAAACTTTAAAAAAAAATGACTGGATAAAAAGTCAAATCACTTGCTAAAGAAAACATTTTTTTTACTTATTTATTACCCAAAAATAAGTAAAAAATGTTGTGTAATATGTATACATACATACTATATATAAAATACCCTTCTCACCCCTTCCTGGATGGTGTGTCTTCCTCAACCTCAATCGTGACCTTGGGACCTTCAGGCCATACTTGGCACAGATGTTCCTGTACACTATGCCTGCCACTTGGTTATTCTGTTCCATGCCTGCTAGCATCTTACAACCTGCTGTTATGTGCTGGATTGTTTCAGGGGCGTCTTTGCACAGTCTGCACCTGGGGTCCTGTCTGGTGTGGTAGACCCCAGCCTCTATCGATCTTGTGCCCAGGGCCTTTTCCTGTGCTGCTACAATTAGTGCTTCTGTGCCATCTTTCAGTCCAGCTTTTTCCAGCCACTGGTAGGACTTCTCGATGTCAGCCACTTCCTGTATCTGTCGGTGGTACATTTCATGTAGGGGCTTGTCCTGCCATGATGGTTCTTGTTCCTCTTCCTCTGCATCGGGCTTCTGTTGCCTGAGGTATTTACTAAGTATTCCATCGCTTGGGGCCATCTTCCTGATGTACTCATGGGTTTTTGCTGGTTCATCTTGGATGGTGGCTCTGATGCTCACCAGTCCCCGGCCTCCTTCTTTCCTCTTAGTGTACAGCCTCAGGATGCTGGATTTGGGGTGAAGTCCTCCATGCATTGTGAAGAGCTTCCTTGTCTTCACATCAGTGGCTTCTATGGCCTCTTTTGGCCAGTTTATTATGCCAGCAGGGTATCTGATAACCAGCAGGGCGCAGGTGTTGATGGCCTGGACCTTGTTCTTCCCATTTAGCTGATTCCTTAAGAGTTGCCTTACTCTCTGTAGGTATTTGGTTGTGACTGCTTTCCTTGCAACTTTCCTTCATGACAACCTACCCTCTCTTTGTTATCATTCGACCACACTTGTCCAGTCCTCATGACATTCCAATGTCATTGCTGTATATCTTGATGGTATGGATCAGTGAGTCGATGTCTCGCTCACTCTTGGCATACAGCTTGATGTCATCCATGTACAGGAGGTGGCTGAAGGTTGCTCCATTTCGTAGTCGGTAACCGAGGCCAGTCTTGGTGATGATCTGGCTGAGGGGGTTCAGTCCTATGCAGAACAGCAGCTGGGACAGAGCATCTCCTTGGTAGATGCCGCACTTGATGGAGGCTTGTGCAATTGGCTTGAGGTTGGCCACTAGGGTTGTTTTCCACAGCCCCATTGAGTTCCTTATGAAGGTCCTTAGGGTCCTATTGATGTTGTACAGCTCCAGGCATTCCAGGATCCATGTGTGTGGCATTGAGTCGTATGCTTTCTTGTAGTCAATCCAGGCAGTGCACAGGTTGGTCTGTCTGGTCTTACAGTCCCGAGTGACTGCTTTATCCACCAGTAGTTGATGTTTTGCTCCCCTGGTGTCCTTACCTATTCCTTTCTGGGCCCTGCTCATGTATTCTAGATGAATCCCATCTATTAGCAGCTGGTTGATTTGAGCAGCTGGTTCATTTGAGCTGCTCATGGAGGCCAGTTAGCTTCTTCAGCCAGTAGGCGTGGATCATGTCAGGCCCCGGTGCTGTCCAAATCTTCATGTTTGAAACCCTCTCTCAGATATCTGCTGTTGTGATGGTTAATGGTTTCTGTTCAGGGAGGTTGCGGTGGTCTTCTTTCAGGTCTGCCAGGCACTGGGCATTGGTGTTATATGTCTCTCCCATATATTCTTCCAGATTGGTACCCAATCTCGGGTGTGGATGATGTTGTTTCCTCCCTGACCTTGTGTCCTGGCTCCCCCTTTGCTGTAGCATTTGTGTTGTATTTCATCAACTCTAGTTGTTATAGCAGTTGTTGTTTGCAAATGTTGGAACGCTGAGCCACTAGATCAGGGGTGTCCAAACTATGGCCCGTGGGCCAACTGCGGATTTTCTATGG
The DNA here is from genome assembly GCF_900634625.1 of Parambassis ranga. NCBI lineage: Eukaryota > Metazoa > Chordata > Actinopteri > Ambassidae > Parambassis > Parambassis ranga. The sequence goes on along the minus strand of NC_041039.1, from coordinate 1,717,472 downwards.
CCCGCGGCTTCTATCTTAAAATGTGTTATTTTTGGCCCGCCAGCCAAAAGTAAATCATACAAAATCAACAGGCAATTCTTATTTTTGTTTTTAACTCATTGTGTAACGTTTGCATCATGATTCTCTGAGCAGAACATTATCCCTCTCTCTCTGCATCGTGGTGCGTCACGCGGTGCTGCAGGGCTTGGTTGTTGGTTCCAGCTACGCAGAGGGCTCCGAAGGTGCAAAACACCGGTTCAGAACTTCGACACAATTCACTACGAGACTAAACATGCTTCTGCATACAACCTGCTATCAGAGAGCGTCTGTACAAGGGACGTTCTCCAAAACTACGGAGCCCCTCTGTGACATGGTAAAAGAAATAAATTGTGGCCACGAATAACGTGCGCACTAAATATTATTATTATTAGTTGTAGTATAGTAGCCCTATTAGAATTCATGGACGGGGGGCATGGGAGCGGGTTGCCCGGCCACAGAGCGTCCCTCTCTGGGGAACGTGCCGGAGTACTGGGGGGCTCCAGGAGCGCAGGGGAGTGGAGCGGAGCGTCCCTCTCCCTGTGCATCGTGTCGCTCCCTGCTGCCCGCTCCTGCCCGCGTCGGGCAGCAGGGAGCGATGCTAGAGCCATTAGAGAAGTTAAAGCGACATGATGGAGAGAGAGAGGGACGCTCGTTGCTCCCTGCTGCACGGGGAGGCTGCGTCCTGTCCGGTAGCCTGCTCGGGCCTTTTTACCGGCGGCTGGATAAAAGCAACTCCCCCGAAATGCGAACATTTGTAAATCATGAATTAGTTTGTGCCGTGTGAGCAGACTGTTATAAACTGTGACGTTTTACTGGAGCAGCAGATCAGTCCCTTTGCTTGTTAACGTTCTCTGTTGTTAAACTGTCAGCTGTACAGAGAGACGCGGCACTTCTCTCAAAAAGGCTCCGTCATTCAGTACGCATCTGTCGTAAGGCACGTCATCACGTTTTTACGTCTCGTTGCCATGCACTGCAAACCTGTGTAAACATTAAATTACAGACCCTTTGAGATCAGCACTAAATGGCTCCCACCTAGTCTACCTGACATTTTACTGATGTCTGCTGCTCCTAAACCAGATCTGCCACATATGATCAGATCTCACCTTCACAGTAGAGTCAATAACTTGCCTGTTGCTCTGTTATCACAACCACACAGTTTCTGAAAGTTTTAAATTTATGCTGTATATTCATATACATTTTCTGATCTGTTCATCTGAATGCTAAGATGTTATTTTGTTTGTTGTGTAAGATATAACATATTACAAAACAGCATACACAGTTTTTAGTGTTTAAAATAATGACATCGGGGACTGTTGGCCCTCGGAGAGTTTCGCATTATCGAATCTGGCCCTCCCCGAAAAAAGTTTGGCCACCCCTGCACTAGATGTTTTGGCTGTAGTGTAGATGGTGGGTTTAGAAGTTTCCATAGGTCCCACATCCGCTTCATGTAACCCCTAATGCTGGGGTTACTCATGTAGTAGCATTCCAACAGAAAGATAAATAAGAAACTGTTCATTACCTCATTGGTTGTTTGTGTTTTTTTTTACCCCATCCCCATTTTTTTACCCCATTGGAAAATCAGGCCACTTCTGGACAGAGTGAGGCAAGGCTGCCTTAGCCTCCTGAAACCAGGTAAAGTCTGCATCGATGAGCTAATGATCCCTTGAGGCAATTTGTTCCTGGCAAGCCATACCCTACAGGCTTAAAGGTGTTTGTACTTGCCTCTCTGGATGGTCTAATGCTAGACTTTCGAATACCGTATTTCCACGACTATAAGGCAAACCTAAAAACCTAACATTTTCTCAAAAATCGGCCGTGCACCTAATAATCCGGTGCGCCTTATGTATGGGTTGAGTACCTGACACAGGGACGTAATACGTACATTACATACGCTGGCAGCATCAGCTTTCACTGTTGGGATGGTAATGGACAGAAACTTCTGCCTATGGAAGACGCTGCCAAAAGAAAAGTTTCCAGCAGGAGTCATCATGAAGGCCAATCAAAAGGGCTGGATGGACGAGGAGAAAATGAGAGAGTGGCTCAGGGAGGTTTATATAAAGAGTTTTTTTTATGCATCACCGTCCCTACTGATCTGCAACTCCAGGGACGTTCAAAGTAAGGTTGCGAGCAGCGTGGGAGTGATGTATAGGAGACGGCGAGCACAGCTTTACTGGGAGGCAGCGCTGGGCGAGTTACGCCACCATATACGAATGGATTGTGGATGCGTGGACTAATGTACAGTATCTGCATTGACTGTTGTCTGAGCTTTTGCGAAAGCCGGCATCATTTCTGAACAGCCAGCTGGCAAAGACAGTGACAGTGACTCTGACAGTGATGAGAGGGAAGCTGGTATGTTTGAACTCACACAGTTGTTTACTGTTTATTGTACACTCTTGTAATAAAGTTCGACTTAACTCAGTTTTGCTTCCGTTACCCTTTTTTTGAACGTATGTTTTAGAGTAGCATGTGCCTTATAATACGTTGCACCTTATGTATGTGTTGAGTACAGAAATAGACCCCATAAATGAGACTGCGCCTTATAATGCGGTGCCCCCTATGGTCGCGGTATATTAGGGGAAGGATACATTTGCTGGTCAACTAATGAGAATTGGGGCAGCAGCAGTCCTACGCATGGTTGAAACTGTTCCCACAGGAAGTCACCTGTACTTCGACCGCTACTTCACATTAATTACCTCATGGATAATTGCTGGCTAAGGGCCTTCCAGCAACTGGCAAAAAATGTATCCCAAACTTATGTCGTTTACCCAATGACAAACAACTAAAAAGAAAGAAGAAGTCCTGAGTTGGCAAAATGGTATGATAACAAGTCAGTGCTGATTGGCCTCTACTGCTCATGGGAAAGATCCTGAAGATGTCTGCACCAGATGGTCGAACAAGTACAAAGTCCAAGTCCAGGTGAGAAGACCTGCAGTCATTAGAGTACAATGACAACATGGGTGGCATCGACCTGTGTAATTGCATGCTGAGCTTCTATCAAATGGCGAGTAGAACCAAGAAATTGACCATGTGTATGATTTCTCATTTCATTGATGTTGCCATCACAAATTCCTGGATCCAGTACAAGACTGACAGCATAGTGCTTAAAACGCTAAAAGTTTCTGGACTTCAAACTGCATCTGGCAAATGAGCTGTTAAACTACCTAGAACCTGACATTGACAAGAGAGTGGATGACAGTGAGGAGAGTGAAGATTGCAACCATGCAGAGAGGTGCCGAAACCAAGGTTGCAACAACAAAACATACATGCAATGCATCAGTTGCAAAATGTTCTTCTGCATTACAAAGAAGAGAAACTGCTTCCTGGATTACCATAGATATGAATTTAATGAAGAAAAGAAAGAGGAAGAGGAGAAAGAGCTAGCAGATTCAAACCTTTGCTATCCAGGCCTCCTGAATTTCACTTGTGAAAACTCCAATGTTCAATTAAACCATTGGTTGATTGGTTTTATATATATATATACAACATTTTATTTAGACACTGGATGTGCTGAGGAAATCCTGGAAGAAGAAAGTATTGGAGAGTGGGCAGGCAGACAAAGAACAAATGGCTGTCCATTTGTCCTTTGTCTGCAGATCTAGAAGCTGGAGGAAAGCCAGAAGAAGCAGGGCATACACGTAATATGAGGACACAGTGAAACGGGTTAAGTAAAAACCCTCAGGAGCACAAGAAGAGGACTGGTCTAACCTTCACTAAGTGGGCAGAAACCTAAAAATAATCATTGCATACCTGGAAACAAACCTGCTCATGCACAACCCGCTTATATTATATATAGGCCCACCTTTTGCTGATACATCAAAGCATGGTCTCCTTCACCAGTGTAAACCAGTGAAATAGTTCTGTGACGGGGTTCTTTCTCCTGCTGATAGAGACCACTGCCATCAAGGAATACTGTATATTAAGGGTAGATGGGTAGACGTGGTCTACAACAAGGCTTAGACAGGTGGCCTGTTGTCAATTTATGACTTTTGATAAATACTAATCACTGCAGACTAGAAACACCACACAAGAGCTGCAATTTTGGAGATGCTCTGACCCAGTCATCTAGCCATCACAATGTTCTTCTTTTATCTTTTTTTCTGTGTGCAGAGATTTTCTTCAGACTGAGCCACATGCCAAAAGTGCAAAAGTTAGCAGACCTGAAAAAAAAAGATTTCTTTGGGTTTTGGGTCAAAAAGGCTAAACTTTATTGATCCCTTTGGGGATGACTCCCTCAGGAACATTAAGTTTCCAGCAGCTTATACAGACAGACAGACTCTTAATAGTATAAAGAAAGCACAGTGAACTCTTATGTACAGTACAATCATAACAAATGATATACAGATGATATACAAAAAAATATGTAAAATAAAATATTGAGAACTGTTTATGGCTTGTGGTGAAATTAAACTATTTAACTGTGACAGTTATTGAGTGGGTGAGTTATTGCACATTAGGTGGCTACCAGTCCTTCCCTTTATTTCCTCTGTACTCTATGTCAATCTCCTCCTCCTCCTAAGTGAGGAATTGTAGAGTGTGATGGTTGAACCTGTTGTTCTGCAGCCTTGCTGTAATGGGTGGATCTTCTTATCTGCAGTGGGTGCGCCCTCTCTCAGAGGGATGTAAACATAGACAGCGATCACGTGATCACTAATATACCTTGGCAGATCGTATGGCTGCAGGCTAACAGCTAGCAGCTCATGATCATGGTTATGTCCTGTGTTTTACCAGCGGTTGAGCCTTTAGCTTGGCCCCGGCCTTGCAGCCCCCCCGGGGCTTGGCCTTTTGTGCACAAGGCCAGCACTTCCTCTCATGAGGAAAGTGAAAAATGTCCACAGGGTATATATACAGCATACAATCTATCCGTAACACAAGTAGAAAGTAAAAGGAAAGAAGTTAAAAGAATAAAAGAGCTAAAAAAAAAAACTGGAGAACTAGCCGTCGTGACACAAACATTTACCATCGCCATGACAACCAGACCTAACAAATAGACAAACAACTCAATAATACATGATCACAATATGCCAAAGGTCAAAGTCAGTTTTATTGTCAAATCTGCTATATGTGCTGGACATACAGAGAATCAAAATTGTGTTACTCTCAACTCCACAACATATAACATAACTAATGTAGCCCTGCTAAATTGAAGCTTCCTTTAACAAATGGTAAATGTGTTTATGTTTATAAGTTCATTTTTTTAATAAGATCATTTATTGTGGTTCAATTAATCACACAGGATTCATTGGAGTTCATATTTCAAAAGAAAGAGGTTAAAATAACAGCATCTGATGTACTCATTTGTCCCATATCCTCATACCACCTGTCAGTCTGATGTCAGTTGTCATGGGTACGGGATCACCCAATCAAACAGGTTAAGGGGGCGGGACATCAGGAACTTATGGAGAAACAGAGAGACGGGATACACACGAAGACGACACCTAGAATATAGCACTTGCTATTGTTTGCTTTGTTTCCTGGGTTAAATGCAGAGTTTAACAGCGGAGCAGATGCATACTAAGATATTCTGAAGGTAAACAGTGCTTATTTATGACGGCGTATTAGGGCCATTGTTAGAAAAAAAATACTGACAGAGGGGGCTAATATTTTGATATTTAAAGTAGCAGATTTGCTAGAAAAAAAAACGCAAATTTGCTAGAAAAAAGTCGCAAATTTACGAGAAAAAAAGTCACAAATTTGCTAGAAAAAAAGTCACAAATTTACGAGAAAAAAAGTCGCAGATTTGCTAGAAAACAATTCAGAAATGTACAACAAATCCTCGTATAGGCTAGACGTTATTGCAGTCATGGTCGCTGTGGAAAACCTCATCAAGTTTTATTTTAAAGCTGGGTTCATCAATGAGGAGATACTTATAAGCTTAGCCCAGATTCATCATGTCATCCTCAGCATCTGGACTTTAAAAAGACACTGCAAGAAACTGGGATTGATCAGGAGAAAAAATGGAAGGAAGCTTACACTACAAATAGCGACCCCAAGGTTGTGGCAGACTACTACATCCGATGCGTAATGTGTTTGGGAGGGTGTCCGGAAAGGATGCGTGCAGGTAAAGGCACTGAAAATGGACATGTCGCCAACATGCAGGTGTTTTTAAGGAGAAACGACACCAACACTTTTGCCAGAGAGAACACTTTTATTTATGGACGCAGTACGGGGAATCAACGCATTGAATCCTGGTGGGGAATACTAAGAAAACAAAGCATTCAATTCTGGATGAACCTGTTCAAAGCCCTCCAAGACAATGGTCACTTCTCTGGAGACTTTTTGGACAAGAACTTAATGCAGTTCTGCTTCCTTGATCTCATTCAGGTAACACAGTGCTATCATATTAAGCCTTTAATAATAATAGTTTAATACTAATTAATACCTAGCAATAAAATAGGTAGAATTTATGCATTGTAATTTGTTTTTTTTTTAGTTCTGTATGCCACATTTAATCATAGCAATTTATCTCCACCTGCATTACCTCGAGGTTACAGGAACAGTGTACCTATTAAACAACAAAAACAATATAAACAACAACTATCCAACACAACACATCCATCATGAGAAAGAACATTAATTCACATTGTGTAACCTGCCTATAAACTTTTACTGCTAGGTGGTGCTACAGCACCTTCAGCATCCATACTTGAGTCACAGTAATACAATACCCAAGACTTCACACCATCTCACATATAATAATGGTTGTTCTGATTTGTATTGGTAATTGTTGCAGAAAGAACTGGATGAAGTGGTGCAAACATGGAATAGTCACAAGATCCGACCCAGGCCAGGCCAAGATGTGCATGGAGGTTGTCCAGCTCTCATGTACACAGTCCCACAGCTGTATGGTGCAGATGACAAACTAAAAACTGTGGACTCTGAGGAAGTGGCCGTATGCAAGGATGAGTGCACACCCATGGGTCCCTTCCCATGTGATGAGACTGTGTTTGAGCTCTGTGTACTACTTATGCAGGAGAACAGATGGGATACCAATGCTTTTGAAGCTGCAGAACTATACACTTCACTCAGAACAGAGATACTTCAAAACATCTAAAATAGCTTATTACCCCCTCAGTTTTAAGCTACCGTATTTTCACAACTATAAGGCGCACCTAAAAGTCTCCACGCATCCTAAGTCTAAAATTTTCTCAAAAGTCGGCCCTGCGCCTTATAATACGGTGCGCCTTGTGTATGGGTTGAGTACCAGACACGGGGACGTGGTACGTAAACTACGTAGGCTGGCAGCAATTCACCAATCAGCTGAACAGTACGTCATACGTACACTACGTACACTAGCAGCGATGAACCAATCAGCTGAACGCTACGGTACTGGCGCAGCAACTTCCAGCGGATTACAGCTTCCGCATTATGCAGTGACAACTTTGCCAGCAAAAACATCCAGCCCAGCCACATCACCAACATGGATGAAGTCCACCTCACTTTCGACATCCCTGTGAACCAAACTGTGGAGAGAATGGGGACCAGCACGGTATCAATACGGACTGTAGTGGTGGACTGGATGGTAATGGACAGAAACTTCCGCCTATGGAAGAAAAAGACTCTGCCTAAAGAAATGTTTCCAGCAGGAGTCTTCGTTAAGGAGAAATGAGGAGACGAGGAGAAAATGGGAGAGTGGCTCAGGGAAGTTTATGTAAAGAGACCGGATGGTTTTTTTCACGCATCACCCTCGCTGCTGATCCGCAACTCCGCGTACGCCCGTCTTACCGCTGGTGTAAAAATACAGGCGAAGCAGATGAAGTCATAGCCTGCCGTAATCCCGGGAGGGTTAACAAAGAACTCCAACCGCTTGACATCAGCGTAAACAGGGCATTCAAAGTAAAGTTGCGAACGGCGTGGGAGCGATGGATGGCCGACAGCGAGCACAGCTTTACTGGGAGGCAGCGCCAGGCGAGTTACGTCAGTTATGTGAATGGATTGTGGATGCGTGGACTCATGTTTCTGCAGTGACTGTTGCCCGAGCTTTTGTGAAAGCCGGCATAATTTCCGAACAATAATAACAGCCAGCCGGCAACGTGTGTGAATGTGACTCTGACAGCGATGAGAGGGAAGCTGGCAGGTTTGAACTTGCGCAGTTGTTTCCTGTTTATTGTTGTAATAAATGTTCTGTACAGTCGCCACTGGTAAGGGTGAATTAGGAATCACTGTGGTGCATCTGATTAAAATGCGGGACAATGTATATCTGAAGATGGTCTTTATTTATTAATAAAGTGTAAAGATAAAGTTGGAATCGCAACAGGCATTCAGCAGCAACCACTGTTGATGAAGATTCTCAGTCATCCAGGTCATCATACGTAGAGAAGATTGAAGCAAGGCGTCTGGACTTGTAGAGTTTTTTTATAGAAGACGTTTCGCTGCTCATCCAAGCAGCTTCATCAGTTCTAACTGTTTGGTGGGGAAACATAGTTTATATGTGGTTACAGACCTCAGTGGGTGGGTCTGGGTAAAACTTTAAAAAACTTACAAACAATAGCACTAAATGTTTCCATACTTACCTGTGATGTTCTGGCTGACTGGGCCAGGTGAGTCTAACGACTGGCTAAGGACTATGAAACTGCCGGAGGGGGACTGGTTGACAGCCCTTTGTTCTTACTGTGAGTATGTGTAAACTTCCTGGGAATGGATGCAATCACTGCATTGTATGTGGTAGAAAGATGATGTCTGAGGCCACCACCTCTGTTAAGGGAAGGTTTTTCCAGCTTAACATAGATGGCTTCCTTAACTCCTCTTTCATACCACCTTTCCTCCCTGTCTAAAATGTGAACGTTGTTGTCCTCAAAGGAGTGTCCTTTGTCTTTGAGGTGGAGGTGAACAGCTGAGTCTTGTCCTGAAGAGGTGGCTCTCCTGTGCTGAGCCATTCTTCTGTGGAGTGGTTGTTTAGTTTCTCCAATGTACAGATCAGAGCATTCCTCACTGCACTGGACTGCATATATCACATTGCTGTGTTTCTCCCTGGGAATCTTATCCTTCGGGTGAACCAGTCTCTGTCTCAATGTTGTCATAGGTTTGAAATGGACCGGGATGTCATGGTTGTTGAAGATCCTGCGGAGTTTCTCTGATACTCCTGACACATATGGAATGGAGATGTTCTTTCTCCGCCTGGTGTTGTCCTTCTTCTTGTTGTTGGGGGGTCTTGTTTTTGTGGCTTTGATGAGTGCCCACTTCGGGTAGCCACATGTTTGCAGGGCCTTCCTGATGTGGTGTTGCTCCTTCTTCTTCCCCTCTGAGCTGGTGGGTACAGTTTGTGCTCTGTGCTGCAGGGTCCTGATGACTCCCAGTTTGTGTTCCAGTGGGTGGTGTGAATCAAACAACAGGTACTGGTCCGTGTGTGTGGGTTTCCTGTACACTTCCACATTGAGGCTCCTGTCCTCCTCAATATGTACTGTGCAGTCCAAGAAGGCCAGATTGTTGTCCTTGGTGTCCTCGCGAGTAAACTTGATGTTATTATCCACTGCGTTGATGTGTTCTGTGAACCGTTCCACTTCGTTAGTCTTGATTTTGACCCAGGTGTCATCCACATATCTAAACCAGTGGGTGGGGGTGGTTCCAGGATAGGAACTCAGGGCTCTTCTCTCCACTTCTTCCATGTAGAGGTTGGCCACAATAGGAGACACAGGTGATCCCATCGCACAGCCGTGCTTCTGTCTGTAAAAGTTCCCATTGTACTGGAAATAAGTGGTGGTCAGGCAGAGGTCCAGCAGGTCACAGATGTGGTCTGGCGTTAGGTTGGTTCTCTCCTTGAGTGTGCTGTCTTGTGTGAGGCAAGTCCTTACCATCTCTGTGGCTTCTGATGTAGGGATGCAGGTGAACAAGGAGGTGACATCAAATGAGACCATGGTGTCATCTGGGTCCATTTGGATCTTCTCCACCTTGTTCACAAAGTCCTGCGAGTTGTGAATGTGATGTGGTGTGTCACCTACCAGTGGTGTCAGGAGTTCAGCCAAGTGCTTAGCCACGTTGTATGTGACTGAGTTTGTGCTGCTGACGATGGGTCTGAGGGGGACTCCTTCCTTGTGTATCTTGGGGAGTCCATACAGGCGTGGAGTGGCTTCCCCCGGATACAGTCGAAAATAAACCTTCCCTTAACAGAGGTGGTGGCCTCAGACATCATCTTTCTGCCACATACAATGCAGTGATTCCATCCATTCCCAGGAAGTTTACACATACTCACAGTAAGAACAAAGGGCTGTCAACCAGTCCCCCTCCGGCAGTTTCATAGTCGTTAGCCAGTCGTTAGACTCACCTGGCCCAGTCAGCCAGAACATCACAGGTAAGTATGGAAACATTTAGTGCTATTGTTTGTAAGTTTTTTAAAGTTTTACCCAGACCCACCCACTGAGGTCTGTAACCACATATAAACCATGTTTCCCCACCAAACAGTTAGAACTGATGAAGCTGCTTGGATGAGCAGCGAAACGTCTTCTATAAAAAAAACTCTACAAGTCCAGACGCCTTGCTTCAGTCTTCTCTAAGCAGCAACCACTCTTCTGCCCATAGAAACACACACGCTGTTTCTCTGTCGCTGCCACTGTCGAGAGAGAGGCTGCACTGGCTCTCCTCACTGATATCCAGCCGTTTTTTACTGAATCGCTGCTGATAGAGAGGTGAGCGGCTTGCGGAGGATGCGGAGCAGTATCCTGGGTTTTCACTTCTGCAGCGCAACGTAACTCTGTCTTAAAGCTGAGATGCGAGGGTCCGATCGCAGATCAGGGCTGGATGGACGAGGAGAAAATAGGAGAGTGGCTCAGGGAAGTTTACGTAAAGAGACCGGGTGTTTTTTTCCACGTTTCACCCTCGCTGCTGATCTGTGACTCCATGCGCGCCCATCTCAAAGCTGGAGTAAAAAACCAGGTGAAGCAGACGAATTCGGAGCTTGCCGTTATCCCGGGAGGGTTAACCAAAGAACTTCAACCGCTGGATATCGGAGTAAACAGGGCGTTTAAAGCTAAGCTGCGAGCGGCGTGGGAGCGATGGATGGCAGACGGCGAGTACAGTTTTACCAAGACTGACAGGCAGCGCCGGGCGAATTACGCCACCATATGTGAGTGGATTGTGGACGCATGGACTCATGTTTCTGCATTGACTGTTGTTCGAGCTTTTGTGAAAGCCGGCGTAAATTCAGAACAGCCAGCCGGCAACGACAGTGACTCTGACAGCGATGAGAGGGAAGCTGGTATGCAAGCACTCGCACAGTTGTTTTATTCTATACACTGAAGATGAGGACTTTGATGGGTTTGCGGGAGAGGATTGATTAAAATGTGAGTGTATTGTACATAGCTGTAATAAAGTTTGACCTAACTATGTTTTTGTCCCGTTACCTTTTTATTTACCATACGTACTGGTATCTGGCGTCTTAGCGTCTCAGTGACTGTTGTCCCGAGCTTTTGTAAAAAGCCGGGATAATTTCAGAGCAATAATGAATTAGGAATCACTGTGGTGCAATTTATATCCAAAGATGGTCTTTATTTGTTAATAAAGTGTAAAGATAAAGTTGGAATCACAACAGGCATTCAGCAGCAGCCACTGCTCTGCCCATAGAAACACACACGCTGTTTCTCTGTGCTGCCACCGTCGAGCGAGAGGCTGCACCGGCTCCTCACTGATATCCAGCCGGTTTTTACTGAATTTACGTACTGGTATGTTTTAGCGTAACCTGCGCCTTATAGTACAGTGCGCCTTGTGTATGCGCTGAGGACAGAAATAGGCCGTGTAACTGACACTGCACCTTATAATGCGCCTTATGGTCGCGAAAATACGGTACTTTGTACATGTCTTGTCATGCTGATTTACACCAGGCTATATACAGGTAAATCAAAAGCCTGGTTACTTGTTGCTTCTCATTGAACTGTTCTGAGTCTAAATATATTCAAAGGGGCAATTCATTAACAATGGTCATTTACTCCTCAAAATGTTATGGTTGTATATAGCAGAGACATTGGGTCATTTGTGTTGTGGAGTACATAACTGATAATTAATGAGTGTGTGCTGTGGTTATGTATGTAACAAGGTCACACCAAGCTGTGAGTAGCTTATACAATACTATAAACTATGTAGGTTAGTTATCAATAGCTAATACTTGTTTCCCTTTTCTCCTGATTCCACCTCCACCACTACAACCTATTGTTTTCTTGAAAAGTAATTTTACACAATGTCATTAAGATGTGGATAAACTGGGGGCGCTATTGAGCAACGGATCAAGATGGCGGCATAATGTGGATGCTCCGTACAACTACAGTCAAAGACAGTGAAATTTTCACTTAAAAACGCGGTTCCCAGAGGCCGAAAATCAGCACCCCACTGACTGAAGGAGACGAAGACAGCACAAGCAGCATGGCGGACCTGTCGGCAGTGCTTGTTGAACTTAAGTCACTTTGCTCTGAGTTTGGATCTAAACTAGACAGTATTGATGGCCGCTTGAGTGAAATGGCCAACTCTGTCACGGCCTTGGAAAACAGTATGTCAGAAGTGAAGCAGAATGTAGCTGCCAATACCACCAGAACGGAAGAAGCTGAAAAACGTATAACGTTGGCAGAGGAGCAGTTGGAGAAACACACCACTGATTTGACCAACGCTATGAAACGAACCGCATACCTGGAAACCAAGACTGAGGACCTTGAAAATCGAAGTCGAAGGAATAACCTGCATCTGTTCGGCCTGCGAGAGGGCGCTGAAGGCAACTAAACGCTACTTGAATTCATACAGGGCATGTTGCCTCGCTGGCTGAAACTGGACACAGATAGGACCTTCATCCCAGAGAAAGCTCATCGAACCCCAGCACCACCGAAACCAAACCAGAATAGAGCGGTTCTCATTCGATTCCTGAAATTTCAAGGGAGTTTGTCTTTTGCTCCGTTAAACAACGTGACATCATGCATGGGGGAAACTCTTCTTCGTCCAGGACCTTTCAGCTGAAACTATGCGACAGCGCTTTGGTTTCAACACAATAAAGAAGATATTCATTGAAAAGTGAACTTTTCGCGGATTTCAACTTAACCCATGCAAAATGAGAGTCCTCCATAACGGGAAGATACACTCGTTATGCTGTAGCCCCACAACAAATCCCAGGAAGATGTGATTTTTTTTTTATTTTATTTATTTATTTATTTTATTATATATTATTATTATTTTTTTATGGATTTTGGCAATGTAGGGAGCTGTATTATAATTTCAGTCATGTAACATTGATATACAGATATGCATTTTGCTGTACTCCGCAAGGGCTGCGAGGGCCCGTCATCGCTGCTTGCAGCTTTAATTAGGGTCCGAGCACCGAATGGTGCAAGAGCCCTATTGAAATGCAAGCGTTTATTATTCTCTTTCTTTCTTCCGCGTCATTCGGCGCAAATTTGACCCCCTGAACGTGCTCAAAAACTCACCAAATTTGGCACACAGGTCTGGTTCGCGAACAATGGCGATCTGAAACCGTCGCCACAACAGTGACTTGCAAAATGGCTTTACAGCGCCCCCTGGAATTTGAAAATATTCAGCGTAACAGCTATGACCATGAAAATTGGTACGCTGATGTATCGCCTCATGACAGGAAACATGGCTTTGGAAAAAAAATTCCACCCCCTACAGGGCGTCGGCCGTCTTGGAAAAACCATGCCATGTTCCAATTTGCACACCCCGCACTTTAGCAAAATCCTCCTAGGGGAATTTCTTGATACTCCTGAAAATTGGTGTGCTTGCCGTTAAGGGGTCAGGGACCATCAAAAACGCAGCACTTCGTCATACGGTCTGGCTATGGCGCCACCACGAAGTTGACCCTTCGCCATTAAACAGGAAATGGATGTATTTGTGGCTGTATCTCCCACCTACGTCACCCAATGTGGATAAAAAAAATCAGGCATGCTGAGCCTGTAATTCTTAACAGATTGATATGCTAATGAGCTGATACTCTCATAGCGCCACCTACTGGCAGTATGAATTGTGTTCAGTCTGATTTCCATTTTCCACAACTTGTATTTGAACGAACTCCTCCTAGGGAAATACTCTGACAGACTTGAGATTTAGTCCCATAGTTTTGAAGACATAGCTGAGCAAAAGTTATCAAAAACGCAGATCGCTATTACACCGTCTGGGCAGGGCATTGCCACAAAGGTGTCCCTTCACCACCATAGAGAAAGCTGCTGTGTTTCTTGATTTGTTCATCCTACCTGCCTCTTACTCTATCATGACATCAGCCCCTGTACACCTTTTCATATCACCTCATCATCATATTTGGCCGTGGCCACATGGCTCAGTAAGGCAAGGCAAGGCAAGGCAAGGCAAGCTTTATTTATATAGCACCATTCATACACAAGGCAATTCAGAGTGCTTTACATAAGATGAAATCACAGAATAAAAACATTTTAAAACATTAAATTAGGAAGGAAATTAAAATCATAAAAAGAATAAAGTCATAAAAAACATCAAATAAAATCAGGATGTATTTTGGTCCAAGACCATTCAGTGCTTTGTAGACCAGGAGTAAAGTTTTAAAATGTATCCTTTGACTCACAGGAAGCCAGTGCAGTGATTTGAGGACCGGTGTGATGTGATCCATTTTCCCGGGGTTACTCAGAACTCTAGCAGCAGCATTTTGGACCAGCTGCAGCTGCCTGATGGATTTTTTGCTAAGACCTGTGAGGACGCCGTTACAATAATCTAGCCTACTGAAAATAAATGCATGAATAAGTTTTTCTGTGTCTTGTTTGGACAGAAAGCCCTTGATCCTAGCAATGTGTTTCAGGTGGTAAGTGGCAGACTTAGTAATGGCTTTTACATGGGTGTTAAAATTCAGGTCTGAGTCGAGTATTACACCGAGATTCCTGGCTTGGTTTGTGACCTTCAGTGACATGGAGTCAAGGTAAGCACTGATCTTAGCTCTTTCATTTTTGGGGCCAAAAACAATCATCTCTGTTTTGTCAGCATTGAGCTGGAGAAAGTTCTGGCTCATCCACTCATTGATTTGTTGAGTACACTTACTTAGTGAGTGTAAGGGACTGTAGTCATGTGATGACACTGATATATAAAGCTGTGTGTCGTCTGCATAGGTGTGGTAGGAGATGTTGTGCTGTTCTATGATCTGAGCTAGGGGCAGCATGTAGATGTTGAACAGAAGTGGTCCAAGAATGGACCCTTGAGGAACCCCGCATGTGATTTTAGTTCGGTCAGACTCATAGTTACCAATTTACACAAAGTAGTCCCTATCATGTCATGTCAAGTAAGATGTGAACTAGTTTAACACAGTACCATTAAATCCCACCCACTGCTCCAGCCTGTCGAGCAGTACGTTGTGATCAACTGTATCAAATGCAGCACTAAGGTCCAGCAGTACTAAGACGGAGACTTTGGATGCATCATTATTCTGATGTATGTCATTTAAGACCTTAATAAGTGCTGTGGTGTGCTTGAAATCCAGACTGAAATTCATTAAAAAGATTGTTTTGCACCAAAAATGCATGAATTTGTTGAAAAAAAGCCTTTTTCAATTACCTTTCCCAGAAAAGGAAGGTTAGACATTGGCCTGTAGTTATTTATTGCTGAAGCATCCAGATTTGATTTTTTGAGCAGAGGTTTGATTACTGCAGTTTTCAGGGCCTGGGGAAACTGCCCTGACTGAAGAGAATTGTTAACTATCTGCAACACATCTGACGATATGCAGTTAAAAACGTTTTTTTGCACAGGTGTTATCATTAATGTGACACTTTCTGATCACCTTTCCTTCTACCTTGTTGGGATTAGCAGGGTTGGTCGTTTTAAACGCAACACAGTAATGATCAGAAAGAGCAACATCGGTCACCACAACCTCAGAGATGTTCAGACCTTTAAAAATAACTAGATCCAGTATATGTCCCTTGTTATGTGTTGAGTCTGTTACATGCTGTGAAAGCCCAAAGCTATCTAGGATGTTAAAGAGTTCTTTGGCACTTCCATCATTAGGATTATCAACATGAATGTTAAAGTCACCCACTAAGACAACACAATCAAAGTCAATGCACGTAATAGACAATAGTTTGGCAAACTCATCAAAGAACTTTGCATTGTATTTCGGGGGCCTATCATCATTACCCCAAGTATTCCAGTACAAATTGAATGTCCACATAAATGAGGTAGTAATTACTATTAGTTTTATTTTGTTACATGATTTTGAAATGAATAAATACCACATGAAAACTGTTATATATTAAAAGTATAATATTTTCAACAGGAGCCTATGTTCATTTTTTCTAAATCACACTGACATTTACAGAAATACTTTACTTTTATTATTGGCATTATTCTTACTAGAAGTAGTAACAGCAACATCTCTAAATACACATGCAATATTTGATCTAGTTACTTCACCTTTCTAAAACTGATAGAAGTTGCACACTATTGCTGCATGATCACTAAAGTATGTTGGCACAACCACTGCCTCTACACTATATGACGTTGTTCTAACATATACATGATCTATCAATGTGCCTTTTTCAGTAGTAGCCTGTGTCACCAACTGAATATACCCTCTATCTATCATGAAGTCTGCAATAGATGATGATTTAAATATATCATCATTAAAATCTTCTAAAACAGCAACAGTTTCTGCAACACAATCAACCGAATCCAACAACTTCCCTAAATTCAGTTTGAACAATGACACAGGATAAGATGGTGAACGATAAACAATCACTAACAAAATGTTGTATACAGACTGCTTTCTCTCCTTCAATTCCTCTATGCACTCTAAATGGTCTAACCTGCTCCGGACAGATTTTCTATTTTCAGTTTTCTAAATCCTCAGCCTCTGTTTCAAACATGACCCTATTCTGATCAACTACAGACTTAACAGAATGTAGTGATCCATCCCTGAACCTCACCTGCTGAGTATTATACACCTTCTGAAATGTTTCACAGTTGAAATGGTTAACCCCTATATCAACTCTGTGTGGCAGAAACAACTGCAGAATACTCTGGTAAAACTTCTCAGGTGCCTTTGTGAGTGAAAAGTGTGCATAACGGACTACTGCTGGCTGTGTCCGTGTTCTTTTAGTTATAAATCCAAAACCATTACTTAATTCAATCTGTGATCGCTCACTCTTAGCCAATACACGATATTCAGATGCAAAAGTCGCCAGACACATATCTTCAAAAGTGCTATCATTTGGCCTGTTCTTATATCTGTCAGTTAAACTTGTCATCCACATTTCATCTGTACTAACAGCACCTGAGGATGCTTTGTGCCTCAACACACTCAAAGGTAAACTCATCTTAACTACATTGTCCTCTGTGGGCACAAACACAACCTTCCTTGAGCACTCCTTCAGGTGCATGTTACTTAACCTATAAACTGCCTCCTGAGCACTGACATCCCTGTTGTGTAAATACACACTGCCAAGGCTTTTTAAAGCTTCTTTGGCACTTACATTTGCATCTTTTTGTGCCTCCTTCTGAGCATTTCCTAATAGCAAACCCATCTCTTTCTCTGTCTTAGAGATGTATGATATAATATAAACAACACATGCATAAGCGTCCACAACAAACTGAATATCTAAATTGGCATTCCAACATTTTAACAAAGGCCTACTGTACTGATTTATCCACACTTCTTCAACTTGCCGCTTCAAAACAACATGTGTATTCCTACACACCCTTTGGTATGCAGTTGCATACAAATCCTGATTCACACCTACACTATGAAACAACTCCTCAACACTATCAAATGAGTTATTCTCATCTAACAGTGCAGTCTTAATTGCAGATAAAATCTCTTTCTTCATAACATTTTGCCTACCTGTGCATGCACAATCAGTTGTTTGTGGAGGACATGTACACTCACTTTCAACAACATCAGCTTTACGGCTGATAAAGGTATGCTCTGACACTGGCCTTGGGAAATTGAACCGACACACTGTCTTATTCTTCTTACATGTTTTTGAATGACGCTTTGAGTGCTGTTGAACAGACATGACAATGTCCAACAGTACATCATCATCTGACGGCAGTCCACACGTTACATATTTATCAATGAACTGAACTACCTCTTCATCACTATTCCTATCTATCACAGGCGCATTCTCAATCCGAAACAAACAATGTACATGTGGGGAACCACGCTGCTGAAACTCTACCCTATAAAAATAATCTGCAATCTTACCAATAGGATGCGATGGAGACAGGACCTCTCTCAAAAAACAATGCCACCGGAAATCAAACATTCTAGCTGCAGTGACAGGATTCTGATGCAACAATTCACACCTATCAGCCCACTCTAAGTCATCCACTGTCTCTGTTCTGCCCTGTTGCTTTAATATACTTGTCAAAAGATTCTGCCAGCGCAAATCAGCAGAAGAAAAGGAGCAAAACCAAAAGGGCACACCAAGTTGACGCACACAGGCCAGAAGGTCACGCTGTGCTCCCTGCCAAAAAGCAGTGCCTCTAATAGGTTTTTAAAACCGATAACCATCATCATACTCTAACAACTTCTTCAGAGCTTCTTCATCCTGCAGAAGATTTACTCTGAAGTACGACCTTTGTTCCCTTTCCGCAGAGCTATCGACACATTTGACACAACCTGCTCAACCTCAGACATATACTGTGCAAAAAAATGTATTCCATATTTTGTGCAAACCTGCCATCTGCATGCAAAATCCTATTATTAAAATAGCGAGACAAAGTCAAGCAATGCTGTCTGCCACTGTGATAGGTAAAATACCCATGTGGAAACAACACAGGAAAACACTTCATGATCATTTGCATGATCAGACAGCAGCCTAACTGGACTATTTCCCTCTCCTGGTGCTACATTCACCACATCATCAAAATATTGATCTAACACTTCCTGACCAATGTCCACAGGCATGAGGCAAGTATCCTGGAACATGCAGTGCTGCTGTCTATCATGAAGAAGCTCAACCTCACCATCCTCAACAACATCAGGGCATCTTTCAACAACAGTATCACCATCTACCACCACTGGAACCTCATTGTCTTCCACCATACAAAACTCATTTACCCATGAATCATTGAATTCAACATCTTTATAATGAATGTTGTTTTTTTTCAAATACTGCAACACCTGCCTAACAGGCATACT
The DNA here is from genome assembly GCF_900634625.1 of Parambassis ranga. NCBI lineage: Eukaryota > Metazoa > Chordata > Actinopteri > Ambassidae > Parambassis > Parambassis ranga. The sequence goes on along the minus strand of NC_041039.1, from coordinate 1,698,382 downwards.
ATCAACAAACTGATATTCATAATGACCTTTGTACGTCAGTTTACGCTTTAATTTGATACGCAACTCAGACCCTTCCATATTACAATGAGTCAGCACATTTGTCGTCTCTACTATGTTTGCAGGAACACAGGTCACATGTACTCCATTTTGCCCACCTTTGGGAAATGCCAACATTTTCATAAAAGGAATATGTAATGCAACCAAATGCTGCTCTAAACTATTCAGACATGCTAGTGTAGCCAGGTATAAAAAAGACCTGTTAATATAATAGTGGTTAACTGAGTTCACTAAAAGAAAAGACAGAGACTGTTTTTTTTCTGTATTTCATTTGTTTAATCAGCAGATTTTTAGTTTTCCCATTGCCATTGAACGCACCACACAGTTCACGTAGTCTCACGTGAGGATACGCAGCTTCAGCAGTCAATCAGAGGGTATGCAGGTCACGTTCAACGTGTCGCCACGGAGATGAAGGGCGGGCATTACTTCCTCCGTTCTTTCCCATCTCAGCCAGAGAAACGAGGGCGGCTGTGTGCTAGCAAAGAGACAGAAAACCGAGACAAAAACCCTGGAGTTTACCTGCAAAAAAAAAGGAAAAGAAAGAGTGGAGCACATTTGACTGAAGGTTCAGAGTCGTGTTACGGAACGAAGGAGAGAAGTTACATCGGTAAGACAAGTCAATTTTCCACTGGAAAGAAACACACATGTCTATGCTTACCGTCTTCGGCCATATTAACGCTAGTTCTGTGCCTAACAGGCTAACCGCTTACCTTTCATCTGGAAGGCTGCTATGAAGTCTGACACCGTCATGCTTCATTTGATATACACAGAGCAACGGTGAGAAATGTGCCATTTTAGCTGCTGCATTTTAGGTGCTATTTATTCCTTTGTTTTTGTGTGTTAAAAGAAAGCAGGGGTGATAGTGTAATAGGTGAACTGAAGTGAGTACTAGCGCAATGGTTTGAACATATTTACAGTGTGGTTATCAGTTTATGCTGATGTATGTATGCATATTGATAAAGAGGAGTGTCTGGTTTTCTAATGCCAAAGGGCAAAAAGTATTTTTTCTATGTGTTCTGATGAATGTACAATGTTTTTGCACCATGCGATTTATTTGAACACAGTTATGCTGCTCAGCTGAGTTTTTTTAAAGTAACTAGAGGGTAATTTTTAGTGCATTTCTCTTTCATGAACAGGCCTAAAGTGTCAGAGTCAATTAAGCACACTTTTATACTACCTCTAAACCTGAACTCAGGATGAGTAATGTTCTGTTTTTTTGCACATTGTTTTCATAGTTCATAGTCATGATAAATAATATTTTGAATGTTAATGGTTACTTACCATAAGTGTCATTAAAACACTGTTCACATGAACAGTAGTAAATGTTTGAGCACTTTAATGCCAAGTTCTCAGAACTACTCTAGAACTACTTACATATACTGAATGTTGTACAACTGAAAATTAGATTTGAGATTTGAATAGAGATTAAGATTTATGTCAAAGTTACATGAAAAGACTTATGTTTCTGACATTTGATATCCTGAATAATGCATCTGAGAATTAATGGTGTTGAATGTAATTTTCTGACCTGGTCTGTAGGTCAGGTTTTTTTTGAGGACGGATGTTGTCCAGGACCAACATCTTGATGGCGAGCCAAGTCCCCTGAAGAGATTCCAGCACCAAGTAGATATCCACATATACACATCCATTCACACTTACATCACAAAACCAGCCAGGAGCCATTTGATTTGAGTATCAGTATTGAGGTAATGATGAGTATGGATTTCATACAAAAGTCTGGTGTCAAAATCCCAAACGCAGTTACTGTCAGTGGGATAACTCAGGTAGCTGAACAAGATGAACAAGTGTTGGATTTTCTAAAACAGTATGGAAAAATTGATAGAGTCCTTTTGGTTGATGATTCACAGTCTGAGTACTTTCAAAACCTGATCGTTGAGTATTCTAGCAGTTCAGCTATAGAAGGTTTAGAACCTCGCTTACCTTACACGTGAACAGCACAAGGTGACTCCACCATTGTATATGAAGTCAAGACACTCAGTAGCACTTATGCTACCGAGGTTGGAAGTAATGTTACTAAGACATACTTAGCTGAGCTCAAGCAACTAGCTAAGTTGAGTGGCAAGGACTATGGTGAGGTGTTGAAAGAAATGATGTCTAAGATCGGGGAAGATGTTGAGGCCATGCAACGCACAGCTGAGGGTTCCTCCCCCACACATGTTGAGACCACTGTCTTATCCCCACCTGCTCAGGAAAAGCCACAGCTTCACACCTCATTTTCTGATGTTACACCAAGCAACGGTGTTGCCACTGACCATGTCACCCTCACTAGTGCAAAGGGAGCACCGTCCTTGTCATTAAGTGATGTGAACCCACCTGATGTCCAGAAGGTTGTGGTTGAGCATATCGTACGGAGGCAGAACTCTGTCTCACACACGCAAACCTAGGTGAGACTCCGCTCCTTCTCAGGCAATGTAGTTAAAGGTCTACGGCCCGAGTCACCACCTGCAGCCTACCTACATCTCTTAGACTCAGCTTTTGGTACAGTGGAAGATGGAGAGGAGCTTTTCGCTCAATTCTTGAACACCCTCCAAGACCCAGGTGAAAAACCATCCACCTACCTTCATCGCCTCCAGCTAGTCTTAAACCGAGCCACAAAAAGAGGGGGAGTTGCACACAAACAGGTGGACAAACATCTCCTTAAGCAATTCTGCAGGGGGTGTTGGGATAACACTTTGCTCAGTACCTTGCAGTTAGAGCAAAAGAATAGCAGCCCACCTCAAATCTCAGATCTCTTAGTAATGATTCGCTCTGAAGAAGACAGACAGCAAGCAAACTGCAGTCGCATGAAAAAACATATTGGCATCACAAAACAAAAAGCTCAGGTGCAGTTTCATGGTGCATATGTTGGTGAACCTGAGGAGAAGAGTGTGAATAGCATCAGTGCTATTGAGGATGTGAGAAAGCAGGTGGCAAGTCTGCAAAGCCAACTAACTACATTCATGTCACAGAAAAAGACAAAAGGAGCTAACAGCAAGGGATCTGTGGAGAAGCCTCAGAGCAGAACGTCAAAACCAGACGACACTAATGCAAGCATGCAAAGACAGACCAAAAAGAAACAGATATACAGACCCAAGCCCTGGTACTGTTTTAACTGCGGTGAAGACGAGGCAGCTAGAAGAAAAACAGCATCAGTGGGAAGCACAAAATGGTTCAGACACACCTTTAAACGAATAACAGTTCCTGTTGTGGGACAAACAGGGGCTGAGGAGAGTCAACAGCGTCCCTCCGACGTAAACAATGAAGATAAAACACCTGTTAAGAAGGACAAAATCAATAGACCAGCACCCGTTAAAGCTCAAGCATGTCCTAGCTTACAACATTCAAAGCAAAGTCCACCATTCAACCTCCCCAACCGGCTGGTAGTTGTCAAGAGCACAGCTCGAGTGACTATTAAAGGTGAAAAGGTCAACTGTCTTCTTGACTCAGGCTCACAGGTTACCACCGTACCTGAGTCATTTTATAAGCAACACCTCTCAGAGCAGGCGATAAAACCGCTTCATGATCTCTTGGAAGTGGAAGGTGCAAATGGCCAGCTAGTGCCTTACTTTGGCTATATAGAAATGACCATAACTTTTCCAAAAGACTTCATAGGAACTCCAATAGATGTAAACACACTTGCATTGGTTGTTCCTGACACTTCACAATCTCTCATGCTCATAGGTACAAACACCTTAGATGTACTGTTTGACTTTTTACTATTTACTCAGAGACTGGCACAACCAACCGCCAGCCCCTCCCACATGGCTGCAAAGTAGTTTTCAAGGTTATCGAGCTAAGAAGGAAAAAAGCAAGCAACAACTACCAGGGGGTAGTGAAGATACAAGGCAAAATGCCTCAAGTCATTCCAGCCGGTGAGACTGTAGTGGTGGAGGGAGTTGCCCTTGTCAGTGGTTTCCAGGATGAGAAATCAGTTGTCATTGAGTACCCATCATCATCCCCCTTGCCAGGTGGTTTACTAGTAAAAACTGGTCTGGTTGATTTCCCTCAGCTACGGCCCCATAAGCTGCCAGTTGTCATAAGCAATGAATCTGATCATGACATCGTCCTTCCTGCAAAGTGCAAAGTGCAAATAGCAGAAATTTGTGCATATCAAACCATCCTACTAAAAGAACACAGTGTAACTAATCAGTCACAAAACTCCCAGAACTCTTCTGAGACCCAGTCATTTCAAGAACCCACCTTAAAGTTCAATTTCGGTGATTCCCCAGTCCCACTTGAATGGAAGCAATACATTACTCAGCAGCTCAACAACATGCCTGAAGTGTTTGCGCATCATGACCTGGACTTTGGCCAGAAGGACCAGGTGCAACGCCGCATAAAACTCTCTGATGAAACACCCTTTAAACTACGTGCCCGACCAATTCACCCACAAGACATTGAAGCTGTCCGAAGGCACATCAAAGAGCTTCTGGATGCGGGAGTTATTAGGGAGTCCGAGTTGCCATTTGCCTCACCCATAGTGGTAGTCAGAAAAAAGAATGGCCAAGTCCGGTTGTGCATCAATTAGACGTCAAAACCTTCAGACTATAAAAGATGCCTACAATCTCCCGAAGCTGGAGGACACATTCTCAGCCCTTAGTGGCTCTCAGTGGTTCTCTGTCCTTGACTTAAAGTCGGGGTACTACCAGATCGAGGTTGAAGAGGCAGACAAACCAAAGATGGCCTTCGTGTGTCCGCTCGGTTTCTGGGAGTTCAACAGAATGCCCCAAGGAGTGACGAACGCCCCCAGCACCTTTCAAAGATTGATGGAACGATGCTGTTATGTGAGGTGTGGGGTTTAATAGGACCCAGGCACAGACAAAAATAATGTTCAATAACGTGAGCTTTATTTAAAGCTAACACAAAAACAGTCCAGTGGAGCAGGTGAACTAAGGGAGGGCTACTGAACACAGTGCCAGTCAAAAATGCAAAAGTACAACTAAACACAAAGGAATAAATGAATCCAAACCTGAGGAAGAAGGGAGGACAAGGAAACATGGAGGACGACGAAACAAAGGAAGGCAGGGGTTCACATGGGGGAAGAACTGACAAAGACAAAGGGAAGGCACAGGGCTTAAAAAGAGGAGAGACGACACAGGTGAACACAATTAGGGAGGAGCAGGTAATCAGGGAGGAGGAACAGAAGGAGAGAGGGAAGGACTGAGGAGGAGCAGAGAAAGAGCAAATACACTGGGAACTAAATAAACAATATAATAACAAGACAAGGAGCCAACACCCTGGCTCATGACAGATGCATGGGGGATATGCATTGGAAAGATGCGTTAGTTTTCCTTGATGACGTGATCGTATTCTCCAGAACCCTTGAGGAGCACAAAGAAAGACTCATGAGAGTGCTAACTCGTCTTAAAGAGTTTGGATTGAAGTTGTCTCCTGAAAAGTGTGTCTTCTTTCAGACATCAGTCCGTTATCTGGGTCATGTAGTCTCCAGAGATGGCGTTCAGACTGATCCTGAGAAGATCTCAGCTCTTAAGACCTGGCCTGTCCCCCAGACCCTACGTGAGCTGAAATACTTCCTTGGTTTCGCTGGGTACTATAGGAGGTTTGTTAAGGGCTACTCCAGCATTGTAAAGCCACTCCAGAGCTTGACTTCCGGCTACCCACCTTTCCACAAGAAATCAAAAGCAAAAACCGACAGACACAAGGCAGAAATCAAATCAGTATCATGACCCCAAGGAGCCCTTTGGAGGGCGCTGGACACCAGATTGCCAGCAAGCCTTCGAGGCAGTCATTCAGAGCCTTACTACAGCCCCTGTCCTAGCTTTTGTTGACCCCCAGAGACCCTACATACTACACACTGATGCCAGTACCACCGGGCTCGGTGCTGTTTTGTACCAGGAGCAAGAGGGCCAGCTTAGAGTCATAGGGTATGCAAGTAGAGGTCGGTCACGAAGCGAGAGCCGGTATCCAGTGCACAAGCTAGAGTTCCTGGCACTCAAGTGGTCAGTCACGGAAAAGTTCAGTGATTATCTGTACGGCAACCACTTCACCGTTGTAACAGACAGCAATCCGTTGACTTTCATCCTGACCTCAGCCAAACTTGCAAGACACTTGCAAGACACTACACTGAACTACACTAGTTCAGCTGGAATAGGTGGAACCATCAAATTGTTCCCTACATATTCTGCTGGAACAACACCCTTACTAATCTTTGAATGGCATGTATGACAAATCCATAGCTGTCCTCGAGGTGAATCAATCCACTGACATGGCAAAATGCAGTCATTGTTACATGTGTGCAGGTATTGGTCAGTAATACACTGCTCTGCAATTGCACCTACTCCCTCCTTGCTTGCATAATGCTCTCTTTTACAATGTATAACCTGGTGCCTGAACAACAACCTGTGACACACACAACAAACAAAATCTGGGCCAAATTTAACCTTGTCCAAAAACTGCTCCATAACTACATTAAATTGCTCTGCCTCTTTTTTCTTCTGCTGTCTTTTTAAATTGACAGCAGCCACAACACGCTGCTGATGATGTGGATTTTCTTTATATTTCCTAATGCTTGCTGCTTTCACATTTTGATTATGCAACATAATAAACTTGTACTTCACTCTACTTGCAGCCTTTTTTTTCTTTATGTAGAATATCAATCTTGTACTGCACTATACTTGCAGCTTTTTTTTCTCTTTATGTAGAATATCAATCTTGTACTTCACTCTACTTGCAGCTTTTATTTTCTCTTTATGTAGTATATCAATCTTGTACTTCTCTACTTGCAGCTTTCATTTTCTCTTTATGTAGAATATCAATCTTGTACTTCTCTCTACTTGCAGCTTTCATTTTCTCTTTATGTAGAATATTAAACTTGTACTTGTCTGCTTGCAGCTTTTACATTCTCCCTATGCAATTTGTTTACACAATACTTCCTAACACTAGAGGCTTTTAAATACTCTCTATGCTCCTTATTTAGTCTGTACTTGGTAAGGGGATTGAATTGTAAGTCCTTCCTTGTTACATCCCCCACACAAACAACATCTGAATTAATTTCCACACTATCACAACTCTTAGTGCCGGCATCAACCAGTGCCTCTGCCTCCACGACACTCTCCACAGCTGCACTACAACCCAAGGACACATTTATGTTATTACTGGGACCTTTGACACAAATGCCGTTAACTTCAAACAACTTAGGATGTCAATGTCAATTAACATTAAAATGCATAAAATAAACTCAAACTGATAAAATACATAAAAGAAATAAACTGCAGCAAAATACAATAAAACAAATAAACAATCATAAAACATAAAATCCCCAAGAGCTGACAATACTCAGGCAAAGGCCAAGGTGAATAAGTAAGTCTTAAGTAGAGATTTAAAAGTGGTGAGGCCATTTGCCGACCGCACAGCTAGAGGCAGAGTGTTCCACAGAGTGGGAGCCACGACTGAGAAGGCCCGGTCACCTCTAGTTTTTAAAAGAGATCGGGGGACCTCCAGAGCCATTTGGTTAGCAGACCTAAGAGCTCTGGAGGGCCGATGTAATACCAGGAGGTCTGATAAGTAGTCCGGGGCCAGCCCATGCAAGCACTTAAAAACAAATCAAATAATCTTAAAATCAATTCTGTGCTTCACCAGTAGCCAGTGAAGTGAGGAAAGCACTGGCGTGATGTGCTCACGCTTTTTTGTCTCGGTGAGTAGGCGAGCCGCTGCGTTTTGGACCAGCTGCAGACGGTGAAGCTCTGACTGTCCAATTCCAATATATAGGGAGTTACAGTAGTCTAAGCGAGAGGTTATAAAAGTGTGGATGACTTTCTCTAAGTCACTCTGACTAAGGTATGGCTTTACCTTAGCAATAAGCCTTAGTTGAAAGAAGCTGGACTTGACCACTGAGCTCATCTGCTTGTCCAATTTAAAAGCACCATCTACAATCACCCCGAGATTCCTTGCATGAGTTTGTATTTTTGGCGCCAGTGGGCCAAGGGAGCTGGCAAGGACCTGGACTAGGTCAGGGTGACCAAACAAGATTACCTCAGTTTTGTTTTCATTTAATTTCAGAAAGTTTAGGTCCATCCATTTCTTAATATCACTCATGCAGTTTAGCAGTGATTGGAGGGAATCTTTGGCAGAAACTCTAAGGGGCAAATACACCTGCACGTCGTCAGCAAAACAATAGAAGGGGATGCTGTGCTTCCTGAATATGGACCCCAGGGGTAGCATGTACAGAGAGAACAACAGCGGGCCCAGAACCGACCCCTGGGGCACCCCGCAGGTCAGAGGGGCCACTGAGGAAGAAAACTGCCCTATCTGAACTGAGAAGGATCTGTCTGTCAGATAGGATTCAAACCACTTTAGGGCAGTGCCCTTTATGCCGACATAGTGCTCTAAGCGGAGTTTAGGAGTTGTCTGAATTCCTCCAGCAAATTTGCATAAGTGCTGAAACAGATGCTGAAGATAACTGAAATACAACACAACACTCTTCCCTGTCGGATCTACCATCCCATCTGCACTGCGCGCATAAGAGTCAACAACTGCAAACTGTGTATCCTTCCTAATGATAGCACAGGTATTGCTACACATGGTAAATATGCAAGTGTCATATTTCATGCACACCTGCATTAAACCGTCCCACAGAGTGGTGTGCACACCTGCATCAATAAACTCCCCTTGTAACACATCAACATCACCAGAGGCATAGTCACCATATTGTACATCAAATGTTTCACCATCAACAACACACTGCTGAGGCAAATCTGAAACACAAGCATATTCAGCCCCAGCACTGATAGCATTACCATCCCTTAAAGATGTATAAAGCTCATCCCCTACCACTACAACCTTATCCAGTGTATCTGAATTCCATGAAAACACACTCTCTCTAACATGTTTAACTATAGCTACCAAGCTAATAGGCATACACTGAATCCCGCCATATCTGAACTGCTTGTCCCCCTGATGAAAACTGCCCCTAACTGAACATGTGCTACTCTGAATTTCCGCTACACTACAAGGCAAGTCTGTACAAACACTACTCCCTGAATCTACAGGCAAAGTATCCTTCTCCAAAGACCTGCAAGGCAAGGAAAACTACTCTGACCGTGATCGATCCCCTTGGTGCCACGTGTGCGCTGAACTCTTGGCTTCCGCACCTGTAATAATATGAAAAAAGACACATTTACAATGTATTAATTAAAAGCTTAGCATGGCATTAATCTGCAGCACACTAATTGAACATTACACGGGCAACACTCACAACACGTCTGGTCTTCAGGGAAGCAGGTTTCTTTGTACACTCCACAAGTGATTCCTACATTAAAAAATACAGTACATAAAAATGTCAAATACTTGGCCGATTGCTCCTTGTTAGCTCAAGTCTGAAGTAAGCACCTCCATACATCAATAATTACCTCATTGCTTGCCTCTGCACCAAGAACTGATGGCACAACTCTCTCCATGGCAACCAACATCTCAGGGGAGAAGCAGACAGGATTGGCTGGGATAACAGAATCCCAAAGCACCTGCATGACAGAGATATAGATTATTTGCAACCTTAGACATTTATGCATTCAAGCCAAGCATGCAAATTGTCATTTTATTGTATAAATGTAAATCTAACCAACCTTCTCCTGAACTGCCATTTTCTTGGATGAACAAGAAGCACCCTCAAGTTCACCAACATGTCCCCTCTGTTATGACAAATGGCACAATAACAACAAAAAATGTAATGTGAAGTAACTTAGGATTTTATAGTTTGTTCATGGCAAAATAATTACACAACTATACTCTTACCTTTCTGGATGGTTGCACAACGGTCCATTCAGGCGGGGGAGGTTGCGGGGCAGGAGCCTCCCCCTTCATGACAACACAGGGAACAATCCTTGGCTTAGCAGACACTGGACGCTGTACCTGTGGTGTAGGTGGTGGTGTCTGTAGTTCCAGGTAGGCTGCCATCCACATCAACTGCACAAGAATGGGCATCCCCTGGTCGTCACTCGGTGCACCTGCAAAAACAGCAAGGAAATAACAGATTATTGCCTTCATTATTGCCCTACATGTATTAACTATAATGTAGAGTATTTCACTTACACCCTCAGGGCACCACAGCTCATGAAGGCGCAGAGGGACGTACTTGACTCCTTAACAAAAACACAATCACAGAAGTTGAAGCACTACTTCCATGATTACTACAATAATAATGTAGATTTCAAATAGAAACTCTATCACACAAAGTTGTACTACTTGCTTTAATGTAAAACTTATGTACACCCAAGTGGAATAATAATTCTTACCAAGACGTGCTGACACACGTTGGAATTCCTGTCGGAACAACTCCTGTAGTGTAGTGTGGTAGTCAGCTCGGATCATCAAGCGCGGCACAAGTCAACCACAAACACCTGCAAAAAAAATAATCAACCATCATCACAAGGGTATAGTGATATTCCTGAATATCACTTTGTATTAAAATACATAAATGAATTCCTAACTTTGGCAACTTGCTGCAAACAGTGCCCAGGTACCGTGCAAAAGCTGCTCCTGCCTCGTCAACTGTCCTACTGGCTGTCAAATCGTTACCAGGAGCCATGACACAGACAGCATCAGGGGTCCAAGAAAGCACGGCATGCACAACCTCGGTCCTGAGTGCATCGGCACATGCTCCTGGTGTGGACATGACACCGAAGGACAGGCAACCCTCTGGCATGCTGACAATCCCATTTGCGATCCGTCGCAGATGGGATTGTCAGCATGCCCCACAAGTCCCCCACAAGAAGAACAAACTGTAACATAAGCAGAAACACTATTTCTGTTACACTGAAAACAACTACAGCAGTTTTTAATCATTAACTTGTCAGGGGCTGTCTTGCCAGGGACTGTTTGTGAACACACAGTTCTAGATTTAAATAACCTCACTAACAATAGATACTAATGACACACAATGCATAATACCATGTATTTGACAAAAATGTATGACAACACACCTGCAACAGCCACACCAGGCTGGTTGTACCGAGGTGTGACATCCTCAGAGCGGCACTCCGTCATCCTCCTCTTCGCCGCCTGCGAGCGACGGTAACCTTTGCCACGCAGCATCTAAATGTGTGTAAACACAAAATGTAATTAATTATTACATGGCTAAACTCACGGCCAACAATGCCTGTACAATATAACAATGCCTCTGTCAATGCCGTGTGTAGCTGTAAGCTGGCACACTAGCTTGCTAACTCTCATAATACATCAAAGGCTTTGACAGCAACAGCGGCCTAACTCAACTACAAAGACAAATAAGTACATGCATTGCTACAAATTTGTTCTTGATATAAAATAATACCTATACACACATGTACCGTCACATATCCCGTGGACAAACTACACAACTTCAACATTGTTAAATAATGTCAGCAGAACTGAAGCAGGGGAGTGGAGAACATTTCTTCAGAAATAATCCTTGAGTCCACTTGCCTTGATTAAAACTCTTGGATATGGTTAATTGATGTTTTTCCTCTTTCAGTTTTCACCATGATTATTTACAAACTAGACACACAATACTTTGGTACTATCACCTGCAAGTACATAGCAAACAAAATAGCCACTTTCCAACAACATATTTTTTTATTAATTGTAAACAAGTCAAATTTTAATTTTCGCTCTCCTCCGCCCTCCTCTGCCCTTCATCTCCTTCGCCCTTCATCTCCTTCATATCCTTCATCTTCTCCTCCTCCTGTTGTTGTTCTGAAAACAAGCATGTATATACATTACTTTCCATGCATAGTTTTTTACATAGAATTGCATCTGTACACAATTATGATAAACATAAACCATTAATGCCATACATACCATCATATATAAAAGAGACCCGGGCCTCTAAAGCTTCAACATTTGCTTCGAGTTGTTCTATTTCTTTTTTTTGGTTATCCACCACCTTCTGGAGATGGCCTTCCTCCTCCTCTCCAGAGTTTGTGCGTTTTGGAGCACCTCGTCCCCCAGTGAAGCAATGTTCTTTTGGACGTCTTCATGGCTGAATTCATTATCAACGCTTTTGTACTAGTTAAAAAATAGTGACAACACCATACATTTGAGTAGTACTACTTGCTAAATATTCACATTAAATATTTCACAATACATATAATTTTTCCATTTTCTTTACTTACATACAACAAATGTAGCCGCTGCAGGATCATTAGTTCTTGGCCACTTTGAGGGGGATGCCATTGTCTGCAAAAAAATAAAGCAAACAACTATTTATCTACAAAAACACATTTCTTCAGAACAACAATTATCTATACTGAACACAATAAACACGCTGAAGTATGTCAATCTTTTTCAACATTTCCATTAAAAAAACATGAAGCTATGCATCTGGACAGAAGTTATGAAGTTTGGTTGGAAGAGCAGCAAACCAGATTCAAGAAAATTCTACAAGTCCAGATGCCTCGCTCCAACCTTCTTTGCACTACACACATCACAACCGTACAAATGTGCATTACTGTAGACAGCTACAAACACATAATTCACAAACATTCTATGACTACAACACATACACCAACGTATTACTTTTGCTGCCCGAATTCTTAAGGGTGACTCTAACAGGGTTACTCACCAAAGTTGCTGTGCCTGTTAATTAGTCATTGACTAGATAACATTATGAATCAAAAGTATAACATATATCCTACTTCCAGCTAAAATTCTACCTAACAATTCTACCTAAAAGTTTTATACACATTATCTGGGTTTTTTTCCAGGCACACAGTGTAAAATAACTTTTACATTTTATAACTGTAAAGGCTGTTACATACTCCACGAGAACTCCCTCCACAGGTGGTAAGAGATAAAAAAAAATTCTTTTCGGCACGGAGGTACCATACTCCACGAGACGTGTGTGTGCAGAACTCCTCATACGGCCCTCCTACGCAGCGCACGTCATACACAAAAGCTTGACAATGCAATTGTATTGTAAATTGTGAGCACAGTCGTGGTTACCTGGCCTAACGAGCTGATAATGTTCAGGGAAGAGGGCACACAGCTGACAATAGATAGAAGATCAGTGTAGCTGACTGTAGCAGACCTCTGGTCTGTGTGAGTTTAATTCTGTGAATGAGTGGATGACTGTCTGCAATAATACATCCCGTCTCCCGGTGTTTAAGGTGCGCGAGCCGCTGTAACGCCGTGATCAATACTGGGATTAGAGTGCCGCACAACGGGCGGTCCGAGATAAAAAATGACGTCATTTTGTGGGCGTAACGTCTGCAGGGGGGAGTTCTCTGTTCTCGCGGAGTATGGATCCTGCTTAAGTATGTCAGTACAGCACATGTAATCCTTTGAACACTTTAGTTACTGTTTTGCACATATTTCCTTGTTTTTATGCCTTCCAGCAGACTGAAAAAGTAATTTCTCCTACTGTTTAATGTGTCTCTTAACGCCTCACAATACAGATAAACAGCTTCTTTCGGCTGCGGACAGGCCCCTAGCTCTGGTTGGTCAAACGAGGTGTCAATCGAAATCAGAGGGCTGTGGCTTTACAGCGAGCACGTGTGCCTGTGTTTACACACATGCAGCAGGACAGAGAAATGTCGGATGAACAGTAGAATGTATTTTTGAGTTGAGCAATGCGACTGCACCACTCGGTGCTCGGGCCCTAATAATAATAATTAAAGCTGCAAGCAGCGATGATCGGGCCCTCGCACTCCGCGCGACCGCCCCCTCCCCGTCACACCGTCCCTTCCCACCTCCGCTCCCCCCACGAGCTGCGCCGATTTTGCCAGCGGTGGGAAGAAGCAGAGATGTGTCAGTGCAACAAATCTATCAATATATGTAAAAATTGTTAGTGTGCAGTAACCTCCTCTTTACAGTAGGTGGCGCTGTCCACAGATGTCCACACGTGGTCGGGGTCGGGTCTGTATCACATGTAAAAAATTTGAGGATTTTAGGAGCATCCGTGGTGGAGTTATATCAGTTGCAGTACTGTATGTGTCCACTGGGTGGAGCCAGACACCATGAGAATAGTGGAGACCCGTCTGTGCATCAAACCTCAAAAAACATTTGATTCATACATGAAAAATGTCCAGAAGCAGTTACTTCCGGTTTCCTGTAGGTGGCGCTGTGCAGGTGACTCATGAGCATGCAGACGTGTGGGGGGACGGACCGTTAGGACATGAAACAAATTTGAGGACGCTAGGACGATGCACGGTGAAGTTATAAGCAGTTGATGTTTCATGGCGAATGTTCAACAGTCGCCACCGCCACGGGCAGCATGATACAGAAAACCACACAGGTGTCTCTGTGGGACGTCAAATCTGTGATCCTCATTTCGCTGTGTAATGACAGGGAAGGATTAAACAGAGTGCATGTCAGTGAAGAACATGGCACTTCCTGTCTCCACCACAAGGGAGCGCCATAGATCATGATGACATAGAGACGTTCAGGGAGGGGCTCTGACCACGTGCAGAAAGTTTGAAGCCGTTTGGAGCAAGTATGTAGGAGAGAGAGCTGTTCGTGTATGAATGGCGAAGTGACGCCACAGCGGGCACGCCCTTTAACTTAGAGAAAAGCTTTTGATAACTTTTGATCAGCATGGTCTCTAGGTGACAGCGACCGAATATGAAGTCAATCGGTCGAAATCCCTAGGAGGAGTTCGTCCGCATACCAAAGGTGGAAATCGCTGAAATTTGACCGCCTAAATCAAAATGGCTGACTTCTTGCACCATTGATCTAGACCACACAGGAAGTCAGCCATTTTGATTTAGGCGGTCAAATTTCAGCGATTTCCACCTTTGGTATGCGGACGAACTCCTCCTAGGGATTTCGACCGATTGACTTCATATTCGGTCGCTGTCACCTAGAGACCATGCTGATCAAAAGTTATCAAAAGCTTTTCTCTAAGTTGAAGGGTGTGGCCGCTGTGGCGTCACTTCGCCATTCATACACGAACAGCTCTCTCTCCTACATACTTGCTCCAAACGGCTTCAAACTTTCTGCACGTGGTCAGAGCCCCTCCCTGAACGTCTCTATGTCATCATGATCTATGGCGCTCCCTTGTGGTGGAGACAGGAAGTGCCATGTTCTTCACTGACATGCACTCTGTTTAATCCTTCTCTGTCATTACACAGCGAAATGAGGATCACAGATTTGACGTCCCACAGAGACACCTGTGTGGTTTTCTGTATCATGCTGCCCGTGGCGGTGGCGACTGTTAAACATTCGCCATGAAACATCAACTGCTTATAACTTCGCCGTGCATCGTCCTAGCGTCCTCAAATTTTTTTCATGTCCTAACGGTCCGTCCCCCCACACGTCTGCATGCTCATGAGTCACCTGCACAGCGCCACCTACAGGAAACCGGAAGTAACTGCTTCTGGACATTTTTCATGTATGAATCAAATGTTTTTTGAGCTTTGATGCACAGACGGGTCTCCACTATTCTCATGGTGTCTGGCTCCACCCAGTAGACACATACGGTACTGCAACTGATATAACTCCACCACGGATGCTCCTAAAATCCTCAAATTTTTTACATGTGATACAGACCCGACCCCGACCACGTGTGGACATCTGTGGACAGCGCCACCTACTGTGAAGAGGAGGTTACTGCACACTAACAATTTTTACATATATTGAGAGATTTGTTGCACTGACACATCTCTGCTTCTGTCTGCCGGCTTTGTCCCACCGCTGGCAAAATCGCCGCAGCTCTATTATTTGCCTGCCTGTTTAACTGCATTTTTCACCCCTTTGCCATGCACGAAAACTCACGAAACCCTGCACATTCATCAGGGGTGGCGAAAAATTTGATATTTTGTGGTCGCTGCAAAGGGGCGGGGCAAAATGGCTCTACAGCGCCCCCTTGAAATTTTCAAAACACCCCTCGCATTTGGCTTAGTTTGGAGTAGGTGCACGAAAATCGGTACGCATGTTTATCATACCCAGATGCACCAAAAAGTCTTTTGACACCATGACCTTAACCCAACAGGAAGTCCGCCATCTTGGATGGAAAATGGCGATTTAGGCGATTTACACCATTGGTATGTGAGCGAACTCCTCCTAGAGCTGTCGCCCGATTGACCTGAAATTTGCTGGAGGTCACCTAAAGGACCTGCTGATCAAAAGTTATCAAAAGCTTTTCTCTAACTTAAAGGGCGTGGCCTCTGTGGCTCGCCAAAGTCTGGCGACAATTCATGATTTTGCCATGTAACTTTGAATGGCACTCACGCCTACATACTTTATCCAAACGTCTTCAAACTTTATGAGCATGATGAGGGCTCCGCCCTGAATGCCTCCATATGTTGAAACCCTGCCTTACTCGTGGCGCCCCCTGCTGGTAACAGGAAATGACCTCTTTTTGCTCTGACGTGTACTGCTCCTACATGGTTGACAGCATCAACTTCATTTCACCTCTAGAACCTTCCCAACTAGTTGGTGAAGGTACACTATGAAAGCCGTGAAGCTGCATGCAATGGCGTCTGTGTGGCAGCGCGCCGACTGTCGATCCTTCGCCGTGAGATTACATTTGAGTTTTTAATGACCTTAACGACCTTCTATGATCATGAAAATTCATGTATTTATTCCCTCGGATTCTCATGATGTGCACAAGAGACTAGATGATGTGAAGGTTGAACAAATAGTTCATGAGAATTTCAAGTGTGATTTAAAAATTCTGTAAAAAGACATTAGAGGTTGTATGTGCCCCTCCATGGACCGCCACCTTACTGTGGTGGAGGGGTTTGAGTGCCCAGATGATCCTAGGAGCTATGTTGTCGGGGGCTTAATGCCCCCAGCAGGGTCTCCCAAGGCAAACAGGTCCTGGGTGATGGGCCAGACTAAGAGCGGTCCAAAAACCCCCTTATGAGGCAAATAAAACCAAGGACCGTGACGTCGCCCGGTATGGCGCAGCCGGGGCCCCACCCTGGAGCCAGGCCCGGGGTTGGGGCTCGAATGCGAGCGCCTGGTGGCCGGGCCTTTCCCCACAGGGCCCGGCCGGGCTTAGCCCGAAGGAGCGACGTGGGGCCGACCTCCCATGGGCCCACCACCGGTGGGAGGAACCGTAAGGGGCCGGTGCAGAGTGGATTGGGTGGCAGTCGAAGGCGGGGGCCTCGGCGACCTGATCACCGGACACAGAAACTGGCTCTGGGGACATGGAATGTCACCTCGCTGGGGGGGAAGGAGCCTGAGCTTGTGCGGGAGGCCGAGCGGTACCGACTAGATATAGTCGGGCTCGCCTCCACGCACAGCTTGGGTTCTGGAACTCAACTCCTTGAGAGGGGTTGGACTCTCTTCTATTCTGGAGTTGCCCATGGTGAGAGGCGGCGGGCTGGTGTGGGCTTGCTTATAGCCCCACAGCTTAGCTGCCATGTGTTGGAGTTTTCCCCAGTATGTGAGAGGGTCGCCTCCCTGCGCCTCCGGGTTGGGGAGAGGTCTCTCACTGTGGTTTCGGCGTATGCGCCGAACAGCAGTGTAGAGTACTTGACCTTCTTACTGTCTCTGGGAGGGGTGCTGGATGGCACCCCAACCGGGGACTCTGTCATCTTGCTGGGAGACTTCAACGCCCACGTGGGCAGTGACAGTAACTCCTGGAGAGGCGTGATTGGGAGGAACGGCCTCCCCGATCTGAACCCGAGTGGTGTTTTGTTATTGGACTTCTGTGCTGGGCATGGTTTGTCCATAACGAACACCATGTTCGAGCACAAGGTTGTCCATCGGTGCACCTGGCACCAGGACACCCTAGGCCGGAGGTCAATGATCGATTTTGTAATCGTGTCAGCTGACCTTCGACCTTGTGTTTTGGACACTCGGGTGAAGAGAGGGGCTGAGCTGTCAACTGATCACTACCTGGTGGTGAGTTGGATCCGTTGGCGGGGGAAGAGGCTGGACGGGCCCGGCAGGCCCAAACGTACTGTGCGGGTCTGCTGGGAGCGTTTGGCCGAACCCTCCGCTAGGGAGATCTTCAACTCCCACCTCCGGGAGAGCTTCACCCAGATTCCGAGGGAGGCTGGAGACATTGAGTCGGAGTGGACTATGTTTTCCACCTCCATTGTCGATGCAGCTGTCCGAAGCTGCGGCCGCAAGGCCTCTGGTGCCTGTCGTGGCGGCAATCCCCGGACCCGGTGGTGGACACCGGAGGTCAGGGATGCCGTCAAGCTGAAGAAGGAGTCCTATCGGGCCTGGTTGGCTTGTGGGACTCCTGAAGCAGCTGATAGGTATCGGCAGGCCAAGCGTGCTGCAGCAAGGGCAGTTGTAGAGGCAAAAACTCGGGCCTGGGAGGAGTTCGGGGAGGCCATGGAGGAGGACTATCGGTCAGCCTCAAAGAGATTCTGGCAAACCGTCCGGCGCCTCAGGAGGGGGAAGCAGTACTCTGCCAACACTGTATTCAGTGGAGGTGGGGAGCTGTTGACCTCGACTGAGGGGGTGGTTGGACGGTGGAAAGAGTACTTTGAGGGTCTCCTCAATCCCACCAACACACCTTCCATTATGGAAGCGGAGGCTGATGACTCAGTGGTGGACTCGTTCATCACCTGTGCTGAAGTTGCCGAGGTAGTCAAAAAGCTCCCCGGCGGCAAGGCACCGGGGGTGGACGAGATTCGCCCTGGGTACCTTAAGTCTCTGGATGTTGTGGGGCTGTCTTGGCTGACACGCCTCTGCAACATCGCGTGGCAATCGGGGGCAGTGCCGCTGGACTGGCAGACCGGGGTGGTGGTCCCTCTTTTTAAAAAGGGGGACCGGAGAGTGTGCTCCAACTACAGGGGGATCACACTCCTCAGCCTCCCTGGGAAAGTCTACGCCAGGGTACTGGAGAGGAGAATTAGGCCTATAGTCGAACCTCGGATTAAGGAGGAGCAATGTGGTTTTCGTCCTGGCCGCGGAACACTGGACCAGCTCTATACCCTCCGCAGGGTGCTGGAGGGTTCATGGGAGTTCGCCCAACCAGTCCACATGTGTTTTGTGGACTTGGAGAAGGCGTTCGACCGTGTCCCTCGCGGCATCTTGTGGGAGGTGCTCTGGGAGTATGGGGTCCGTGGCCCTCTGCTGAGGGCCGTTAGGTCCCTGTATGGCCGGAGCAGGAGTTTGGTTCGCATTGCCAGCAGTAAGTCAGACCTGTTCCCAGTGCATGTTGGACTCCGGCAGGGCTGCCCTTTGTCACCGGTTCTGTTCATAATTTTTATGGACAGAATTTCTAGGCGCAGCGAGGGACCGGAGGGGATCTGGTTCGGGAACCATAGGATTTCATCTCTGCTTTTTGCAGATGATGTTGTCCTGTTGGCTTCATCGAGCCAGGACCTCCAGTGTGCACTGGGACGGTTTGCAGCCGAGTGTGAAGCGGCTGGGATGAGAATCAGCACCTCCAAGTCTGAGGCCATGGTTCTTGACCGGAAAAAGGTAGTTTGTCCTCTCTGGGTCGGAGGAGAGCTCCTGCCCCAAGTGGAGGAGTTTGTGTATCTCGGGGTCTCGTTCACGAGTGAGGGGAAAATGGAGCGGGAGATTGACAGACGGATCGGTGCAGCTTCCGCAGTAATGCGGTCGCTGTACCGGTCTGTTGTGGTGAAGAAGGAGCTGAGCCGGAAGGCGAAGCTCTCGATTTACCGGTCAATCTACGTTCCTACCCTCACCTATGGTCATGAGCTTTGGGTAGTGACCGAAAGAATGAGATCGCGAATACAGGCGGCTGAAATGAGTTTCCTTCGAAGGGTGGCTGGGCGCTCCCTTAGAGATAGGGTGAGAAGCTCAGTCACCCGAGAGGAGCTCGGAGTAGAGCCGCTGCTCCTCCACATCGAGAGGAGCCAGCTGAGGTGGCTCGGGCATCTGGTTCGGATGCCTCCTGGACGCCTCCCTGGGGAGGTGTTCCGGGCATGTCCCACTGGGAGGAGGCCCCGGGGAAGACCCAGGACGCGGTGGAGAGACTATGTCTCTCGGCTGGCCTGGGAACGCCTCGGGATTCCCCCAGAGGAGCTGGAGGAAGTGTCTGGTGAGAGGGAAGTCTGGGTGTCCCTGCTTAGACTGCTGCCCCCGCGACCCGGCCCCGGATAAGCGGTAGAAGATGGATGGATGGATGGAGGTTGTATGTGTAACCCACTGCCTCAGCACGTCCGCCGTCAGGCCCTCGACACCTTTCCTCTGCGCTGTGTTGTAGGGAATTGTGGTGGAAGTTGTGTGTGGAGGGAGGAGAACACCAGACGCGGAGTCATGATTGTGACTGGACCACGGGCTTCAACTTTATTCCAAAAAAACACCGCCTTGAATGTAGAACAGCGACACTGAAGGTAAGCAGGCACTTGTCCAGGATAGTTGCGCCCAAACTACGGTGTCCCGGGGGGCTCATTAAGTCTGGGTAAACTGTTACCCTGCTGCCACCTAGTTGCCAAAATAAATACCTGCCTTACACCCACCCTTACTTTAAATGATGGCGTCCCAGCCATCAGACAAAAACAAAAACTACTAAGACCACCCACTGAAACAAAGAACTGCACAACAGTAAACAAGAGAACAAACGAAACGTGTTGTGTCGTAAACATGCATGTAGGTTCAGCTCAAACAAATGCACTACACCTAATGTGATGCTACTAACTGCTCTCTTGGCCCTAATTCTCTGCCACAACTCCCATCCTCTTCTTATCTTCTCTTGGTCACTTACTGGTCCTAGTGCCCGCTGCACTAAGCATAGTCTCTTTGGGGGGTGTCGGTCTCTTCGTGGGTTCCTCCTAGGAGGGCCCAGACTCTGAGATGTGCCATCTACTCTTACAGCCTCTTCTGCTTCCGCTCCCTCACTCAGCCGTCCGATCTCCATTTTTGTGTGCTCATCCTCTCTGTCTGACGCCTCAGTCAATGTCCCCTCCACACATTCCTCTGCCTCCCCCTGAACAGAGTCCTCTGCTGAATCCAACTCAGTGCTCATCTCCCCTGCGTCCTGCTCAGTCTCAGGCTCTTCCTGCACTGGCTCCTCACCCCGCTCGACTGGGAGAAACATGCACTGGGTGAGGAGGTTACGATGAACCACTCTTTCTGCTGCTCCATTCTCCAGACGCACCACATACACAGGGATGCTGGGCTGCTTTTTCACCACAACATATGGATGAGGTTCCCATTTATCACCAAGCTTCTGCCGACCATCCACGTGACACACCTTTACAAGCACACGATCCCCTGACTTCTTGCCGTTTGGTCATAGTACTTCTTCTGCCGTTCCTTGGCATGTCGAGATGCATTGTTGGCCTGGTCATAGGCCTGTGAGAGACAATCATGGAGGGTCTGCACATAGTCGCTGTACCCGCTTGCCTTATTCCCAGTCTGGAGCCCAAATAACAGGTCAACTGGAAGCCTAGGATGTCCGCCAAACATAAGGAAGTAGGGCGTGTAGCCTGTGGAATCATGCTGTGTGCAGTTATAAGCGTGTGTCATGGCATCTAAATGCTCATGCCAACGGGGCTTCATGTGGGGCTCTAGTGTCCCTTAGCATATTCAACAGTGTCCTGTTAAACCTCTCAGTCATTCCGTTGCCCTGGGGGTGGTATGGTGTAGTGTGTTTTGATGATGCCAACACATCTGCACAGCTCCCTCACAATGGCGCTCTCAAAATTGCGACCTTGGTCTGCATGCAATTTGGCTGGGAAACCAAACCTACAGAAGAAGTTTTTCCAGAGCACTTTAGCCACCGTGCTGGCTTTTTGATCTTTTGTGGGGTATGCCTGTGCATAGCGGGAGAAGTGATCTGTGACAACAAGCATATTCTCTATACCACCTTTAGACATTTCCAGGGTCAAAAAATCCACACACACAAGCTCCATGGGCGCACCACTGTGTATGCTAACTAGAGGGGCCCTGAGACCTGCAGTGGGCGTCTTTCTGAGAGCACCTTTCACATTGCTCACACCAACTTTTGACCTCTTGAAAACATTCTTGGCCAGTAAAACCTTTCTCTGATCATCTGCAAAGTTCTCTCAAATCCAAGATGTCCTGAGTCGTCATGGAGAGCAGTTTTGACTGATTTGTGAAAACATTCCGGCAATACAAGCTGATGAACTTCACCTCTCTGGCAGTCCTTGACGCTCCGATACAGAATTCCATCTTTTACTACCAACCTCCTCCACTCTTTTAAGAGAAGGCGCATCCGTGCTTCACCCTCAGTCCTCTCGCTACGGCGAAGGACCGGACCGACAATTGGGTCTCCTCTCTGCGCTGCACGGATCTCCTGTGTTGTCATAGCCGGGAGCGACTCGGTCCCCACACCCTCATAAGGCTCAGCTGGTAGAGGTTGGCTAGGCTCAGGCCCCCCAGAGGCGACAGGGGAAAGCTGGAGTTCTGATGCAGGTGGGGGTTCGGGCTGCTCACTGGAGTCCACTCGCTGAGGGCAAGAATGTAGAACCTGAGACACTTCCTGCTGTGACAGGCGAGAGATTGTGTCCGCATTTGTGTTATTTTGACCTCTGCGGTACTGGACGCTAAAGTTGAACGCAGACAGCTGAGACACCCACCGCTGGCCTGTCGCATCCAGCTTTGCAGTTGACATCACATACTTGAGGGGGTTGTTGTCAGTCTGCACGGAAAATTCATGGCCATAGGGGTGGTCATAGAACTTGTCCGTCACCGCCCATTTCAAGGCCAGAAACTCAAGTTTATGTGCAGGGTATCTTGTCTCTGCTGGGCTCAAACCACGACTTGCATAGGCTATGACCCTCTCTGCTCCATCCTGCACCTGTGCCAGGATGGCGCCAAGCCCCTCACCAGATGCGTTGGTTTGGAAGACAAACGGCCTGCTATAGTCGGGGTAACCAAGCACTGGTGCAGTGACAAGTTTTGCCATTAGAGACTTAAATGCCTCCTCAGGACCTGCACTCTTTATTTTTCCTCTTTTTTTCTTCTTGGGGTCACCAGAAGTGAGGTGATACAAGGGAGCCGCCAGCGTGGAGTAGTTCTTCACATATCGCCTGTAGTAGCCAGCAAACCCCAAAAACTGCAGCACTTCTCTTCTAGTCGTCGGCCTTGGCCACTCTTTGACCTTGCTGACCTTCTCTGGATCTGTTTTAATCCCCTCTGCTGACACCACATGACCGAGATATCGTACCTCTTTCCTCACCAGCAGGCACTTGGAGGGCTTTAGTTTTAATCCATGCGCTCGTAGTCGGTCAAACCCCAGTTGGAGCCTCTCTAGGTGCTCATCGAATGTTCTTGTTATGTGCCAATAAACTCAGGATCCAAATGCAGGTCTCAAAATGATCGGATTTATTTTACAGAACAAAAAACAACCACTAGGGCGAAAAAGATCTCTCTGCTGAAAA
Source organism: Parambassis ranga (assembly GCF_900634625.1). Taxonomy (NCBI): domain Eukaryota; kingdom Metazoa; phylum Chordata; class Actinopteri; family Ambassidae; genus Parambassis; species Parambassis ranga. The sequence continues at coordinate 1,675,109 of NC_041039.1, read as the reverse complement.
CGAAAAACAACCACGACGGCGAAAAGGTCTTCGAGGAAAACAAAGTCCACAACGGTGGGAATCCTTACAGGCGCTCTGGAGACTGCAGCGGAGGATTGGACGGGACCAAGGCTGAGGCTCCTAGTAAGCGGAAAAAAGGATGAGTACGAGCAGTTGAAGAAACAACGTTTCAGGAGGGTCGGTCTAGTTACCACGACGTGAGTTGAAGAACTGACGAGGAAGGCAGGTAAGTGAGGTCCTTAAATAGGCGGGGAACTTGATGTGGAAGGAGGACAGGTGAGACCAATCAGCCCAGTACTCCGCCCAGAGGAAGCTGCAGCCTGAACAGAGCGCCTGAAAGAAAAAGCAAAGGGAAAAACAAAACAACAACCAGGAGGCCAACAGAGGGTGCTCATGCGTCTCACCACAGTACCCCCCCTTCAACGGACGCCTCCTGGCGGACCTCCGGGCTTGTCAGGGTGGAGACGGTGGAACTCCTGAACCAACACGGGGTCATAGATGGCAGACCTGGGGACCCAGGAGCGTTCTTCAGGTCCGTAACCCTCCCAATCCACCAAATACTGCAAACCCCTGCCTCGGCGGCGCACATCCACCAGCCTCCGGACCGTGTAGGCGGGGGCGCCATCGATGATGCGAGGCGGCGGTGGGGGGGGGGGGCAGGCGGCTGCAGAGGGCTATGGGTAACAGGTTTGATGTGGGAGATGTGAAAAACAGGATGGATCCTCATAGATGAGGGGAGTGCCAGTTTGACTGTGACCGGGTTAATGAGTTTCAGGATGTTGAATGGACCAATGAACCGGGGGGAGAGTTTGCGGGACTCTGTTCGTAAGGGGATGGTCTTGGTGGACAGGAGGACAGACTGACCTTCTCGGTAGGGGGGGGCAGGTGTACGGTGGCGATCGGCTGACCTCCGGTTCTGGTCGGTGGAACGGAGCAGGGCTCCCCTGACCTGCTTCCAGATCCGACGGCAGCGCCGCAGGTGGTGTTGCACTGAGGGGACGGCCAATTCCTCCTCCTGGGCTGGGAAGAGGGGAGGCAGATAACCCAAAGAGGCCTCGAAGGGGGACAAGCCGGTAGCCGCACAGGACTGGGAGTTGTGGGCGTATTCAACCCAGGGCAGGTGGGAACTCCAGGTCCCTTGATTAGAGGCCACAACACAGCGCAAGGTCGACTCCAGATGTTGGTTGGCCCGCTCCGTCTGTCCGTTCGTCTGGGGATGGAAGCCTGACGATAGGCTGACGGAGGCCCCCAGTGCCCGGCAGAATGCTCTCCAAACTCCGGAGGTGAATTGAGGACCCCTGTCGGAGACGATGTCAGCGGGGATGCCATGGAGCCGGAAGACGTGGGTGACTAGCAGTTGAGCTGTCTCGAAGGCAGAGGGAAGCTTGGGGAGAGGTACAAAATGTGCAGATTTGGAAAAGCGGTCCACAATGGTGAGGATGACTGTATTACCTTCGGATGGTGGAAGTCCCGTGACGAAGTCCAATGCAATATGGGACCAGGGGCGACCGGGCACTGGGAGAGGACGGAGCGGGCCAGCAGGAGGACGATGGGAGGACTTGCCGTGGGAGCAGGCAGAGCAGGCAGAGACGAACTCCTTAGTGTCCCGTTCCAAAGAAGGCCACCAGAAATGGCAGGTTGACAGTGCGGCGGATTCCAGGATGACAGGACCAGCGAGAGGAATGGGCCCATAACAGGACTTGGGACCGCACTGTAGAGGGGACAAAGAGGCAGTTAGGTGGACCATCACCTGGGTCTGGGTCCTGGCGCTGGGCCTCCCTGACGGCGGACTCAATCTCCCAGGTAAGGGAACCAATAACCCTGGAGGCAGGTAGGATGGACTCCGTCTCAGGGGATACACCGGAACTCTCGTGCTGACGGGAGAGAGCATCAGGTTTGATATTACTGCTACCAGGTCTGTAGGTGAGGGTGAAGTCAAACCTGGTGAAAAACAGCTGCCAACGAGCTTGGCGGGAGTTCAATCTCCTAGCACTCCTTATAAATTCCAGATTCTTGTGGTCAGTCCAGACCACGAAGGGTTGCTCAGCACCCTCCAGCCAATGTCTCCATTCCTCGAGAGCCAACTTGACGGCGAGCAGCTCACGGTTTCCCACGTCATAATTTTGCTCTGCAGAGGTGAGGCAGCGAGAGAAGAAAGCACAGGGGTGAAGTTTATCATCCTCCGCCGAGCGCTGAGACAGGACTGCCCCTACCCCTGAATCGGAAGCATCTACCTCTACGATAAATTGTCTGGTGGGATCAGGCTGGATCAGGATCGGGGCTGAGGTAAAACGAGCCTTTAATTCACAAAAGGCCTCCTCAGCTAGAGGGGACCAGGCAAACGGCCTAAGAGTGGAGGTGAGCTGGGTTAGAGGGAGTGCAACACGACTGTAGTTGCGGATAAATCTTCTATAGAAGTTAGCAAACCCTAGGAACTGTTGAAGCTTACGACGAGTAGTGGGTCTGGGCCACTCAACTACTGCCCTGATCTTCTCTGGGTCTGCCTCAACTTGTCCCTCATGGATAATGAACCCCAGGTAGCTAACTGACGGGGAATGGAACTCGCATTTCTCTGCTTTGGCGAAGAGTTTATTCTCTAACAGGCGTTGAAGGACTGCTCGGACGTGTGCCACATGTTCCTGAAGAGAGGAAGAAAAGATCAGGATGTCATCCAGATAAACAAAGACGAATTGGTTAAGGAAATCGCGAAGGACGTCGTTAACCAACGTTTGGAACACCGCAGGGGCGTTAGTCAGACCAAAAGGCATGACGAGGTATTCGAAATGACCCAGCGGAGTGTTGAACGCGGTCTTCCACTCATCCCCCTCGCGAATCCGAACCAAATGGTAAGCGTTACGCAGGTCCAACTTGGTGAACACTCGCGCCCCCTGAAGGAGTTCGAACGCAGAGTTGATTAGAGGAAGAGGGTATTTATTGCGCACCGTGATCTTATTTAAGCCACGGTAATCAATACATGGCCGAAGGGAGCCGTCCTTTTTACCAACGAAGAAAAAGCCGGCAGCGACGGGAGAGGACGAGGGACGAATAATGCCTGTGGCTAACGAGTCGCTAATGTATTGCTCCATTGATTTTCTCTCGGGGATCGACAGATTATATAAACGACTCGAGGGGAGCGGAGCTCCCGGGAGAAGATCAATGGAACAATCATATGGTCGGTGAGGTGGCAAAGCTAGAGCTTTGGACTTGCTAAAAACCTCGCCGAGATCGTGATAGTCAGTTGGTACGGAATCAAGACAACCAGGTTCTGGACTAGTTACCGTATTAGTTGAGGCCGGTGTGTTAGCAGAGCGAAGGCAGTTAGCGTGACAGAACGGACTCCAACTAAGGAGCTTGCGGGTGCGCCAATCAATGTGCGGGCTATGTAGCTCGAGCCAGGGATAACCGAAAACTAGCTGCGCACTTGGAGAATCAATAACAAAGAACGAAATCACTTCCCGGTGGTTACCGGAAGTGATAACCTCTAGCGGAAGGGTTTCGTGTGTTACCGTGGTGATGAGACGGCCATCCGGGAGGAGCTAGCCCAGGAGGAGCTACGGGACGAAGCCCTATACTTGGTTCTGGATGGGGCTTCGGAACCGACTTCCCTCATATGATTGTCCAATTGAATAGCCAGGGAAATGAGAGCCTCGAGGGAAGATGGCTCCCCGCGGCAGGCAACTTCACGCCTGATGGTTTCATTCAGGGACTTCAGGAAAACCCCTTTCAAGGCCGGCTCGTTCCAACCAGCCTCCAGCGCGAGGGTTCGGAAACGAACAGAGTATTCTGCCACAGAATCGGAGCCTTGAGATATAGACAGCAGGCGCTGGGAGGCATCCCCAGCCCGATTAGGGATATCGAAAACCTCCTTAAAACGGCGAAGAAAATCGTCTAATGACCGACCTATCCAAGGCGCCGCGGCGTCTTCCGCTTGAGCCCATTCCAGAGCCCGGTCCCGGAGTAGGCCCACCATGTAGAGAACCTTGGAGCGATCAGAGTCAAATGAAAAGGGTTTGAGAGCGAAGACATTCAGGCACTGAAGGAGGAACCCACGACACTTGCCCAGCGTTCCGTCGAAAGGCTCGGGGTCGACCACGTGATGTTCACGGGGAGTGCTGGGAACAGGCGGTCCGGGATACTGTGTGGCAAACGCCTGGAACTGATTTCGAAGCTCATTAATTTGTTCAAATGTCACATTTCGATCGTGTTGAAGAGTTTGGATGTCGTGCTCATGTCTGCCCAACAGCACCCCTTGGCGGGTCAGTACCTTAGAGGGTGACGGTGGAGATGAGGCCGCTGGATCCATGACTGGTCAGTTCTTCTGTTATGTGCCAATAAACTCAGGATCCAAATGCAGGTCTCAAAATGATCAGATTTAATTTACAGAACAAAAAACAACCACTAGGGCGAAAAAGATCTCTCTGCTGAAAACGAAAAACAACCACGACAGCGAAAAGGTCTTCGAGGAAAACAAAGTCCACAACGGTGGGAATCCTTACAGGCGCTCTGGAGACTGCAGCGGAGGATTGGACGGGACCAAGGCTGAGGCTCCTAGTAAGCGGAAAAAAGGATGAGTACGAGCAGTTGAAGAAACAACGTTTCAGGAGGGTCGGTCTAGTTACCACGACGTGAGTTGAAGAACTGACGAGGAAGGCAGGTAAGTGAGGTCCTTAAATAGGCGGGGAACTTGATGTGGAAGGAGGACAGGTGAGACCAATCAGCCCAGTACTCCGCCCAGAGGAAGCTGCAGCCTGAACAGAGCGCCTGAAAGAAAAAGCAAAGGGAAAAACAAAACAACAACCAGGAGGCCAACAGAGGGTGCTCATGCGTCTCACCACAGTTCTGGAGAAAATGATGAGATCATCGAGATAAATCAGGAGGTGAGTGAAGTTCAGGTCACCAAAACAGCACATCATGAGCCTCTGAAATGTGGATGGTGCATTCTGCAGCCCGAAAGGCATCCTGTTGGCCTCAAACAGCCCCATGGGGGTGCTGAATGCTGTCTTGTTCTGCTACTTCCACCTGCCAGTAGACTGAGGTGAGGTCAAGTGTGGAGAAATACTTCGCCTGACCCAGGGCCTCTAGCGCCTCCTCAATCCTCGGCAGAGGAAAAGCATCTCTCGTGCTGCAGGAATTCAGCCTCCTATAGTCTACGCACAACCGTAGTGAGCCATCTTTCTTGGTTACAATCACCACTGGTGAGGCATATGGACTCTTACTTGGTCTGATAACTCCTGCCTTCTCCATCTCACTCAGCAGATGCCTGACATCCTGCAACTGGGAGGGGGGAATCTTCCAATCTGGGAGGCGAAAGGGTTTAGGATCAATGAGAGGTATTTCATGCTGCACGATCTTTGTGTGGCCAAAGTCTGTGGGATGCTGGGAAAACACACCTTTATTTCTCGCCACAAGCTCAAGCACAAGAGTGCGCTGTTGTTCGTTTTCCACCGCTGCCTCACTCAGATCAACACCATAGCCTGCCACCACCTGATTATAACTCAGACAAGCATTGTTTCCCTGTTTCTTTTCACCATCCTCCTGTTTCTCATTTGAAATCTCCACAACATTTTGCACCAGGAAAGCATTTGCCAGCTGTGTACGTGGCCTGACACCTACACCTTGCTGGGATAGGTTCATAACTCAAACCGGGACACAGCCTTTTTTCACATCAGCAAGTACTTTGGCAATCAGGAGGTTTTGGGAGACCTGCAGAGAGGGATGACCTTCAATAACAACTGTGTAAGTTTTCCTCTGTGGGCTACCCTTAATCTTGCACATTAAGTCCATCTCTTTTCCTCCAGGAATAAGAATCTTCTGACAGCGGGGCCCACTATGCCATCTGTCCTTCTCTGCCAGTCATCCCCAATTTCCAGCAGAGCCGTGTACCACTCAGGATAGTGGTCCTTAATTCGGTGGAGGAACTGCTGTCCGTAAGTGGCTTGGAGATGCCTTCTAGCAGCACGGAGCACATTGGTGCCTACCAACAGAGGGACTGCGGAGCGATAGTCAGTATCTGGAACGACAAAAGCAGGCACCATCCTGTAATCCTCACCCATCACTTTCAAGTTCATGTGCAGCACTCCGTAGTAAGGCACTTTCTGGCCTCCAGCACCCTCTATTGGCACTTTGGATGTTTGCAGCTGTTGCCCACTGAGGATAGGGTGGCCACGCCAGAATGCCTGTGTAATGCTGGTGACTTGTGAGCCAGATTCGATGAGAGCCTTACACTTCGTGCCATCGACTTCCACTTCTCCTTCATTCTGTGGACCCTCTCGTTCATCGCCCGCCTCTCCCTCCGGCTGTGGGGGACCTCGCTGCTTGCCCATGGTTACCCCAGTTCCCATGGGCTCTATGAGTTTAAAGGCTGGGGAGATGGCAATGCACGCACCTCCGCAGGGAGCGATGGCTGTGGTTGCTGGGCCCAGGTTGGATTGGGACTGGGGATGGGGAACATTGCTCTGCAGACACGGGCTATATGTCCTCGCTTCCCGCACCGATAACACATGACACTCTCACCGCTGCTGGGACTCTGTGGGGCTGGGTGGTTGGGAGTTGGGGTGGAGAGGTAGGGTCTAGGTGGAAGAGAAGTGGGAGGGGCAGTTATCTTTGCCTCAAGACTGGACAATTTAGCTATGTGTTCCTCCTGCTTAAGTGCCAGTTTTTGGACCATCTCTGTCAGTAGTGATAACTCAGAGGGTTGCTTGGTTCTGTCCGCTTTTACATTTGTGCTATATTCTGCTGCAATATGCAGCTGGGCACAGGCCTTCTTTGACTTGGGCTGACTGGAATTTTTTCGATTCTCTTGCGAGTTCACGTAGCTCGGCTTGCAGCTCCCTGAAGCTTAGGAGCTTGGCTTCATGGGGGCAATTCTGGCATACACTTCCTCATCAGTGAGCCCTCTCAAAAACTGACGGGTGAGCTTGCTGTCATGATCAGGGAAAGGCCGGCATCTTCTTTGAGTTTCTTCCACAGAATGTAGTGTGGATTCAAGTGCAATGGCATAGGAGCAGGCTGACTCCCCAGGCCACTGGCCGTGCTCATAGAAGTCGGCTAATGGGTCCAAAGAGCCTTGTGCATCTCCATATTCTGCTCTCAGTTCCTCAAACGCTTTCTCTGGTGTTTGTTCGTGGGGTGGCAGGTTCAGAACCAGCTTTCTGGCTTCCCCACTCAGGTGTCGCACCACGGTTGAAAAGCGGAGGTGGGTAGGTAACTTTATTGCATCCAGAAGGTACTGTATATCTCGTATCCAGTCACCTATCAGCACTTTACTGTCTGCATTACCTGTGAACACTTGGACATTCTTCACTTGATGTGTCTGCGTAAACCCACCATAGCTCATCTGTGGGGTGCTTGGGTTCGGGAAGGACATCGGGGTCCGTATTGGGAGATCAGGAGCATATGAGGGCAAAAATGGGTTGGTGGAATGGGGTGAGGGTGTAGGCTGTAATGGGGCCTCAGGATACACTCTAGGATGGAGATAAACTGAGGGGGCGACGCAGTTAGCGGCCGGATTCACCACATTCATAGGGGTGGACGTTACCTTGCTAAGTTCCCATGCAATATTAGTAGGTGGACCAATAGTGGCTTGAGGGCCCTGGGGATGGAAAACAGGAACTGGGAGTGTACACCCCTGGGGGATATGACCAGTAGGTGGAGTACAGCCTGTGGGGACTACTGCCTGGGGGTTCTGGTAGCTCAACAGGGGGGGCTGGGGCAAGGAACTAGATTGCCTTGGGTTTGTAGGCTGGGCGGGGTGGTGCGTGAGTTGTGGATCCGGGGAGGATTGTGGCACATGTGGCAGTAGTCACGGGAATGGGTGGGAATTATGAGGAGAGGGCAAAGGGGACAGGGGCTCAAGAGGGCTTCCTTCCGACGGGACCCATGGCATAGCTGGCCGTTGCCCTGTAGTAGCTGGCAGCTGTGGACTGAACCATGACTTCTGCTCAGGCCCCGGGGGCTGCCTAAGGGGCTGGGGCTGAAATACAGGATACCGCAAGGGGGGGTCGGCCTCCCTTGTGATTTCATGGGAGTACTTTGGTCTTACCACTGGTTGTTGGCTCACTGTGCCGGGGTCAGCAGTTGGTCAGTGGTCCAAGCTGGGTGATAATAGTGGCTTACTGATGGATCAGAAGGGGGATGAGTGCTAAAAGGCGCCACTGGGGACATCTCAAGGCTTAGCAGAGGGTCTACGTGATCACTTGGCATCCTGATCTGCTCACTGCTGCTATACATGTATGTTGTGTGTGTGTGTGAAACTATGTATGAGCAAAATTAGTACTTAGAAAGCACAGTGTATGTTAAGTGAGCAATGCAAATAAATCACCATCCAAATCAATTCTATGTAGCACACGTTTTGAAGAATTAGAATTAGAATGCTCAGTTGGGGCTTACCCTCCGTTATATTGCCAGCAGCTTTAGAAGTCAGACAAAGATATTTCTGTCTCTTGAGGAACTGCAGCCTTTTTGTATGCCATTGCATCTACACTGTACAGGCAAGATGCTATCTGGAAAGTTTTCCTCCACTTACTTCTCTTGCTCTTATGCACACACACGCACATATGGCAATCTATTATGTAACTTCATGTCAGTGAATTTAAGTGAAGCACAGATTTGCTTGTCCTGTGTGAATGCAAACTCAAAACACAGATGTTGTGACTAATATTTAAATTAGCATAGGTCCCATGGTAAAAGAAGTCCTGTGTGAAAAGTACATAACACTCTCTGTCCAGAGGGAAAGGCAACATCTGGGCCATTCTACTGTATGTAGTCATAAATTGTTTTTCTTCTGGAAGTTAACAGTGAGCTCCTTTGTTTGGTTCAGGATTAGGATGACCCAAATCACTTTTACATTGGATTAGATTTACTTGGGGACCTGCCATTACTGCAGCATCTGTGATTTTGTGTGATGTATTTTGCCCTGGAATAATTTTATTTAAATTTACTGACATTATCCTTGTTAAGTTACATTATAGACTACAATATAATACCATTGATTGGTAACATATGCCTCAGTTTTGCAGTCTTGAGCAGAAAAGAGAAAAAAAAATAGTTTGTGTGTCTTTAACAGACATGCCAGGAATTTGTACATTATGAAAACAGGCTTGTATCTCTGAAACTCTAGTTAATATTTAATTCAGTCCTGTTGAGTCGAGCCAGAAAGATTTGTGTTGGGGCCATTCCACCACAAATGTACCATTGACTTTCCCAGAAGGTAATGTGTACTGTACAAATATACAGTAAAATTGACCTTTTTGTGTCCTGCACCTTGACCTGAAATACTTACTTGAACATACATCAAATATTTAGAACACAGAAAAATGGTATGTAACTAAAAAAAAACCCCACTGTAATAGACTAGCAGCCTCTCCAGGTGACCAAAAGGTGACCTGGAGAGTATAAAGTGAATGCAGGTTATAAAAAATGGATGGATGAAATGCGGCCACCAATGTGCCCTGGGAGTGTTGTGCAACAGCCAACCAAACTAACAGTGGATTTGAAATATATTCTTGGAAAGATGTGGCTGTAACAGTAACTCACTGTGACATTGAATATACGTATGTGGAGTATTTTAAGCACAACAAAAAAATAACACCACCAGGGATTACAGATAAATTATAGGACTTTTGAGTGCTTATGTAATGAGTTGGGGGGTGGGGGTGGGGGTGGGGCAGCTACATCAGCCAAAGGTGAAGCTATAGTTCTTAAATGGAGTTTCCTCTTTGACTGACTATGTTAAGCTTGATAAATGCCATGTGTGATGGGAGGGCGTCTCCTCCATGAGATGGAAAAGGTCATCAACATGGCCTTTGTGCCGGAGGGTTCGGGCTGACAGGTTTTTAATCAATAGATAAGAAATGTTCAAGCTCAAGCAGGGTCTTAGATATCCGCATTCAGCTTAACTAAAAAAAAATATATATTGTTACATGCCGGTACTCGTTGTGTGTATGTCTGTGTCTCTGCTTTCTGTGCAGGTTCCCAATGCTTCCAGTGGACCAAGTGGATGATCCACATCTGAGTCCACTTGGTCCTCATCAGCAGAAGTATATCAGCTGGAGGTGTGCACATGGCCGGGGCCAGTGTGGGCCAACTTGTGGACGCACACACCATGCGTCTTTGCTCTGTCCAGAGGGACTAGAGCATGATAATCAGCGCTGATCTTTTTAGTTTTGCTTTTGTGTTTGATTTACTGCTTTGTTATTCGTTTAAGTAAATAAATTTAATTAATAGTCACTGTTTCCGACTGCTGTCTCTTCCTCAGGCCTGGGTAACATTATTGTTGCTTCCCCTCATCCCCTGGACTAACTGGGGTTGATACCGTTGTGATAAGTAGACGAAGATGTCCGTGATAGAAACTCAAGACTCAAGCGAAATGTCGCAACCAAGAACCAGCGAGGAGGTTGGTAGCCAGGAAGACCAGCCAACTCTTATACATCCCTGGCCATACCTGGAAGAATTTTTTGAAATGGTTGGATGTAAAAACAGCTCCTTTCGAATGCGCTGCAAGCTCTGCGCACCCAAGTACCACGAGCTAATGGCTTTCAAAAACTCCCTGTCTAATTTGAAAAAGCATATTGAGGTAGGTTGGAATTTTATTAGTTGATTATTGACAGATTTGAAATGCTTTCTTAGCTTATATTATTGTTATATGCAATATTTATAAGTTATTTGTGCAATGCTATAGTTTTTGTTATTATTAGTCGATTATTGACAATATTGTAGTGACCAAGTAACATACTGTATTGATCCTGCAATAATGTTTTGTATGTGTTTTGTGTGCGAGTGGAGTGCAAATGATGAGGGAGCCTGAGTTAGCTGCTGGTTTAGGAAGTTATGCTACTGTTGTATCGGCGTGGTTGCAGCCAACAGTAACCGTTCTAGGTCTCCAATAAAGCACTGGCTTGTTTGAAGCTTTCCCGTCCGGTTCTGCTTTAGGTCCAACTGGACGTTATAGTACTAATCATTGTGGCAGAACGTGTATTAACATTGGAAACTTCTTTGGTGGGCTCTGTGTGAGTGAAATTCGACTAAACTAAATGTTATCTGAGCTTATATAGTTACTATATGTAATATTTGTAAGTTAATTGTGCAAAGCCATAGGCTACAGCTGGTTGATAAAGCATGTACTAGGATGCCACGATCCTGTCTGTGTATGAGAGTGTGCATGCCTGTGTGGGGCATGGGGTGATAGATCCAGCTACCAACTATCAGCCAAATGCTGTTCCAAATTATTTTAATGCTACTTTTCAGTCATGCCAGCAGCTGCTTGTGGTCCTAAAATGGCTTTAAATGGCAATAGTCTGGTCTGCTCAGCATAATTGCATAGACCAGTGAAACCGCTCCCTAACTTGTAGGCTGACTTTCATTCATGAACTTCAAGCATGACATTAATACAGCAGAAGTCCTAGATAAAAAATTCAAAAACTTCAAATTTTTCGAATATTAAGCAATTTCTACATTTTTTAACATGGGAGTCTATGGAGGAGCCTTCAAAACCACCTTCAACTTTGACATGTAACTAGTTCCAGATGCTTTCAGCTACAGAAACTGTTCAATCATCATTCTGTTCAGCTGTTCAAGGGCTATTAAACTTGTATTTGGATTTGTCAAAATATGTTTCATTTTCAAAATATTAATAAAACTTCAAAAGCCATTTAACATTGAAGTCTATGAGAGAGCCCTTCAATGAGGGTCATCTGCCAAATGTATCTCCTCCTACAAATTTCAAGCTACAGACTATATTTTAGGCCTAAAATGCTCATTAGATGCTGCTTGTGTTGTTTGTATTCAGAATTTTCTAATTCCGAATCGTTTGCGCACACTAGCCTCTCAAAGTTGGAGTGGTTTTTGAGGTCTCCTCTTAGTTTAACATTAGTGTGTTTTGTACGGAATGTTGGGAGCCAGAGTGGATGATGTCATCACTCAGAGTGGAGAGAGGCTGAGGAGATGCCTAAAAAAATCTCTCTAACCTGCGCTCAGGCCTGTACCGTCCATCTAACTGGAATAATTTTTATATCAGTTCAAAGGAACACTCGTTAGCTTATGGACGGTGTGACTCTTAAAACTGAACACCAAACCGTTTTGCCTGTACAGCCAGCTGTTCGGGGAGAGTGCTGGTCATTCTTCCATTAAGACATAATGTAAAACCAAAAACAGAGAAGCAGAGCAACCATATTTTAATTATTCGCTAACTAATTCCACATCTTTAACATCATAGACATAAAAGTTGCACTGCTTTGTAGAGCAACATCTTGTAGAGTAAGACAGGACAGAGAGGATGAAGGAAAAAGAGAGGAGAAGAAGAGGGAGACAGGACAGAGAGGATGAAAGAGAGAGAGAAGGGAGGGAAGGGAGACGGGACAGTCCCCTGACTCCCTTCTGGAGTCTCTTGTATATTGGAAAGGTCCCAGACATCAATGTTGAATGGCAAGAGGATTTGTTACTTTGGTGAGAAACAGGAGGTCGGGTGTCCCAGGGAAGTAATAACAAGGAGAGACTGCATATGCAGAGATTAAAGTAACTACAAATATTAAGGAGAGACTGCATATACGGAGATTAAAATTACCATCACACTTTAAACTGTCTCTGCCCCTTGGGACAGCTATTTAGGGGGTGAATTCCATTTGTGTTTACTTAATGTTTGACTTAATGTCACCGTCCATTCTATACTGGTTATATTATTAGGAACGCGTTCTCATGTTTTTTTTTCTGACAGCCCACCGCGTCTCCTAAACAATGCGTCATGCTTAGCAACGGAGTCAAACACGCCTCCTCACAAAGATGAAACTTTTAGTCTGCTCCGTCCTCAGAGACTTTAAAGATAAGAGTCCTTACTAAGATTTGTAGTCTTCATATTCAACCACAAACATTATTCCTGCTCATTCTAATCTGTAGTGTTTTATGTGTTCAGCGTCATTCATAGCTTGTGAACGTGTCTCTCTGTCGCTCCGTCATGTTCTCCTTGTTCAAGGAACGATTAAACCTCTTAAAAGTCCTCCTCTCCACTCTTAGCAGTTTTTTACCTGAAGACCTCTTATCTTTACTAGGTGTTATGTTCACTGTGGACAATGGTATGCTTATAATTTAGTAAAATGCGCCATCTACTGGTTGTTTTCTGTTTGTTCTATTTGAGACGTAGAAGAAGAACTCAGACAGGAAGTCACTGAGATGGTCTCGCTGTCTCACTCACCGTGTATGCTCCATTTCTAAGGTTTCTCCATGTGGTTTGTTACATGCATTGTCTGTAAGTACTACGCTGAGAGAATAATCAAATATAATACACGCTGACGTTGATAGCACGCCTGGTATTAAAAATATGTGTCAGACTTTATGCTAATCGCGATGCTAATCGCGATCGCTAAGGTAACTGGTATATTTTCTTTTTTACATGTGCTAATAAGCTACCTGTAGTGTGCAGTTATTATTGGGGCATGAGTTGATATGTATTTTTCTGTATTGTTACAGTTTCACAAAGTTTGATTCAGTAAACAACATTGAACGTCCCCGGGAGTTTCTGGATCCATGTTTAGCTGTTTGGATAGTCAGAGCAGCTTCTGGCGAGGCCATTTACACTAGGATTTAGTCTTAATTTTAAATTCTTAGAAAACGTCATAATTCTAAGAATTTTCTTAGAATTTCACCACTAAGGGAAACTCCTAGCGCTAAGAATCTTTGTGAATACGGCCGCTGGTCTCTACAGAATGAGCTGGGAGAAGCACAGAAGAAATAAAAAACTATCTTCAGGACAAAACTGTCATGTGCAATGCAAACTAGGACCCAAACGCAGACAAAAAGTGATGTTTAAACAAAAGGTGAGCTTTATTGAAAGCCAGATCTGACCAGAAGGAAGGAATAACTAAACTAAAGCTGGATCCATACTCCGCGAGACAAAGAACTTTTTCCCCCGTGCAGACGTTACGCCCACAAAATGACCTCATCTTTTGTCTCTGACCGCCCGCTGTTCCGCACTCTTGTGCGCGAGGACACCAAAGGTGTAACCTGGAACCTCAGCCTAAACCCTTCACATGGTCTGTTCTGCACTGCATGCCCGGGTATGTAGGAGTATATAGAATGGTAACAGTCACCATCTGGTATGTGTGAATGGCTGTCTGGAGTTATTGGTGACAAATCACCCTGACTTGCCTTTCTTTCTTTCTTTTATTGCTCATCATGCAAAACCGGTATGGTCTTATCTAAATCTGTTGAATCAGTGCTGTTTATACACCTACCTATATACCTGGAGAGGCTCTTGCGCTTCTCCACTTTCATCACGCCCACAATAAATTCCGACCAATCACAGCATGGTTGTCGCACAGCCTTGAAAGACAAAGTTCGGCCCGGACCCTGTGCACAGGAGTGCGGATCAGCGGGCGGTCAGAGACAAAAAATGACGTCATTTTGTGGGCGTGACGTCTGCAGGGGGGAAAAATGTCTTTGTCTCGCGGAGTATGGATCCAGCTTAAAGAGGAAGATGAACATAAGAGGAGGGAGAGGAGAAGGAAGAAACGCACACAGGAAGAACAGGGAAGAAGCAAACTAATCTCAAAATACTAATAAATAACAAGAAGGATAAACTATATGAAAACAAAACAAGGAACAAACATGACAAAAACCAAAGTTGACTCTGGACCATAGGGGGGGGGGGCAGGAGGGCAGTCTGTTAGTACTTTTAGCTCATTTTAAGTTGTATTGTTTTTATTGTTTGTTAGACTGATTTTATGGATTTCTTTGGTGTGTATTTCCATTTCCTCAGTGTAATGATGGCGTTTCCTTGGTCCATATCTTTTTATCCTTTTATCCTGTTTTTCAGAAAAAACTGTAATAATACTTTTTTTCTTACAATAGACTTGCATTTTGTGTTTACAGTTTTTTCTGATTGCTTAAACACTAACAATGATTCTTATAGCACAATTTCTAAAACTATTAACAGTTATAGCAAAATCACTCACTGAGTTTGCAAAACTAAAAGCAAATTGAGTGCTTTACACTCAATTTGCACTTTTGTAACACACAATTTGCAATTGTATAAATATAATCCACTGCACAGCACTCTTTTTGCTGAACTGTAAACACAACTCACTGCTTTACACACAATTTCTAAATAATCAACACACTCCTAGTAAAACTACACACATTTATGGCTGGTATTTACACTATTTTGCCAACTGTCTGGCTACACTGTCACTTGTGAGAACTGTTTTACATCATTAGTTCACTTTGCAATCAGCATGAGCTCTGTCAATAAGCCACAGGTAAGCTTCAGTGTGGAGAACAATGGAGGAAGAAGAAGACTGAGAAGAGTGAGAATTAGAGGAGGATGAGAACATGAGGAAGCAGGAGGAAGAGGAGGAGGACGAAGACTAGGAGGTGAATTTAGAGGAAGAGGACGAGGAGGTGAAGAGGAAGGAGGAAGAGTAAGAAGAAATAGAATTACTGATGTCATCAGGCTACAATAGTGGATCATGTGATCAACCATGGAATGACCCTGAGGGAAACTGGACAACAGGTTCAGCCTGAGCCGCTACACTGTAGCAAGCATCATGAGGACATATTGATGAGAATGGGTTAGTACAGTTCCCTCACACTAAGTTTTGTAGGTGTATCATACTCTAATGAGAAAAACAACAATACTGTATATGTAAAACTGAAACTGTTACTCCACAGAATTACTAGACATCCAGCATCTGGAAGGAGGCATGCAAGGATATGGACCAGGCATCATGTCAGGCCTGGATACGGCACTCCAGGAGACATGTTCCCCGGTGCCTTGGACTAGAAGACATTGCATGTGATGTTGATGAAATTCTGTGGCCGGACCCAGAGAGACAATGAGACTGATTTTCTCTCTCTCTCTCTCTTTCAGTGAAATTGTATGTTTTCTAGTGTTTGTTTTGATGTGTGTGAATAAACATTCATACTTGAAATTTGAATCCCTGTGTTTATAGAACTATTTATGACAAAAGTTTGACCTCACATGGACAGACCTTGTGCACAGAGAAAGCAAAAGCCAGATGTGTTTTCAGTTAATACCATCAGTGTGTAGTTGGCACATTGTGTGCTTAGTAATATGATGGTTTGTGTTAACTGTGTGGTACAAAAATACCATTTTTACAAAGGTTTGAAGAGTTAAGCAAGATGTATTAGCTTTTGCAAGAGATCTACAATGTTTTGCTGATTTGGTGTAAGGTTTTTTTATTTGTGTGTAGAGTTTTGCACAAATAGCCAATAGTTACAGAAATGTGCTTAAGCAATCAGAAAAAACTGTAAGCAATCAGAAAAAACTGTAATACCATCAGTGTGTAGTTGGCACATTGTGTGCTTAGTAATATGATGGTTTGTGTTAACTGTGTGGTACAAAAATACCATTTTTACAAAGGTTTGAAGAGTTAAGCAAGATGTATTTTTTTTATTTGTGTGTAGAGTTTTGCACAAATAGCCAATAGTTACAGAAATGTGCTTAAGCAATCAGAAAAAACTGTAATTGACAGACACTATCATTTCAGCTGAGACACAAAAAAAAAACGTTTACTCTTACAGTTTTTTCTGATTGCTTAAGCACATTTCTGTAACTATTGGCTATTTGTGCAAAACTCTACACACAAATAAAAAAAACCTTTGTAAAAATGGTATTTTTGTACCACACAGTTAACACAAACCATCAGGGTGAGACTGGTTAGTGTGGTTAGGGGGAGGGTTGATTTCAACACAAAAAGTGTTAAGAAGCCTAAAATTATTAACACACTTACTATAATGGGCAGTTTACAGTTTTTTCTGATTGCTTAAGCACATTTCTGTAACTATTGGCTATTTGTGCAAAACTCTACACACAAATAAAAAAACCTTACACCAAATCAGCAAAACATTGTAGATCTTTTGCAAAAGCTAATACATCTTGCTTAACTCTTCAAACCTTTGTAAAAATGGTATTTTTGTACCACACAGTTAACACAAACCACCATATTACTAAGCACACAATGTGCCAACTACACACTGATGGTATTAACTGAAAACACATCTGGCTTTTGCTTTCTCTGTGCACAAGGTCTGTCCATGTGAGGTCAAACTTTTGTCATAAATAGTTCTATAGAAACACAGGGATTCAAATTTCAAGTATGAATGTTTATTCACACACATCAAAACAAACACTAGAAAACATACAATTTCACTGAAAGAGAGAGAGAGAGAGAGAGAGAGAGAAAATCAGTCTCATTGTCTCTCTGGGTCCGGCCACAGAATTTCATCAACATCACATGCAATGTCTTCTAGTCCAAGGCACCGGGGAACATGTCTCCTGGAGTGCCGTATCCAGGCCTGACATGATGCCTGGTCCATATCCTCGCATGCCTCCTTCCAGATGCTGGATGTCTAGCAATTCTATGGAGTAACAGTTTCAGTTTTACATGTACAGTATTGATGTTTTTCTCATTAGAGAAAAACTTAGAGTGAAGGAACTGTACTAACCCATTCTCATCAATATGTCCTCATGATGCTTGCTATATTGTAGCGGCTCAGGCTGAACCTGTTGTCCAGCTTCCCTCAGGGTCATTCCATGGTTGATCACATGATCCACTATTGTAGCTCCGATGACATCAGTAATTCTATTTCTTCTTACCCTTCCTCCTTCCTCTTCACCTCCTCGTCCTCTTCCTCTTCCTCCTGCTTCCTCATGTCCTCATCCTCCTCTAATTCTCACTCTTCTCAGTCTCCTTCTCCCTCCATTGTTCTCCACACTGAAGCTTACCTGTGTCTTATTTACAGAGCTCATGCTGATTGCAAAGTGAACTAATGATGTAAAACTGTTCTCACATGTGACAGTGTAGCCAGACAGTTGGCAAAATAGTGTAAATACCAGCCATAAATGTGTGTAGTTTTACTAGGAGTGTGTTGATCATTTGGAAGTTGTGTGTAAAGCAGTGAGTTGTGTTTACAGTTCAGCAAAAACAGTGCTGTGAAGTTTATTATATTTATACATTTGCAAATTGTGTGTTACAAAAGTGCAAATTGAGTGTAAAGCAGTTTTTTTGCTTTTAGTTTTGCAAACTCAGTGAGTGATTTTGCTAAAACTATTAATAGTTTTAGAAATTGTGCTATAAGAATCATTGTTAGTGTTTAAGCAATCAGAAAAAACTGTAACACAGTCTGTGTTATTTTACATGATGGTGCAGTAGCAGGTTTAGGCGGTAAGGGGGCATCCTTTTTTAATCAATTAATAATGTGTGTTAGATGTGCTTACACACTGATTATTTTAAAAGCAACACAAAATGTGTTGTCCTTAACTAGACACGCTGATGTGTTAATTTTTAACACATGATATGTTATTTTTAACACATCTGTTTTGAGAGTGCAGGTGTTAATGGTGCATTACAGGAGAAGCAGCATGAAGGCTGTCTTCTTTCTGTTGAGTGATGCCTTGATGTCCTTTGTCACCCATGGTTTATTGTTTGGAAAGCAGCGTATTGACCTGGTGGGGATTAGAGAATCTGTACAAAAATTAACATATTCTGTGATACAGTCTGTAAGTGTGTCTACATCCTCACCGTGAGTGTCACAGAACACATCCCAGTCAGTCACCTCAAAACATCCCTGCAGGGTCTCCAGGGCTTTGGTGGTCACCGGCTGCCGCTGTACTGCTGGTATATACTGGGGTTTGAGGTGGACTAGGCTATGGTCTGATCTGCCCAAGGGAGGGAGAGCTATGGAGCTGTATACCTCTTTAACATTAGCATACAGTAAATCTAGAGTTTTATTTTTTCTTGTTTTACAGTCCACAAACTGCTTGAAAGTGGGCAGAGTTGATTTCAGAGTAACATGGTTAAAATTGCCAGAGATCGCTATGAAGGCATTAGGGTGCTGGGTCTGAAGCCTCGCGGTCGCCGAGCTGAAGACGTCAGTAGCCCGCGACGCCTCAGCCAAGGGAGCGATGTAAACAACGAGTACAATGGCGTGAGAGAACTCTCTGGGCAAATAATACGGACGTAGACTTACCGCTAGCAGTTTGATGTCCGGGCTGCACACACGCTCCTTTACGTTAATGTGTCCAGGGCTGCACCACCGGTTGTTCACGTAGAGTCCCCCTCCTTTCTTCCTGCCGCTCTCGGTGCAGTTCCTGTCCGCCCGTACCAACTGAAAGCCGGCTAAACTCACTGTAGAGTCCGGTATGTTTTCGTGCAGCCACGTCTCTGTAAAGCACATTACAGACGCCTCACGAAACACACACTCGCTCTTCGTGAGAGATGTTAACTCTTCCATCTTATTACCCAGTGATCTAACATTACCCATGACAATAGAAGGAAGATACGGCTTCTATCTTCTTTTCCTCAGCTGTCTTCTTTTGCCCCCTCTGCTTCCACGTTGTTTACTTCTTAGCTCTTTGAGGATTTCGTGTCGCTGGCCATACATCCCGCTGTGCTGGAGATTCATCAGCTGATCCCTGGTGTAAACATTGGAGCCCTGGCGTGTTTCCGCCACGGCCGAGACGCAGCATGATAAAAGTGCTCCAAAAGCGATGAAGACCACGAAGAAAGTCAGAAAAAGATGCATTATTGCAGTGCCTGACCGCTTATACTTCTATTTAGTACGAAATAGAGTGTTTAGAGTAGAAATAAATTACGAAAAACAACTTAATACACCCGCGGTGTGCGGAGCTTCTCTGGCTGGCTGCTACCTCGAGGCCGTGCCGGAAGCTCAAGTACAATATTAGAACAATATTATTTCTGCAAATTATATATTAAAGTAGTTTTTAAATGACAAATACTTGAAATATTAACTAGAAATAAACTTAAAATTTTAGCAAACAAGCACACTAAATAATACCTTGAGGGAGAACAGCCTGCAACTTCAGCCCAACATTTCCACCCTTGGAATGGAAGAGAGACAGGAAGCTGGGAGTGTATTCATCTAGCTTTGACATGAACTTTGGTTCCAGGAGCAACTTGGTGATTCTGTGAAACTCATCCTGAAGCTGAAAGACAACAAAATGAAAATAACACATTAAGACCAAAATAATACAAGTAGACTTATAGTTCTTACATTTTTAAAAGGAAAACATTTTGATTGTCTTTTTAGCCTTGTATGACCATTACTGAAGCCCATATGGCCTTACACTTTCAAGCACTATTGAATATGAATCCTGTTAAACTGTATAATCTCAGAATTAATCTGAATATCACGTAGGAAAAGGTTGACAGTCTATAAATTAATAAATCCAGTTATCATTTATTAATTTTAACAAACTTAAAATAAAACCTGTAGGATTAGTGTTGCGACTGTATTTGAGCCATAAGCACTGCAACGCAAACTAAGGTAAAGTTAGAGCGAGTTGACCGAGCCGAGGAGCGAACCAGTGGGGACATGCATGCTGTAGACCTGCGTAGACAAACGGGTTCAGATTGTTGACATTGGCATAAACGTGTCCGAGTTATCAAAGCACTCCTCCCACATACACAACACGAACCAGCACATGACACATACTAAAGTGGAGCATCTTATGCATAACACAAGCTGTTTGCTGCCGCACAAGCATCATGTTCCTTAGTGTGGATTTCCCTCCTGCTCCAATCCCTCTCAAACATTGTAGGAACACACACACACGTAACGTAGTTACACTGTGTAGTTATAGCTACGCTAACATGCTAACGCTATTTTAAATAGGCTACTTGGTGTTAGGGTTAAAATTCCCCTTGTTTCTTCTGATCACCTCCCGAGTTGGTTTATGAGGAAGGAGCGGATAAATTCTGGTCTTATGATTACAATTTATTGAACGAGGCAGATTCTCCGATCTAGGGATGACCATAACATGGGCACTCAGGAGAAAAACACATTCCTTTAGAATCTGGCTTTTATCAGGTCAGAGGTGCTGCTGTCCTTAGTCTGAATTTATGAGCATCTTGTACCAACCGGAGCTCTCTCCAAAGAGCAGAAAAACTGATCTCATCTGCCACAGCCTGAACTGCAGAAAACAAAGTTATATGACACACTATGAAATAACTACTTAATACATTCAGTATCCTCAAATTACTTTGATTTTCTATAAAACTTCCTAACACGAAAATCACATTATTAAGCGATAAACAGATATAAACATGAATACTTCATGTTAGGGACACACTCCTATATATCTGAACACACACTGCATGTTAACACTGTGCAGAATAAAATCTTTCACCCTACATTTGTCACAAAATAACACTTGCCACGCCATGCTAGCTACAGGGCTTACCATGCGTTTGACTGATGCAATTACTACACAGCTACATTCAAACTTACAGCGTGGTGAATAAAGTAGGTACGTTGACGTACAGCAAAACAGCAGCCACCTGCTGCATGAAGTGGCTAAGAAACGTTTTGTTCTACATCAATAAAGTGGTCTTACCTGTCGAAAGCTGGATGACTGCAGCTCTTGCAGAGGGAGGACGGCCACGCAAAATGCAGTGGGCGGAAACAGGGTGGAAGTTAAAGTGATTGAAACCAAATAGCTCCCAATGAGTAAAATCCATCAATTTTGCGTTTCTGATCAAATCTAATTAACCTCTACTCAGTCTATCAGAGCTAATTTTACTTGATCAAAACCTGAGTAGAATAAATTAATAAAGCATACAAATGTATTGAATTTAACTTAGCCTGATTTCAACCTGCACACACTCTTTTTTATTATGTATAGGTTACTAATGGCTATTTATTAAATACTACTCAATCCTAATCCCCCTCTTTACAGTGTTCATAGTTGACAGCATCAACTTTGTTTTAGCTCTAGAACCTTCCCAACTAGTTGGTGAAGCTACACTATGAAGGCTGTGAAGCTGTGTGCAATGGTGTCCGTGTGGTGGCGCAGCGACTATCGATCCTTCACCGCGAGATTACGTTTATCTTTTTAATGACCTTAACCACCTTCTATGATCATGAAAATTCATACACACGTTCACAGGGGCATGTCCTAGCAACTGATGGGGGGCAAAATGGCTCAATGGCGCCCCCTTGAAATTTTTAAACATGCCTTTCTATAGGGGTTTTTTTTGGAGTAGGAAGACAAAAATCGGCACACACACAGAACACATCAGGACGCACATAAAACTGGATGTGACCTAAAGGACCTGCTGATCAAAAGTTATCAAAAGTTTTTCTCTAACTTAAAGGGCGTGGCCTCTGTGGCTCGCCAAAATCTGCTCGTCATGAAACTTCGAATGGCTCTCATGCCTGCATACTTGTTCCTAACGGCTTAAAACTTTCTGAACGTGGTCAGAGCCCCGCCCTGAATGTCTCTATGTCATCATGATCTGTCCCGCTCATGGCGCTCCTTGTGGGGGAGACAGGAAATGCCATGTTCTACACTGACATGTACTTCTCTCACACAGTTTAATCCTGCCCCGTCATTACACAGCCAAATGAGGATCACACACTTGAAGTCCCACAGAGACACCTGCGTGGTTTCCTGTATCAGGCTGCCCATGGTGATGGCGGCTGTCAAACCTTTGCCATCAAACATCAGCTGCTTATAACTTCGCCGTACATCGTCCTAACGTCCTCAAATTTTTTTCATGCAATAACGGTCCGTCCCCGAACACGTCTGCATGATCATAAGTCACCTGCACAGTGCCACCTACAGAAAACTGGAAGTAACTGCTTTTAAGTAACAGCTGTTATAACTCCACCATGGATGCTCCTAAAATCCTCAAATTTTTTACATGTAATACAGACCCAACCCCGACCATGTGTGGACATCTGTGGACAGCACCACCTACTGTAAACAGGAGGTTACTGCATACTTACAATTTTTACATATATTGACAGATTTGTTGCACTGACATGTCTCTGCTTCTGTCTGCCGCTTTTTTCCCACTGCTGGCAAATTTACCACAGCTCGTGGAGGGAGCGGGGGAGAGAAGGGATGGGGAGGGGGCGGGCATGGCCACATGGCTCTGCAGCGCCCCCCCTGAAGTGTGAAAATATTCACCGCAACTCCTACAGACTTGATACTTGGTACACAGATGTATTGCCTCGTGACAAGAAAAAAAGCCTCAGGAAGTCCGCCATTTTGAAAAAACCATGCCATGTTCCAATTTGCACTCCCCGCACTTTTGCGACCTCCCCTTAGGGAACTTGCTCCATTGGGCTAAAAATTGGTGCGCTTGCCCTTAAGGGGTCAGGGACCAAAAGTTATCAAAACTGCAGCACTTCGTCATATGGTCTGGCTGTGGCGCCACCACGAAGTTGACCCTTCGCCAACACACAGGAAATGGATGTATTTGTGGCTGTATCTACCACATACTTCATTTGATGTGGATGAAAAAAATCATGCATGCTGAGCCTGTCAGATTGATATAACTATATGCACATGCGGACGTGGCCACATGGCTCTCCGGCGCCCCCTACATTGACATGTGGGTTGCAGTTTCACCTACACACACGAAAATTGGTACACATATGTTTCACCTGTAGCCGAGAAAAAAAGTCTCTTGGAGGTATCGTCTAAAACGCACAGGAAGGCCGCCATTTTGGAAACCCCACGCCATTTTGCATTTTTCACTCCCCGCACTTTTGGGTACTCCTCCTAGGGGATTTGTCCTATCCAGCTGAAAATTGGTGCACTTGCCCTTAAGGGGTTAGGGACCAAAAGTTATCAAAAATGCATCACTTCCTCATACGCTCTGGCTGTGGTGCCGCCATGAAATTGACCCTTCGCCAATGCACAGACAAAAGGTGTTTTTGTGGCTGTATCTCCCACATACTTCTTCCTATGTGGATGAAACTTTGCAGTCATGCTGAACATCTGACTCTGACTAGGCTACAGTCACTGTGCCACCTACAGGCCGGAGGACCTGTCTTTTCTATTTGTGTGTTTTGGTGTACTCTTATGGCCTGCAGACCACAGCTCATGCCGGTACCAGTGGAAGAGAGGGCGTGGGAAGATAGGGGAGGTGGCGGCTGCTGGCTGTGTTTGTCACTCACAGTGCGTCATCACACATCACATCACAGGTGTATGATCACCTGACACTGTTAAAAATATGGGATACTGTGAACAACTTGTCTGATGGTGCAAACAGTGGACATTCAAATCTGCTGCCCCCTTTTCTAGTGTCTGTGCCAGCCTATATACGGCGTCATCTCTGTGCATTGCCTCACAAGTGACCATGCAGACATGGAAAAAGAGGAGGCCTTCTGGTAAAACTCAAAGCTTTTGGCTTCCTCCTCTGTGGATGTCTTTAACCGTTATGCAGTAAACACTGAATATAGGAATTTTGACCTGCGTCGCTTCCTGAGTAGAGCTACAACCGGCTCCCTTCACAAAACTACTGTAGCTTTGAGCTACGACTATTTCTGATGCAGTTGCTTGTCTAGTGCTATGTGCTGTTGTCTATCTCCCACCCAAATACAACAAGGACAGTGTGTTGGTTTGTGGTGATTTTAATATTCATGTTTGCTGCCATCCAATCAACTGACAAATGAGTTTCAGAGCCTGTTATCCGCTTTTAACCTTACGCAATCAGTCCATGGCCCCACACACCAGCATGGACATACAGTGGACCTCATCATCTCCCATGGGCTTCCTATTTCCATTTCTGAAATATGTGACACTTGTATTTCAGACCACCTCCCCATAATACTTGAATTCCCAGCCCCTCTTACCACCACCAGATCGTTTTCTCCAGCCTGTCACCACTGCAGCATCACGTCCAGCACAGCGGGAGCATTTGCTGCTGCCTTCACAGACTCTAGTTGCTACACCCACGATGAACTGGCGTCTCCCCTGTGCCCAGAGGACTTCATCCCCAACTTTCACTCCATCTGCTCAGGGATTCTGCATTCCATTGTCCCGTTCAGCTTATGCAGCTGCATTCCTTTGTTAAAAAATTATGTTTTTGAGAAATTTCAGTCTGGTTTAAGGTCCCGTCAAAGTACCGTCTGCTTTTTTTTTAAGTACACAATGACATCTGTCTCTCGATGCTAAAAAAATCTGTGCTGCAAGTGATGCTGGACCTCACTGCAGTATTTGATACAGTCAAACACTCAGTCCTCCTGACACGTCTGGCCCAACAGGGCGGCCTTCAGGGACCTGTGCTTCACTGGTTCAGATCCTATTTAGGATCTATGTAGTTTTTTTTATAGTTGATGATCTCTCTTCCCCCTCTGACCTGTGGTGTACCACAGGGATCTGTGCTGGGACCTGTTCTGTTCTCTTTGTACATGCTGCTTCTGGGGTCAATTATTTCAAATCATGTTTGCCTTCATTTGTGTCTTCTCTTGGGCGATTCAACCCTGTCATATTACATTTCTTTAGGCTGTCCTACTGTCCTCCCCCATTTCATGGCCAAGTGCGTCAATGTCGCTTACAGCTGCTGCTGCTCGCATGCTCACAAACAGTCACAAGCATGACCACATAACACCTGTCTTCTACTCTCTCCCCACTGACTTATTGGCATCATCTATTAACCTGCTTCATCCTGCAGTGCAGGGTCACGGGGGGCTGGAGCCTATCCCAGTTAATTTCGGGTGAGAGGCAGGGTACACCCTGGACAGGTCACCAGTCCATCGCAAGGCAACACACAGACAAACAACCATTTACACAGACAAGCACACCTACAAACAATTTAGAATGATCAAAAAAATATAGGCGGAGAACCCTCTGTGTCTATTGGCATTCTTTTATGGTTTTATTTTATTATTAATATTATTTCTATTTTATCAGTTCATATTGTTTTAATATTACACTTTGTTTTTAATTTGTTTTAATGTTGTAAAGCACATTGGTCAACTCTGGTTGTAGTAAGGAGCTATATAAATAAAGGTTGATTGATTGAGAGCTGGGACAATGTTTAATTTCCTCATCTTGAAAAATAAAGCAAGCTTTATATTAAAAATATATCCAGCAAACCCTTAAAAAAGCAGTGCAGCCAAACAAAGAGGAAGAAAGTACAACAAACGAGTAGAAATATAACTGAAAGTGAACCAGGAAAAACATATTTTTCCAATATTTGATACAATTCATCTGTAACCATGCACCCACCAGTAGCTTAACTAATGAAATAGAATAAGAACGTTTGTGTGACAGCAGCATCATATCCGGAATAAAGCTGCTGTACATTGCCTGGGAATGCCTGGAATTAAAATTTTGTTTAATATGTAAAAAGTTTAATATGTAAAAAGTTAGAGGTAAAAAAAAAAAAAAAAAAAAAAAAAAAAGTGAGGTACAGTCACTGTCATGATCCTGGGTTTTGATCCTTGTCTTGTTTTTCACATTGTTTATTTTGTTATTTAGTTGTAGGTTCAGTTTATTTCTTCTCTGTTCTCCCTGTGTGTTTTCCTCTTCCTCTTTCTCTGCTCCTCCTGTCTTCCCTTCTGTTCCTCCTCCCTGATTGCCAGCTCCTCCCTAATTGTGTTTACCTGTGCTGTCTCTCCCCTATTTAAGTCTCGTGCTCGTGCTTTGTCTTTGTCAGTTCATTGTTTGTCACTCCCCGTGCTGTGTTCGTTGTCTTCCTGGTTTCCTTCCATCCTGTCAATCTCCCATCCTCCCCTGGATCAGATCTCCTTGGTTAGTTGGTTTTTGATTTTCCTTTTCTCTTTTAGTTGTTCAAGTCTTAGTTTAGTTTAGTTTTTCTTGTAACCTGGACTGTGTTTTGGCTTTCATTAAAAGCTCACATTACCGTTGTCTGCATTTGGGTCCGATTTCTGCACTGCACATGACAGTCATAATGTTATGCTTTAAACCTTATTCAATTATATTTTTTTATATATTTTTTTAACCAGTCTGTGTTTTTTTCCCCCTGCAAGATTGTCTCTACATAGAAATTTTAGGTTTAATATTTGTCCTGTGATATTATAGGCATAATTAAATATTAAGCTTGGGCCATGACTCAAGCAAAGTTTTCTCCCACACCAAGTGTCTCTACTTAGTTTTTAAAAGTAAAATATATGTTCACACTCTCCTTATGATACCAAACTCCATGTGCTGATGATGTAACACATAGATTTCCCTGTGTAATCAGTAAAATCAGCAATTTAATTTAGGAAATTCATAGGGTGTGCAGATTCTTCAAGCAGAGTTGATGATCCAATATTTTTGTATTACTTTTCATGTTTGCTTCACTTATGAGCAATATTTGGATGCACAACAAATCCCAAAAAAGATTTTTGAGATGATTAAGAAAAATGAATAAAATGACCGGAGTGATGGAGATGAAAACCTGATGATGAAACCTCCGCTGAGCCCTTTTAACTTCTCACCACTTATACTTTGCATGAAACTGGAAATAATAAAGCATACATATGCTGAATGTCACAATGTCAGGCTGTTATAATTATTTGGTCTAAAAAGACATAAATCTTTAAAGAAGCCAGAGCTGAGTTGTCCACAGACATGCTCTCTGCTTTTAAGATTAAGTTTAAAACCTTTAAAGCTATATTTAGCTCTAGCTAAAGATGTTGTATTTGTATAAACCCCAGAGTTTAAAGCATGCATTTCCTACAAAAACAGCTGACATATCTAAAGGTTTGTATAGTCTTCAAAACAACACAGAAAACAAAACAGATGTTTTCACAGCCTTACTACAGACTCAGTGGGTGTTCATGTTCTCTAAAACTACTTACAGAGCTGGTAGTGATGCATGGATAGGCCTGGATACCATCCAAATCCAGATCTACACCTGCCCCATTGCCTCTGGTTGCAATAAACCTATGTTTATAATGTAATACACTCAACATAAATATAAATGCAACACTTTTGTTTTTGCTCCCATGTTTCATGAGATGGACTTGAAGATCTAAACTTCATTCCAGATACACAATATTACCATTCCTCTCAAACATTGTTCACAAATCTGTCTAAATGTGTGATAGTGAGCACTTCTGCTTTGCTGAGATAATCCATCCCACCTCACAGGTGTGCCACATCAAGATGCTGATCTGACATCATGATTAGTGCACAGGTGTACCTCAAACTGCCCACAATAAAAGGCCACCCTGAAATGTGCAGTTTTGTCTCACAGCAAAATGCCACAGATGCCACAAGCATTGAGGGAGCGTGCAATTGGCATGCTGACAGCAGGAATGTCAACCAGATCTGTTGCTCGTGCATTGAATGTTCATTTCTCCACCATAAGCCGTCTCCAAAGGCGTTTCAGAGAATATGGCAGTACATCCAACCGGCCTCACAACCGCAGACCACGAGTAACCACACCAGCCCAGGACCTCCACATCCAGCAGGTTCACCTCCGAGATCGTCTGAGACCAGCCACTCGGACGGCTGCTGAAACAATTGGTTTGCATAACCAAACAATTTCTGCACAAACTGTCAGAAACCGTCTCAGGGAAGCTTAACTGCATGCTCGTCGTCCTCATCGGGGTCTTAACCTGACTCCAGATCGTCACCGTAACAGACTTGAGTGGGCAAATGCTCACATTCGATGGCGTCTAGCACGTTGGAGAGGTGTTCTCTTCACGGATGAATCTCGGTTTACATTGTTCAGGGCAGATGGCAGACAGCGTGTGCGGCGTCGTGTGGGTGAGCGCTTTGCTGATGTCAATGTTGTGGATCGAGTGGCCCATGGTGGTGGTGGGGTCATGGTATGGGCAGGCATCTGTTATGGACGAAGAACACAGGTGCATTTTATTGATGGCATTTTGAATGCACAGAGATACCGTGATGAGATCCTGAGGCCCATTGTTGTGCCATACATCCATGAACATCACCTGTTTCAGCAAGATAATGCACGGCCCCATGTTGCAAGGATCTGTACACAATTCTTGGAAGCTGAAAATGTCCCAGTTCTTGCATGGCCAGCATACTCACCGGACATGTCACCCATTGAACATGTTTGGGATGTGCTTGACCGGCGTATACGACAGCGTGCACCAGTTCCCACTAATATCCAGCAACTTCGCACAGCCATTGAAGAGGAGTGGACCAACATTCCACAGGCCACAATAGACAATCTGATAAACTCTATGCGAAGAAGATGTGTTGCACTGCATGAGGCAAATGGTGGTCACACCAGATACTGACTGGTTCTGAGTCCCCAGACCGCCAATAAAGCAGAAACAAAATGCACATTTCAGGGTGGCCTTTTATTGTGGGCAGTTTGAGGTACACCTGTGCACTAATCATGATGTCAGATCAGCATCTTGATGTGGCACACCTGTGAGGTGGGATGGATTATCTCAGCAAAGCAGAAGTGCTCACTATCACACATTTAGACAGATTTGTGAACAATGTTTGAGTGGAATGGTAATATTGTGTATCTGGAATGAAGTTTAGATCTTCAAGTCCATCTCATGAAACATGGGAGCAAAAACAAAAGTGTTGCGTTTATATTTTTGTTGAGTGTATATAACCATCCGTAACATACCTACTAATAATAGCACTGTTTATTTACTCAGCATATTAAGTAGATACATTTGTGGCCCACATGTCAACATGACAGCTATGCAACCATTTCTGACTAATTCTCCAGTCAAAAGGAAATAGACTTTTATTTCCCCCTTAAAAATCTAATCCAAGTCTAATCCAAGAATAGTAACAAATTATAAAATGAACTCCAGAGAGTGCTGTGCTCTTATCTTCACGGAAACATGGACTACTGCAAGTACACCGGACTCAGCCATTCAGCTTCAGACCCACACAGTGCACCGCGGAGACCGCACATCAGCCGCAGGTAAAAACAAAGGCGGCGGTGTGTGTGTCTACGTTAACAACAGATGGTGCACAGACACTCAGGTGGTGGAGAAACACTGCTGTGCGGACATCGAAGTGTTGATGGTGAAGTGCAGACCTTTTTATTTGCCAAGGGAGTTCAGTGCTGTGTTTCTGCTGGCTGTTTACATCCAACCGCGGGCCGATCAGACCACAGCGTTAGGACTACTGCATGACATCATTGGCAAATACGAGACTGCACACCCGGATGCTGTGTTTGTTGTTGTCGGGGATTTTAACCACTGCAACCTCAGGTCTGTGCTCCCAAAATTTCACCAATATGTGACTTTTCCTACAAGGAACAACAACACTCTGGACCAGGTCTACAGCAACGTGAAGGGCGCATACAAGGCAGCGCCCCGCCCCCACTTTGGACAATCTGACCATATCTCTGTGTTCCTCTACCCAGCCTACAGACAGCTCCTCAAACAAGCCCCCCCAGTAAGCAAAACCATCAAAGTTTGGAATGAAGAGACTGACATGGTGCTTCAGGACTGCTTTAATGCTACAAACTGGGCCAAGAGGCAGTACAGACAGAAGCTGGAGGGATACTACAACAACTCAGACTCCAGGAGCATGTGGCAGGGCCTACGTCACATCACAGACTTCCAGCAGAGGAGCAGTACGGTCACAGACAGCCACAGAACACTACCAGATGAGCTGAATGAGTTCTACGCTCGCTTCGACACCCTCTACACCAAACAGCACAGAGGGATTCTACCAGCAGAGGCAGCACAGAGCTCTTCACTCACTGTGACTTCAACTGAGGTGCGCAGGGCTCTGAAGAGGACAAACCCCCGAAAAGCAGCTGGCCCTGACAACATCCCCGGCCGTGCTTTGAGGGCCTGCTCTTCAGAGCTGGCTGAGGTTTTCACAGACATTTTCAATTTGTCCCTCTCTCAGTCATCTGTGCCCACATGCTTCAAGACCACCACCATAGTGCCCCTCCCCAAGAAAAACAAAATAACCTGTTTGAATGACTATCGCCCCATTGCCCTCACTTCCATTGTAATGAAGTGTTTTGAGAGGATAGTCATGTCCCACATCAAAGACACCATCCCAGACACCTCAGACCCCCTGCAGTTTGCATGCCGTTAATGCAGCCATCCACACAGCTCTGTCACACCTCGAACACAAAGACACCTATGTTAGAATGCTGTTTATAGATTACAGCTCAGCATTTAACACTGTCATTCCCAGCACACTGGCTGAAAAGCTCCTCACTCTTGGACTGACATCCCCCCTCTGCCGCTGGGTCCAGGACTTCCTCACAGACAGACCCCAGACTGTCAGAGTTGGTGCCAGAATATCAGCACAAAGACTGTGAGCATAGGAACCCCCCAAGGCTGCGTGCTCAGTCCACTGCTGTACACCCTCTTCACCTACGACTGCGTCCCCTCCCAGAGTAACACGTCCATCATCAAGTTCGCTGACGACACAACAGTCATCGGGCTGATCACTGGAGGAGATGAGGCAGCCTACAGGCAAGAGGTGGCTCAGCTGGTGTCCTGGTGCCAGGAAAATAATCTCTCCTTAAACTCTGAGAAGACTAAGGAGATGATTATTGACCCAAGGAAGAGGAGAGACCAGCACGCCCCACTCTTCATCAACAAGGCCCAGGTAGAGAGGGTGAAAACCTTCAAACTCCTCGGCACCCACATCAGTGAGGATCTCACCTGGGCTCACAACACACAGCAGATCATCAAGAAGGCTCAACAGAGACTCTTCTTTCTCAGGAAGCTGAGGGAAGCTGAGGAAATTTGGATTACCCTCCAAACTCCTCAGCAACTTCTACAGATATCTATAATGCCCGGGTCACAAAGAGGGCCCACAATATCATCAAAGACTGCACTCACCCACAGCACACACTGTTCACACTCCTGCCGTCAGGCAGACGCTTCAGGAGCGTGAAAGCAAGGACAACCAGACTAAAAAACAGTTTCTATCCACAGGCCATCAGGCTACTGAACCACTGACTGAACATTTTTCTTTATCTTTCCACAATGCAAAAATTGCACATATTTGTTTTTGCATGTACAATCTCTTAAAATATTTGCACATTCTAAACATCCTACCTCTGTACATAGAACTGCACATTCTGTACATAGAACTGCACATTTTGCTTATTCTATTTTATTTTTTTTCCTATTGTTTATTCGTATTTTTATTTATTCTTATGCCTAAGTCTACTGTTTATTTTTTTATCTTAATTTAGTTGTGTATAAAGTCATATGAAGGGAACTCGCAAAGTAAGAATTTCATTGCTCAGTGTAACTGTAAAGTGCTGTGCATTTGACAATAAACTTCTTGAATCTTGAATCTTGAATCAAACACAAGGTGCACAGGCAGGGAATGCACAGAGGCTGGAGACACAGACAAAGTAACACAAAAGCCCCCCCCTTTTTTATATAGTAAAATAGAATAACAGGAAAAAACACAGAAGAGACATACTAAAATAAAAAGTAAACACAAGCCATTTTTAGACAAGGTAGACATTTTTTTTGGAAAGAAAACTTTCTGTTGATGATGTCTTGACATATTAAAATATCCTCCAGTTGGCCATTTTGCATTTTTTTCTACCCGCACTCCTGCAAACTTCTCCTTGGCGATTTGTCCAACACAGCTGAAAATTGGTCTGGTTACTCTTAAAGGATTAGGCACCAAAAATTCTCAAAAGCCCAGCACTTCGCTGTGGCGCCACCACGACTTTGACCCTTCGCCTACACACAGCAAACATGTTTTTGTGGCTGTATCTCCCTCATAATTCACCCTATGTGGATGAAACTTGCTGAACATCTGACTCTGCACAGATTGATATGCTGATAGGCTACAGTCACTGCACCACCTACTGGCCGGAGGACCTGTATTTTGTATATATTTGTTTTGGTGTCCTCTTCTGGCCTGCAGACCACAGCGCCTGCCAGTACCAGGGAAAGAGAGGACGTGGGACGATAGGGAAGGCGGCGGCGGCGGCGGCTGGTCCCGCGGACCGCAAGGGCTGCGAGGGCCCGTCATCACTGCTTGCAGCTTTAATTTACTAGTTGTTTTTTTCAGTTTTTCTTTTTTAATAAGTCTGCAAAAATGTCAGAAATTCTATGTTTTTCTGTCAATATGGGGTGCTGTGTGTACATTAATGAGGAAAATAATGAAAAAAAATGTAGCAAATGGCTGCTATATAACAAATGTATCATGTTCCTTGAGGCACAGGCCGAGGACGAGGAGTGGCAGCAATCTGTTCCTGTTCACCCTCTACCTAGGGAAAATCATTGAGAAGCACGGCATAAACTTTCATTGTTATGCTGACGATAACCAACTGTATTTATCCATGAAGCCTGAAGAAACAGAGCCGAGACTACAGGCATTTCTTAAAGACATAAAGGACTAGATGACCTCCAATTTTTTTACCATTAAACTCTGATAAAACTGAGGTCATTGTTTTTGGACCCAAAGCTCTCATAACTAAATTATCAGATAAGACCTCAGGGTTTTCTTTGATCAAGACATGTTGTTTATCCCTCATATTAAACACGTCTCCAAGACCACCTTTTTTCACCTCTGTAATAATGCTAAGATCAGGATCCTCTCACAGAGTGATGCTGAAAAGCTCATCCATTCTTTTGTTACTTCTAGACTGGACTACTGCAACTCACTATTGTCAGGATGTCCACATTACTCCATTAACAGCCTGCAGCTAATCCAGAACGCAGTAGTTCTGACAGGAATTAGCAAAAGGGATCATATCTCTCCTGTTTTAGCTTCTCTTCACTGGCTCCCAGTGGGGTCAAGAATAAACTTCAAAATCCTCCTAACCTACAAGGCTACATGGTACATACTAGCTCCAGTATATCTTCAGGACCTAATATTACTGTGTGTTCCTAATAGAATACTCCAATCTCAGAGTGCAGGTTTACTTGTAGTTCCTAGGATTCATAAAAGTAGAATGGGAGGAGGAGCTTTTATCTATCAGGCACCACTACTATGGAACCAGTTACCAATCTGGGTCTGAGAGGCAGACACAACCTCTACCTTTAAGACTAGACTTAAAATCTTTCTGTTTAGGAAAGTGTATAGTTAGCCTTAAACATTGTGTGTAGGGCTGATAGGTATAGATACAGTCACTTGCTGATATGGCATGGTTTCTTCCTGTTAAAAGAGAGTTTTTCTTGCATCTGGTGAGGTGGTTGCTGGTAAGGGGGTTCAGGTTCTGGGTCTCTGTGTGTGCTTTGAGACTATTCTGATTGTGTTATATGAATAAATTTGAATTCATCTGGCTGTGATGAGTTTGAAACCATTTGAACAGATTGTCAATGCGTTTCAACAAAACATTTGTTGATGAACCTAATGTTTTACTAAAAATATACACTCAACAAAAATATAAACGCAACACTTTTGTTTTTGCTCCCATGTTTCATGAGATGGACTTGATGAACTTCATTCCAGATACACAATATTACCATTCCTCTCAAACATTGTTCACAAATCTGTCTAAATGTGTGATAGTGAGCACTTCTGCTTTGCTGAGATAATCCATCCCACCTCACAGGTGTGCCACATCAAGATGCTGATCTGACATCATGATTAGTGCACAGGTGTACCTCAAACTGCCCACAATAAAAGGCCACCCTGAAATGTGCAGTTTTGTCTCACAGCAAAATGCCACAGATGCCACAAGCATTGAGGGAGCGTGCAATTGGCATGCTGACAGCAGGAATGTCAACCAGATCTGTTGCTCGTGCATTGAATGTTCATTTCTCCACCATAAGCCGTCTCCAAAGGCGTTTCAGAGAATATGGCAGTACATCCAACCGGCCTCACAACCGCAGACCACGAGTAACCACACCAGCCCAGGACCTCCACATCCAGCAGGTTCACCTCCGAGATCGTCTGAGACCAGCCACTCAGACAGCTGCTGAAACAATTGGTTTGCATAACCAAACAATTTCTGCACAAACTGTCAGAAACCGTCTCAGGGAAGCTCAACTGCATGCTCGTCGTCCTCATCGGGGTCTTAACCTGACTCCAGATCGTCGCCGTAACAGACTTGAGTGGGCAAATGCTCACATTCGATGGCGTCTAGCACGTTGGAGAGGTGTTCTCTTCACGGATGAATCTCGGTTTACATTGTTCAGGGCAGATGGCAGACAGCGTGTGTGGCGTCGTGTGGGTGAGCGCTTTGCTGATGTCAATGTTGTGGATCGAGTGGCCCATGGTGGTGGTGGGGTCATGGTATGGGCAGGCATCTGTTATGGACGAAGAACACAGGTGCATTTTATTGATGGCATTTTGAATGCACAGAGATACCGTGATGAGATCCTGAGGCCCATTGTTGTGCCATACATCCATGAACATCACCTCATGTTTCAGCAAGATAATGCACGGCCCCATGTTGCAAGGATCTGTACACAATTCTTGGAAGCTGAAAATGTCCCAGTTCTTGCATGGCCAACATACTCACCGGACATGTCACCCATTGAACATGTTTGGGATGTGCTTGACCGGCCGACAGCGTGCACCAGTTCCCACTAATATCCAGCAACTTCGCACAGCCATTGAAGAGGAGTGGACCAACATTCCACAGGCCACAATAGACAATCTGATAAACTCTATGCGAAGAAGATGTGTTGCACTGCATGAGGCAAATGGTGGTCACACCAGATACTGACTGGTTCTGAGTCCCCAGACCGCCAAAAAAACAGAAACAAAATGCACATTTCAGGGTGGCCTTTTATTGTGGGCAGTTTAAGGTACACCTGTGCACTAATCATGATGTCAGATCAGCATCTTGATGTGGCACACCTGTGAGGTGGGATGGATTATCTCAGCAAAGCAGAAGTGCTCACTATCACACATTTAGACAGATTTGTGAACAATGTTTGAGAGGAATGGTAATATTGTGTATCTGGAATGAAGTTTAGATCTTCAAGTCCATCTCATGAAACATGGGAGCAAAAACAAAAGTGTTGCGTTTATATTTTTGTTGAGTGTAGATATATTGTGTTATCATGTCATTTTGTCATCATTTATTATATTTTTATTTGCTTTTCATATTTTGCTTTAAGTTAACATTTGCAACAATTCTGAAGACACACAACCCAAACAGTTATTGACTTTGTTGACTCTACTTCCTGAGGATTCTCAGTTCCTTGAACATCTGTCAAAAGCTGACCAGATGTCATTGGCAGCATTCCATGCTGTGATGTGCTGGAGAACAGCATCAAGAAGAAGGACGCTAGCCAGTCAGGAAGGCTGGTTCTGTAGTGGGTGCAGTGTGATATAATGTGTATTTTTTAAGGACCCAAATGCAGACAGAGACGCAGGCTGAAATCCATACAAAAGGTGTGCCAAGTCCATAAAAAGACCAAAAAAAAACAATGAAGTACAAACAGATGCGTTGAAGAGAAACATAAACTAGCCAAACCAAACAACAAGGGAAGGGAAATGGAACACAGAGGGACACGGAGGACACGACACAGTTGGCAGACAGACGATCCAACAAGAACAAAGGCAAACACAGGACTTAAATACAGAAGGATAACAAGACACAGGTGAAACACATTAGTTAGGGGCAAGCAATCCTAAAGGAGGGAAACAGTAAAGTAAAACACACAGGAAAAGAGGGAACAACTTTCAAAATAAGACAGGGGATATGAGACACCACTATAAACACACAGATCACAGAATTAACACAGGAGGTCAGGGCAGGAATGAAAGCTGATAATGAAAAACCATATTGTCAAAATAGACCGAGGACTTAACAAAAAACAAGGAAAACAGATCACAAGATCATAACACTGGAGCCTTAAATATCTGTGGCAGAGAAAAGAACCCTCAGTAATCTACTGTCCATACTGCACAACATCCATCATCCTCTGCAGAGGAGTGAGGGGGCAGGGCAGAGAAGTGCTATCGTTGACAGGCTGTTGTCTCTGTCAGCTCCGCAGACAAACTGAGGAAGTCCTCAGGCAATACGGCCCTTCGTCTCCTCCCTGTGAACAGGACTCCAACTGGACGGTTCTCACAACTCATCTTTTTTTTTGCACAAGACACTTAACAGCTCTTTTGCTTTTTTGTACATTACAGAATCTTTAATTAATCAATGTATTGATGTACTGATGCCA
Organism: Parambassis ranga; assembly: GCF_900634625.1. Taxonomy (NCBI): domain Eukaryota; kingdom Metazoa; phylum Chordata; class Actinopteri; family Ambassidae; genus Parambassis; species Parambassis ranga. The sequence continues at coordinate 1,638,317 of NC_041039.1, read as the reverse complement.
CTATACTCATACCATCTTTTTCTTTATATTTGCACATTTTACACTTAACAGCCTCTTACTCATAAAGCCTGTATTTATATTAGCAAGCTTTAAACTTAATTGTTTGGATTTTTTTTACATTTATTTTCTTTACTTCATGTGTACAGTTCTGTGAACTGAGTTTGTACTGTGTCTGCACTTTTCTTTTATGCATGCTGTCTGTTTCACATCTGCTACTGGTTTACCTGAATCTCTCTATCTTGTCTACAGGTGTTGTCAGTGCAGAAACATACCAACAGAAATTCAATCATCAACTTGCATTATTACTTACATTTACTATATTTGTGAAAAAAGTCTTCTTTTTCAATAAGTCTAGCCCACTGGTGTCTGGAACACTCCCCTGTTCACTATGACATAAGTCAACAACACCTGTAAGAATAAGAAAGTTATATACATGTAGGACTGGCTGCCTTCAGTAAAGGAAACTGTGTGAACAGGAGTAAAACAGACAGTTATCTGCTTAAAAAAGAGGCAGCTGGACTAAACATTAAATTCCTCAGATTACTTGTTTAACCCTTATGCACTGTTCGGGACATTTTTGTCCTCTGATAGTAATTTTTATTTTTATTTTGGCCATAACTTTGTCAATATGTGAGCAAATTGAATCATTTCTGCTCAACAAGCTTAATTTTACATAAATTTTGTTTTGTAAATTTTGTATGATTTAAAAATTTTTCATAGGTCAACAGTACACTGTGGGCAACTTTTACCCCCTTTTGTGTTGTTCGGGACAAAAACGTCCTCTAACTTTAATGGTTTTAAAAATATATCAGAAATATTTTTGCATAGACCTTTTAATTAACTTCAGTTCTGATCAAAAGTAGAGAAAATAATTTTCCCCCAGGATTTTCACCCTTTAATCACTAATTTCATAAGGGGTGGTGCTGAAAATTGGAAAAAAACACACAAAATGGCTCATTTTTAATAGAAAAGGTGAATGTGGACTGGATTTTTTTAACCTTTATTACAGTACACAGTCTTGGTCATGTCAAACATTAGTAACAACATTGACTTTATTGCATTATTAGTTTTTGCACAGCACTGGACTTTCATTTTTTCTCCCTTACGTGTTGTTCGTGGACATTTTTGTCTTCCATTTTAACCACATTTCTTGACTGCACGGCCATGGCACTACATAATCATGCATTCTTGATTGTTGGTAGTTTACCCTGTTGGTAGGAGGTAAAATTTGTGATTTTTACAGTTAACAACCTGATGACCCCATTAACCCTTTACCTGCAGGCCTGTGCTTATGTAGTGTAGTTTCTGGCTTGTATATGGAGTTATAGGGAGTATTTTAGCACATAACTGTGTGTCTACACAATGTGTGTGTATGTTGGAGAGGAAGAGAGCCATTTGCACACTGACCTTGTTGTGTGTGAGTACACACAACCACAGGGTCTTCATAGAGTAAAGAAAAACAAAGAATGTAGGGATTCAACAAATAGGTGAGAACTTCAACCATGATGACAATTCAATTTTGTCAACACAAAATTTTGTTGTTGATGCCTCATAATATTTAAGCAACCTGAAAGGCATTTAATAATAGAGTTGTGCACAGTCATCAAATGCACCTGTCAGGAGTCAGGTTTGAGCCAGGGCTTTTACTTTGGTATTTTGTTATGTTATCCTGATTCTTGCTTTATTTCCTGTTTCTGTATTTACTTCCTGTTTTATTTTAAAATCACTGACCTCCCTCTCGTTTCAGGTGTCTTGACTTCCCCTTCCTCGTGTGCTCCCTCCTCCTCCCGGGGATTACCTGCTCCTCCCTAATGTGTGCCACCTGTGTCTCATTGTCTCCAAGCCTCCCTTGTATATCTAGTCTGTCTTCCCTTCACTCGGTGTCAGTTTGTTCTGTTTCCCTGTGGGTTTGTGTCGTCTCCCTGAGCCTTGCCAGCCTTCACATTGATTGACTCCAAGCTATGGTAAAACCTTGCATTACTGAACTAATTTCGGGACCCAGTGCTAAGGAAATCTCCTTGTGACCTTTTTGAATTGACTCCGTGGAAGGAGTTCTATTTGTGTTAGAAAAATAAATTGTTTTTGTTCCAAACTTTGTAAGGTAAGTCACAGCAGGAAACACAAAGTGAAGATGAACAGTGAATATTACACGTTTTGTGCAGTGGCCACCCTGAATTTACAATACCAGCCTTTCTTACCCCAAACTCTCACCATTCCCATCAACATCCCATCCAACCCACCCCCCTGCCCAGTCAGGTCCTACGTACATTAGAGACAAGTAATTCGACACAGATATGAACAAGTACCTTGATAATGAATAAAGAGAAATTGAAATAAATAATGTACTATACAAGTAAAACAGAAATAATCAAACAAAAGATAAAACAAGACAAAAAAAAAAAAAAAAAAAAAACATTGTCCTACTCAGGAATTATAGTAAGTCTGTGTATGTGGTTGAGCAGCGGGTTCCACATTTCACAGTAGGATGCCTGGGACCCTCGCAAGGAATGTCTTAATTTTTCAAGTTTAATGCACTCTAAAACTTCTTGTAACCACCGGCTATGGGATGGAGCTGAGGTGTGATTCCATTTTAAGAGAATAATACGTCTGGCAAGTAGGGTAGTAATAGCAATGACTCTCCTTAGAGAAACAGGGGAAACTTGAGGTGAGAGAAGCCCAAAAAGTGCAGTGAGGGGAGAGGGAGTGATAGAGGCCTCATAGGCCTGATTGAGTGTGTCAAAAACATCGGACCAGAAACTAGTCAGTCTAGGACAGGACCAGAACATGTGCACATGATCAGCAGAATCTTGTTGACACCTATTACAAGCACTACTCCTGTCAGGAAAAATCGTAGCAAGTCTAGCATTAGTATAGAATGCTTTATGTAACACCTTACACTGCATTAGGCCATGTCTGGCACAAATGGAAGAGGTATGTACTAAAAGAAGCACCTTGGACCACTGATCATCTGACAATGGGACTCCTAGGTCAGTTTCCCAAGAAACTTTGAGAGTTGTAGCGGGAGGGATAACCAAATAATTGACTCTACTATATATAACTGATGTAATTTTCTTCTGATTCGGAGCAGGTGTAAGAAATTGGTCAATCCCCACCTCAGGAGGGCGATTGGGGAAGTGGGGAAATTGTTTTTGTATAAAATGTCTGACCTGATAGAAACAAAACAAATTGTTAGGGAGGCCATATTTGACAGAAAGCGAGGAAAAACAGAGAAAGACACCGTCCTCGTATAGGTCACCCAGAGTCGAAAGACCCCTGGCTGACCAACTACGAAAGGCAGCATCCGAGCAGGAGGGTGGAAATTGATGGTTGAATAAGATTGGCGCAAAGGTTGATGCCCTATGCAGGCCAAAATGTTTCCTAAATTGCAGCCAAATCCGAATTGTGTCAGAAACCACAGCATTATGGCAATCTTTTGGGACTGTTGTGGGGACCTGAGAGCAGATAATAGAGACAAGGGAGGTCTTGGAAGAGGAGACCTCGGACCGAACCCAAAGGGGGCAGTCTTGTAAAGAGTCACACTTCACCCAGTAAAGAAGTTTTATGATGTTACATGCCCAACAGTAATGACAGAAGTTTGGAAGGGCGAGACCGCCCTCCGCTTTCGGGAGTTGCAAAATCGACCTCTTAAGGCGAGCTGGCTTATTATTCCAAATAAATGTATTGAGTTTTTTTATCCAAATCAATGAAAAAAGATTTATTAATGAATATTGGGATATGTTGAAACAGATACAAGAATTTAGGAAGTATTACCATTTTCACTAAGTTAATGCGGCCCACCACTGATAAAGGAAGAGAGGCCCATCGACACATATCAGAAACACATTTTTCCTGTAGAAGTTGGAAATTTTTAACAAACATTGTTCTAAAAGATTTTGTGACAGACACCCCGAGATATCGAAACCCATCTACAGCTAATTTAAAGGGGGAGAAATTTTGAGGGAGCGCTTCAGCTAACTGGTTAATAGGAAAAATTTCACTTTTCTGGAGATTAATTTTATACCCTGAAAGTTGGCCAAAGTCATTTAAAATTGTTAGAATTGCTGGTAGCGAAGAAAGTGGTTCGGAAATGTATAATAACAAGTCGTCCGCATACAACGAGAGCTTGTGGGTAACACCACAACGTGTAATACCTTTGAAACAATTGTCACTGTGGAGCCAGATGGCAAGGGGCTCAATAGCTAAATTAAACAGAAGAGGGGAGAGTGGGCAGCCTTGGCGGGTTCCGCGCTGTAAGGAGAAAGGAGAGGAAACATGACCATTAGTAGTTATGGATGCAACAGGATGCGAATAAAGGAGCCAAATTCATGCAGTGAAGTTGGGGTGAAGGCCAAATTTGTCCATGGTAAAAAAAAGGTATTCCCACTCAACCCTATCAAAGGCCTTCTCCGCATCTAATGAAACAACAACTTCTGGCAAAGTGGATGAAGTAGAAAAAAGAATGTTTAACAACCTCCTGGTATTAAAAGAGGAATGCCTTCCTAAAGTAAAACCGGTCTGATCCGCAGATATAATGCCTGACATAACTTGTTGAAGGCGAGTAGCCAAAATCTTAGATAGTATTTTAAAGTCCACATTCAAAAGGGAAATAGGTCTATAGCTGCTACAAAGACAGGGGTCCTTGCCTTCCTTTAAAAGTAAAGAAATCGATGCTAGGCAGAGGGAATCTGGCAATTTGCCATTTAGAAGCGAGTCATTGTACATCCTAGACAAAAGCGGGGACAGCTGTGCGGAGAAGGCCTTGTAAAATTCAGCGGTGAACCCATCCGGGCCAGGGGATTTCCCATTTTGCATTGTTTTAATGGCCTCCTGTATCTCAATGGAGGAGATGGGGCGACCCATCTGCTGGGCAGTGGCTTCATCAACCTGGGGAAAGTTAAGAAAAGCAAGGGGGAGGAACTCAAGTCAGTACTGGCAAAAGATTCGGAGGAGTAAAGGTTAGAGTAGAATTCTAAGAAAATCTTGTTAATATCAGCTGGGTCTGAGGTGACCACACCGGTGGATGATTTTTTAGTTATCTGTCTAGAAGCGCTAACTGCATGGGCTCGTTGGGCCAAGAGCCTCCCAGCTTTATCCCCCTGCTCAAAAAAAAAAGCTTGTCTACTGTCTCAGCTGCCTTTCTGCTTTGTATGTTGTTAATAAGTCATGTTCAGCATGGAGATGAAGCCTGCGTGTGTACAGGTCGGAAGAGGGAGAAGAAGCATACAGCCGGTCCAGATTCAGCAATTCCCTCTCTACAAGGCATAGTCTCGCTCTCTCTGTTTTCTTAACCTGAGAGAGGTAAGAAATCGTTTGCCCCCGAATAAAGGCCTTAAGGGCTTCCCACAGTGTGCCACATCCAACATCCCCTGTATCATTTAGATCAACATAGAGATTAAGCTGTTCACCTATAAAACTTTTAAAATTATCATCTGACAATTGGTGTGATGGGAATTTCCAGGACCTCCTAGGAATTATATCTATTGGTAAGCTAATATCGATGGAGGTAGGGGCATGATCAGAGATGACTATGGCGTGGTATTCACAGGAGTTTATGCCAGGTAATAACTTGTTGTCAACGAGAAAGTCAATTCTAGAAAATGTGCGGTGCACATGGGAGAAAAACGAAAAAGCCTTGGTCTGAGGGTATTTATATCTCCATGGGTCTGAGACACCCATCTGAGAGATAAACTCAATCAAGTGACCGGACGATTTTAGAAGAAGATCTGTCCAATGTGGCATCCAGCACCAAATTGAAGTCACCACCAACAAGGAGATGATGAGGCCAGAAACTATGACATAACGGCCGTTTGTGTCCAGCACAATATCAGAAGGATCAAATGTAACTCTCTTAGAAATAATAATGGCAGCACCTCTAGATCTTTGTGAAAATTTAGAATGAAACACCTGGCTCATCCATGCCCGCTTAATATGTGCTGATTCAGATGATATAAGGTGAGTCTCCTGTAGGAACATAACATCCCCCTTTAGCTGTTGAAGGTGAGACAATACCTTACTGGCCTTAATAAAGTTATTCATGCCTTTAATATTCCAGGACACCAGGCGTACCTCATTACCAGACTGTGTCATGTTCTACACCGTATGTATACATGCGCTGAAATGAGCGCATACCTGAGCAGGACAAAAGAGGGGAAAAAAAAAGGAAATAAATAAATGACAGTGACTGAACCTTGGGCAAACCCCAACAGTGGTGACTGCATGAGCATCAAAGCTCTGACTTACGATCAAAGACAGCCAACATCTACACTCCTTAAGCAATAACTTAACCACATATACAGACAGTTAAGCAGTTAACAGCCGACAAACACAGCTACTGTAACTCAGTAGGGAAATAGTGAAGCATTGTCATAAAGTCAGTGATGATCAAAACTGTAATGCATAGAAACAATATAAATACTGAATCAAAGCCTCATATTGCGAGTAATTAAGGTAAAGACATATTCAAAAAACTTTAACAAACATACTAACATCTGAACAGTTCGAGTCAGCAGAGGCTGAAAAATGCAAAAGAAAAATAAACAAGAACAAGACTTTACCGCTCCTGAGTAGCCTCAGCCTGAGCAGCCTCAGCCTGGAAGGCCATAATGTACTGTTTGGCGTCTGCCACCGAGGAGAGTCTCATCTTGCGCCCATCCTTAGATGTAATAAAGAGCTTCACTGGAAACAGGAGAGACGGCTTGAGACCCAGATTGTAGAGAGCGGAAAGTACTTCGGAACTTGCTACGCTGTTCTACCACCTCCGGGGCGTAGTCCTCGTAGATGGCAATAGGTGACCCCCTGTATTGTAGCTTCCCTCTTTTGGCTCTGGCTTCCCGGTCTCTCCCCAGCCGCGGGTTTAGCGGTGAGTGCTCGGTGAGTGCTCGGTGAGCGCGGTCTAGCTCCGGTGGGGAGGAGAAAAAGTCCAGTCCGAAAATTTCGGCCAGCATCTCGGCAAAGAAGGTGGTGGGCCGGGGGCCTTCAATGGACTCTGGCAAACCAACAATCCGGATGTTGTTACGGCGGCTACGTGACTCTAGGTCAAGAACTTTAGCCTGGAGTTTGGCGTGGCTATCTGCTAGCTGTGCGTAGGTGGTTTCCAGTGTTAGCAGGCATTCGTCTGCCAAAGTTGCATTAGACTCAAGAGAGGCAATTTTAAGGTTCTGTTCTGACACCTTAGCTTGAATGTGGTCCAGCTTAGCTTCAACTGTAGAAAAGGAGGACTTAAATTCCGCTACGATCGCCTGCCGGTGTTCTTCCAGCAGTGTCGTAACCGTGACGGCCATATCGCTAGCAGCAGTATCTTTGGAGCCTCTTGCATTAGCATCGCTAGCCTCAGCCATGTCAGCTTTGGCCGTCAGGTCTTTTTTACCGAGTCTGCTGGATTTGGAGGCCATGGCGTTAAAGGGTGTCTTTCCAACAACAGCAATGCCTGCCCGTGTCAAATATTATGCATGAACGGGGGTAACAAGAAAGTATATGGTGAAAGTTTCCAGGAGCGCAGATCAGTCGTGTCTACTCCATACCCCTCTCGACCGGAAGTCCCCAAATAAATTGTTTTTGTTAAACCGTAACCCGATCCTGTCCTGCATCTGTGTCCTCACCTTGTGACCGAACCGTGACATTACAAACTGACCATACAGCAGACAGTGAGCCGGTTCGGACGGCGCTCTCCGGGCAAGGACGACGGGAGACAACAGGAAGAGCAGCTCGAGCGCCTCCACCAAGCATACGTAGAGCTCTCAGGAACCATGGAACGTCAGTACGCCGTTCTGACCGAGCAGATTGGGAGGCTCGCACATCAGCTCCAACAACAGCACCTTCCTGCTAATCCTCCGGCCATCCCCGCGAATGCCGACGCCGCCACACCACCACCTTTGGTCCAGCTTCTGACATTCTCGATTCCAGTGGCCCTTCCAGAACGCTTTTCGGGCGAGTCAGGTGACTGCCACCCGTACATTACCCAATGCAGACTGCTGTTTGCACGTCAACCATCCTCCTTCCCCACCGACGAATCAAAGATCTCCCACTTCCTTTCCTGTCTCTCCGGGCGGGCTGAGGCATTGGCTACGGCAGAGGTGGACAACGTCACACCTAACTGCGTGACCTACGAGACCTTCATCACAGCCTTCTCCCAGGTTTTTCAGTGATCCCGGCCTGGTAGAGAGGCGGCTCGATCCCTGTTCAACCTCTCACAGGGAGCTCGCAGCGTGGTGGATTATGCCATAGAATTCAGATCTCTAGCCACCGACAGTGGGTAGAACCAAACCTCATTGTATGATGCTTTTTTGAATAGGCTATCGGATCAGCTACAGGACAGGCTGATATCAGCGGACTTGCCTCCCTCACTTGATAATTTGATTGCTTTTGTGACTAAAATAGAAAACAGACTACGTGACCGGCAAAAGCTTTCACATTCCCGCAGAAGGGCAAGCAACCCCCCTCCTTCAACCGCCTCACTAACACCCTCTTCTTCCTCCTCCACAGGTGAACTCCCACCAGCCGAGCAGGGAGATGAGCCCATGCAGCTGGGTCATAGCCGCCTGACCCCACTTCAAAGGGAGCACCGGAGATGGTCGGGTGAGTGTTTTTACTGCGGTCAGAAGGGTCACATGGTTGTAGATTGCTGGCTTCGCCCAAATGATCCCGCTCGTCGATAAAGGTGGGCAACTTGACAAGCGGGGCTCTATCGCCCACTAGATCAAATTCATGTATTTTAGATGCCTCATTTCTGTTTAAGGGTGGATCTTTTCCCACCAGAGCCCTCGTAGACTCTGGATCTGAACAGAATCTCCTGGACTTTGAGCTGGCCAGACAGGTGGGCTTACATATGACCCCCCTGAATAAGTCAATTCACTAAATGGTCATCTGGTCTCCACTGTTAAATTTATTTCTGCTCCCGTTCACCTCGTAGTTTCTGAGACCATTAAATTCTTCGTTTTTTCTTCCCCTCAAAACCCAATAGTTCTCGGACACCCCTGGTTTGTCTTACACAACCCCATAATTGACTGGCCCTCCAGCCGAGTCATTGGCTGGCGTGATCATTGCCATGCCACCTGCCTGCGCTCAGCTCGACACCCAAGCCATGACCCTCCTGACTCGATGGAAATGCCGCCCTCGCCTGATGTGTCTCTGGTGCCTCCAGAGTATCACGACCTGGCTGTGGTGTTTAGCAAAGACAGGGCTCTCTCCCTGCCGCCTCACCGTCCATATGACTGCCCCGTTGACCTCCAGCCCGGAGCTTCTCTACCTAAGGCCAGGTTGTATAGCCTGGCAAAACCCGAGTGTAAGGCAATGGAGCAGTACATTTCTCTCTGGCTTCAGGGATAATCAGACTGTCTTCTTCTCCTGTGGGTGCTGAGTTTTTTTTTTTTTGTTTTTTTTTTTTTTTAGATACTGTATTAATCCCAGAGGGAAATTCGTTACGGCTGCTGCACAAGCAGTGTCATACAATGACTAGCAAGGCTAGGGTGAAGTGTCTTGCCCAAGAACACACAACAGTGACTAGGGAGGAGTTGGGATCGAACCACCAACCTTCCGGTTATTGGACAACCCTGCTATCCCACTGCGCCCCTGTTGTAGGCCCCTGTTGTAGGGAAAAAAGACGGAACCCTCAGACCCTGCATTGACTACCATGAACTTAACCAGATTACTGTAAAAAACACCTACCCTCTTCCACTCATGAACTCCGCCTTTGAATCTCTCCAGTAGGCTCGGATCTTTACCAAGCTCGACCTCCGTAACGCATACCATATGGTGTGTATACGCAAATGTGACGAGTGGAAGACCGACTTCACACCCACCTGGGACACTTTGAGTATCTGGTTATGCCTTTCGGACTCACTAATGCACCTGCAGTTTTTCAGAATCTTGTAAATGATCTTCATGATTTTCTGTATCATTTTGTATTCTTCTATTTGGACGACATCTTGGTGTTTTCTAGGAGTGCCACCTTAAGTCTTTGTTTTCTTCTGCGCCTGTCTTGATTCAGTCAGACCCCTCCAACCAGTTCATTGTCGAGGTTGATGCCTCAAACTATGGGGTAGGGGCGGTGCTGTCTCAGAGGTCAGGGAAAGACAACAAGGTGCACCCTTGTGCATACTTCTCCCGCCGGTTCTCCCCGGCGGAAAAGAATTATGATGTAGGGAACAAAGAACTCCTAGCCATCAAGCTGGTCTTAGAGGAATGGCGTCACTGGTTGGAGGAGTCAGAACACCCCTTCGTAGTCTGGACCGATCATAAAATCCTGACTTACATCCGGACTGCGAAGAGGCTGAACTCAAGAAGGGCGCGGTGGGCTTTGTTTTTTGAAAGATTTAATTTCACCGTTTCCTACCGCCCTGGCTCAAAGAATGGCAAACCTGATGCCCTCTCCAGACTCCACAATCCTCCTGACTCTCCTCAAGAGCCAGAAATCATTGTACCTCCCTCCTGCGTTCTGGGTGAAATCCGGGAGGCCCAGATGACGGATCCTGATCCAGGTGGGGGTCCTGTTATCAAACAGTTCCTCGCAGCACACGCTCCAAGGTTCTTCAGTGGGCCCACTCCTCCCGCCTGACCTGCCATCCTGGGGTCCGCCGGACCGAGTCATTTATCCACCGCCGGTTCTGGTGGCACGGCCTGGCTAATGACAGTAACCGGCCACCGGCCGGCGAACTTCAACCCCTCCCTGTGCCAGGTCGGCCTTGGACTCATATCGCCCTGGACTGTGTCACAGGTTTGCCCCCTTCTAAGGGAAAAACAACTATACTCACCATAGTAGACCGTTTTTCCAAAGCTGCACATTTCATAGCGCTCACCAAGTTACCCACTGCCTCTGAAACAGCCAACCTCCTCATCAAACATGTTTTCCGTCTCCACGGTATCCCCAGTGATATTGTTTCTGATCGCGGGCCCCAGTTCATCTCGCAGGTTTGGCGGTCTTTCTGTGCTGCCTTTTGGGCAAATGTCAGCCTCTCCTCGGGGTTCCATCCACAGACCAACGGCCAGACTGAAAGGGCTAATCAGGACCGTGAAGCCGCCCTCCGATGTATCTGCACCCGCCGCCAAGGATCATGGAGTTCGGATCTGCCATGGGTAGAGTACTCCCACAACACACTCACCTCATCTGCTTCTGGTCTCTCCCCATTTGAATCCTCCCTAGGATACCAACCCCCTCTGTTTCCTGAAGACGAGAAGGACATCGCCGTCCCCTTCGTGCAACGTCACTTCTGGCGGTGCAGACGCATCTAGCGGGAGGCCCGAGCAGCCCTGCTCCGTTCCTCTGCCCAGAACAAGAGGCTGGCTGACCGTCACCGTTCCAAGGCTCCATCCTATGCTGTGGGTCAGTTGGTTTACCTGTCAACTGCAAATATCAAGCTACGCACTGAATCCAAGAAGCTGTCTCCGCGATTCATTGGACCCTTGAAATAATAAAGATTGTGAACCCGGTCTCTGTCAAGCTCCGCCTTCCAAGTTCCATGAAGATTCACCTGGTGTTCCATGTCTCGCAGTTGAAACCCTACATCTCCAGCCCTCTCCAACCCACTGCCACTCCTCCGCCACCTCCACGACTCATCGACGGTCAGCCAGTCGTTCGACGACTTCTGGACGTGAGACGACAGGGCAGGGGCCTGCAGTATCTCGTAGACTGGAAGGGATATGGCCCCAAGGAGAGATCCTGGATCCCCACCTTTCGCATCCTGGATCCGACCCTCATCCAGGATTTCCATCGCCGCCATCCAGATAAGCCAGGGAGTCCACCTAGAGGCGCACGTTGAGGAGGGGGGGGGGGGGGGGGGGGGGGGGGGGGGGGGGTACTGTCAGGAGTCAGGTTTGAGCCAGGGCTTTTACTTTGGTATTTTGTTATGTTATCCTGATTCTTGGTTCGTGTCGTCTCCCTGAGCCTTGCCAGCCTTCACATTGATTGACTCCAAGCTATGGTTAAACCTTGCATTACTGAACTAATTTCGGGACCCAGTGCTAAGGAAATCTCCATGTGACCTTTTTGAATTGACTCCGTGGAAGGAGTTCTATTTGTGTATTTGTGTATTTGTGCACCCCAGGATGGGTTGGGGGCAGTAGCTTCGTTCTTTGCACCATCTGCCTCCTAAGTCAACCCACCACTGAAGAAGTCAAACAGATGAATTATGGGAGAGACCACGATGATCTAAAGTCTGGGTGTCAGGGAAGGAAAGTCAGGAAAATAAAGTTACTAAGTAAGTGAAGTGTACCTAATACAGGCGTACAACGGCGATGCATAAGCATGTAAAATGAAAACATCCAGCAGTTCTGGCGTCTGAAGCTGTGGATGGGTAAACTATCCAAAAAACTTTTTTTTTTTAGCTTAGGAAAACATGTCCTCCAGTAGCTTGACTTTACTTTTAGGTTAGTGTCTCAGTTGAGATCACTGAATTAGTCTAAGTGAAGTCTAAGTGTTATGTACGGTCACAGACGGAGATCCAGAAGCAGGTCAGTTTACTCACTTTAAACAAACAACAACCACAAGGGTGAAGTACGAAAGTAACTGAAGGAGAACAAAAAACAACCACGAGGGCGAAGCACAGCTCAGGTCCAGGGTGAGGAACAACCGGGTGGCATGGCTGGATGCCTAGGCAAAAACAAAGTAAATCACTAGATCACTAGAACGGCGAGAAAGGTGGCTGGTTGCTTACTATGTTAACAGCAGTGAAGAACTGGCGCCAAGGAGAGAGGGGGGGGGGCGCTTAAGTAGCCGGTGGAATGACAGGAAATAGAACCCAGGTGAGAAGAAGCCACGACTCCACCCAGCTGGTCCATCGCACCTGGAGAGAGCAAAAACAAGCAAAAGATGAACATACAGGAGGTGTCAGAGGAGCAACTCTCACCACATTACAGTGCCCCCCCTCAAGTTACGCCTCTCGGCGAACCACCAGGCTTGTCGAGATGGGAGGAGTGGAATCCAATCCAATCCAATCCATCTTTATTTATAGAGCACCTTTTAAAAGACAACAGGGTCAGCCAAAGTGCTGTACACAGCCTACCAAGCATAGAATAATTGACTAATAAAATAGAATAAAATGAAATAAAATAAATATAAGTTGATAAAACATAGGAATATACAACCATACAATAAAAGCACCAGTCAGGGGTAAGAACAATAAAACAAGTAAAAGTCAACAACTCAAACAGAGTTAAAAGCCAGAGTAAAAAGATATGTTTTAAGTGATGACTTAAAAACCATAAAAGAATCCGTCTGTCTAAGGTGCAAAGGCAGTTTGTTCCACAGTTTCGGACCTGCGACAGAGAAGGAACGGTCCCCCCTGCGTTTTCTCTGTGTTTTTGGGACGACCAGGAGAGACTGGTCAGCTGACCTTAGAGAGCGAGCAGGGCAGTGGGGCTGGAGCATGTCTGACATGTACTGAGGGGCGAGACCATGAAGGGATTTAAAAACAAATAAGAGAATTTTAAAATCAATGCGAAAAGGAATCGGGAGCCAGTGCAATGACTTTAAAATCGGAGTAATGTGCTCACGTTTCTTAGCCCCAGTTAAAAGCCGTGCAGCAGCATTCTGTACAAGCTGCAGTCGTGCAAGTGAAGCCTGGCTGAGCCCATAATAAAGTGCGTTGCAGTAATCTAACTGATTCGTAATAAAAGCATGAATTAAAATCTCAAAGTGATGCCGAGAAAGGAACGGTTTGGCTTTGGCCAGTTGCCTCAATTGAAAAAAGCTCGCTTTGACAGCTGCACTGATCTGAGCATCAAGTTTCAGGTTGGAGTCCAATTTTACACCCAGATTTGTCACTGTGGACTTTTGATATTGTGTCAGGACACCCAAATCTATATCAGCAGCAGAGGCATCACTGGGCCCAAACAGTATGACCTCTGTCTTAGTGTCGTTAAAATGAAGCAGATTTGCTGACAGCCAGGATTTAATTTCCTTAACACAGTCTAAGAGTTTTTGAACAGAATGAGTTTGGTTTTGTTTTAAGGGCATGTAGATTTGAGAATCGTCCGCATAAAAATGGAAAGAGACACCATGTTTACGGAGAATGGACCCGAGAGGAAGGAGGTATAGGGAGAAGAGGAGTGGGGCCAGAAATAGAGCCTTGGGCCACTCCACAGGTGAGAGGGGCAGCAGAGGACTCAGCAGACCCCACACGGACATTAAAACTTCTCCCTGTCAGGTATGACCTAAACCACTGTAACGCACTGCCCTGGTAGAAAAGTCCCGTGGTAGAAAAGGCCAGGGGTCCTATGGCAGTTAGCCACGCTGATTCCTCTCAGAAGTCCGGAGGAGAGCCGATCGGGTGCGTTGCCAAACATGACGACAGCGGTGGAGGTGGTGTTGGACCGAGGGAACAGCCAAATCCTCCTCCAGGGCAGGGAACAGGGGGGAAGGTAGCCCAGAGAGGCTTCAAAGGGGGTGAGGTCCATGGCGGAGCAGAGCTGGGAGTTGTAGGTGTATTCGACCCAGGGCAGGTGAGAACACCAGGAGGTTTGATTAGCTGCCATCACACACCGCAGGGTGGATTCCAGGTGTTGGTTGTCTCGCTCCGTCTGTCCATTAGTCTGAGGGTGAAAACCAGAAGAAAGACTGACGGACGTCCCCAATGCCCGGCAGAAAGCCCTCCAAACTGCTGACATGAACTGGAGACCCCTGTCCGAAACAACATCCAGAGGGATGCCGTTGAGGCGGAAGACGTGGTGAACCAGCAGCTGGGCGGTCTCGAAGGCTGTGGGGAGTTTCGGGAGGGGAACAAAGTGGGCGGCCTTGGAGAACCTATCAACGACAGTAAGGATGATGGTGTTACCTTCAGACGGGGGCAATCCAGAGACAAAGTCCAGGGCTATATGAGACCAGGGGCGACCAGGCACTGGGAGAGGGCAGAGCAGGCCACAAGGGGGGCGGTGAATGGACTTGCCATGGGAACAGGCTGCGCAGGCACTGATGAACTCCCTAGTGTCGGCTTCCAAAGTGGGCCACCAGAAGTGGCGGCGAAGGAGGTCGACCGTGCGTCGGATGCTGGGGTGAGCTGACCATCGGGAGTTGTGAGCCCATTGTAGAACCTGAGACCGGACAGAAGATGGGACAAACAGTTTATCAGGGGGACAACTACCTGGGTCGGGCTCTGAATGCTGAGCCTCCCGAATCTTGGATTCGATGTCCCAGATGAGGGCTCCAACAACCATAGAAGATGGAAGGACTGGTTCAGGTTCTGCCGGAGGTTCTGGTGAGGAGAGAGTGCATCAGGTTTAGTGCCAGGGCGCTAGGTCAGGGTGAAGTTAAAGCGAGTGAAGTCTGGCTGGGTCAGGCTGCTCTAAGATGGGAGCTGACGTGAATTTAGTTTTAAAGGAGGTGAAGGCTGCCTCAGCCTGAGGGGACCACAGAAAGGGCCTAGAGGTAGAGGTGAGCTGCGTGAGAGGGGCGGCTAGCTGACCATAGCTAGCAAACCCTAAAAACTTCTGGAGGTCCAGTCTAGAGGTGGGACAGGGCCACTCCACCACTGCTTTAACCTTCTGGGGGTCTGCCTTGATCTGTCCTGACTCAACTATGAAACCCAGTTCAGGGATTCGTGGGATTGGTCTTTAGTTTTGCTAAAAACTTCAGCCAAATCATGATAGTCCGAGGGAACGGAGGCTAGGCTAGGCAGTTCGGAGGAAGGACGTGCGGATTGCAAACAATTTTCGAACAGAAATCGCTCCAATTTAAATCTCGGTTCCTCTTCCAATCTAGGTGAGGATTGTGCAAAAGAAGTTACGGATGACCAAAAACAACAGGAGCGAGTGGCAAACTAATGACAAAGAAGCTAATCCACTCTCGTTGATTACCGGAAGTGATCACCTCGAGCGGAACAGTTTGGTGGGTTACTCGGGAGATAACCCGGCAATTAAGGGCAGTAACTCTCACCACAATACACTAAGTGCCCCTTTTCCATGGTGTGTTGCACTCCACATGACCATACGTACATGTGCATGTTACTAAATAGACACCATAGATAAATAACTTAATAACAATAAATAATCATTGACTAACCAAATCTAATCTACAGTTTAGTCCCCAAATCTAATCTACAGTTTAGTCCCCTTGTAAAATTGGTGATTAAAGGGTTAAAATCCTGGGGGAAAATGATTTTTTCACTACTTTTGATCAGAACTGAAGTTAATTAAAAGGTCTATGCAAATAAATATGAGAAAATAATAGTCTTGTAATACAAATGGCTTGTAATAGTCAATCAAAATGCTCTACATAGTTTTGAGTCTAGCTGTTTGTTGTGTTACATTTCATATAGTCTAAAGTGTGTTTATCATGTTAAACGTCACATCAGTGTAAAAGTGCACATCATTAATGTCAGAGCATAACTTAACATGCTGTATTATACTGCAGTTTACTGATTCTTTGCATTCTGCTAATTAGCATTTCACTGTTAAAATTGACATTGTTACTAATATAATTTGTATATCAGATAAAGTACATGGTATTATACAGTATAGTCTGCATCATGCATGTATCTATTTCATTTATGTTATTTCATGTTATTTTATTCTTGAAATCATGTGTTTATTATTAGACTGCTGTCTTCAGATGCACTGCTGAGGTTCCTTCTCCCGTCACCTCCACCTCAGCAGCACCACCCAGCACTGATGTTGCAGCATCAAGCGGACCTTCTGTTGCTCCAGTAGTGAAAAGTGGTCCTGGCAGCCATGTACATTATCTTGGCAAAACAAGCCAAAATGAACTGATAGAGTCCATCAGTTATAAAATAAGAGAAGACATGACAGAGATCAAAATATCCAAATATTGTTCCATCATTTTAGACTGCACCCCTCATCTGAGTCTTAAGGAGCAGCTCTCTGTCATAGTCAGGATAGTGTCACAAGAAGACATTCCTCAGGTAAAAGAGCATTTCTTGGGCTTTCTTGTGGCAGAGCAGTCAACAGGAGAACACTTGTCATCTCTAGGCCTATATTGCATATGTTCAGTATTTCTTTAATTCTAAGTATTTTAAATGTGAAATTGCTTTATTTAAATAAAAGAAAGTCCAAGACAAAGCTAAGTTTCCTATGAGTATACAGTATGTACACTAGCATTGGAATGTACTGCGATGCAATGGGGAGCCACCTGAAATCTTGCCTAGGGCGCCAAATTGATTAGGGCCCGGTCTGACCTTCACCATCCAACCTGACAGAACTGGAGAGAATCTGCAAGGAGGAATGGCAGAGGATCCCCAAATCCAGGTGTGAAAAAGTTGTTGCATCTTTCCCAAAAAGACTTATGGCTGTATTAGATCAAAAGGCTGCTTCTACTAAATACTGAGCAAAGGGGTCTGAATACTTAGGACCATGTGATATTTCACTTTTTCTTTTTTAATAAATCTGCAAAAATTCTGTGTTTTTCTGTCAATATGGGGTGCCGTGTGTACATTAATGAGAAAAGAAAATGAACTTAAATGATTTTAGCAAATGGCTGCAGTATAACAAAAAGTGAAAAATTGAAGGGGGTCTGAACAATTTCGGTACCCACTGTAAATTAAATTAAATTAAATTAAATTAAAGATGTCAGAAAAACTTGTGCACAGGCGGAATTTTACATCGTGTCATAAATATGTGCATGTACTGCCCTCTTTAATCATAGGGCAGTCCCTGCACTGTGTAAGATGTGATGACATTTTTTATCAGTGTTTGATATATATTATAATACAGGGAAACACCCAAAGAGAATTATCTTTTGTAAAAGACATCTCAGCTGATTCCCGCATTGTATTGCCACTGTTCATATTTGATATCTTGTGTCTGTGTCTTTTTATGGCAGTGAAGGCGGAGCAGGCCTTTGTCTGCTGCTCACTTTAAAGGAACAGTGATGTCCTATCTCTTACATCAAAGTCGAGCCAGCAAAACACATAAATATAAAAACTTCAAAACACACTGGTCCAATGTGTATGGCGCAACATAGACTTTGACACAATACAAGTCTTAAGAATGACATCTGTTGTGTGTGCAAAAGGAGGGAGATCCACGCACAGGTGTCAGAAAAGGTTAACAGTTTATTTTTGAAGCAAAATTTGAGTAACTAAAAACTTCCACAAGGGAGAAAAACTCGATTTGAACAGGCACTCAAGTGGACTGGACAGGAGCAGGGCTGAGCGTTTTAGTTGGCTTGCCTTAAAAAGATTTACAAAGAAGATCAAGCAGAGAGCAATCTGTTACCATGGTTGATGACTGACTGACGGAGAGAGAAGGTGAGTGATGTCCTTAAGAATAGGCTGAGAAGAGAGCAGGACAATGAATGCAGGTGAGTCCAATCAGTCCAGTGCTCCACCCAGCAGTGACTGCAGCCTCGTCAGAGCACCTGTAAAGAAGAACAGAGAGGGAGAGAGCCAAAGCACACAGGAATGTTCATGACATTGATATGATAATACGCCTCACTACATCTGCATGCACAGACCAATCAACCTCTGCAAAAACAAGGGACAACTTTTGGGGTTCTCTGATACATTCTGAATAAGTTAGGTGAACTCCAAATGTAGTTTGTAATGATGTTGCTTAAATCAACCCAGCCAGTTGTGGGCAGAAAATTAGTTGGTTACAATTACAAGTTACCCTGTTAAAAATTAAATAGTAGTGTAACCATTATTTTTATCAAAGTAAAGTTACATTTAATTACATTTTAATTAGTTCTTAATTTTCAATGCATGCTCTCTGTTTGGTTTGGTTTGATATTTGTAGAAGCAGACAGCAGGCGGTAAAGATTAAAGGTTAGTTTAATGAACAATCAATGCAAAAGGTAATTTCTGTTTTCTCTCTTTTTGTTATCTCTGAACTGAAGACGTACACAGGCTTAAGATGACTAAAGAGGTCTGATGAGATGCAGGTGGGCCACTCTCCAGCCAGCAGGAAGCCACGCCCACCACTCCTGAACAGGAAGCCTCTCCTAGGAGGCAGAGAACACAAAAACACCAAAGTACCAACAAAACATAGACCCAAGAAACCCCATAAACCTAACACTCTCAACTGTAAACCATATTTATATTTTAAAACCTGGCAGTGTAAACCTTTCAGCAGCAGCCTACTTAACTTAGCCTATAAACACAACAATAAAAGCAGTCACAAGATTGAACTTCAGTATGTCTCTTTACTGAAGTGAGGGGTCAGCAGTTATCAAACAGGCATCTAACAAACACACACACACAAGAGTGTGCTAATGTGCTATCTTTCTTTGACCAATGAACAAACATAAAACTCAAACACCAGGTGTAGTGTTGAGACAAAGACAAAAACAATCTGAACATATCTGCATGTAAACTTTCACAGCAGTCAATGCACTTTGGGCTAATGCAATCAAATCAGTGCTTATGCTCTTAAACTTGAAATAGAAAAGTTGAGAAAATTTTGAATCTATGTTCAATGTTTAACACACTTGAAACGGACGAAAACACACACAAAATCTTGGCACTATTTGTTTATTTCACACTGCTCAAAAAATAGGAACAAACAAAATAGAAAAAAAGGGAACACTAAAATAACACATCCAAGATCTCAACAAATGAAATATTCCAGTTGAAAATCTTCATTCATTACATAGTGGAATATGTCAGTCATCCAGTCCCTGTTTATTATCAGGGTCTGTGTGGAGAGGTTCCTGGGTGTCTACATAAAGGTGGACATGACCTGAACAGGATTTTCTGAGGGTCCTCAGAAAACAGTAGCTAACATAAAGCTTTTGTCCTTTAACTGCTGCTGCAGCACTGACTGATAATGACATGGCAATGACAGAGTAAGGCAATGCAAGACAGCTTTATTTGTATCATTTTAAAGTTAATCCTTTCTCTGAAAGACAAGCAGCCAGTGTAGAGATTTTAGAGTACAAATCACACAGTTTATTAACACAAAACATTGTGTTAACATTTTTATTGTATGAACATTGCTGTGTTAATAAGGAATAATTAATTGATTGGAAAAAAAAGGCTGAGATATGAACATAAAATACTCCAAGGACACAAAGTCATGTGTCCACGGAGTGAGTTGCATTTACATTTAAGGATGGGAGGTGCAGAGCTTATTACAAAACTACATGCACTGTATGCAGCAAGTGACATTCTTGGGGCTGGCTGGCTTTATAGGCGATCACATTTTGTCATAGAAAATACATGAACCCAGGTGCAAACACAGACAAGTAGACTGGATATGAGCCAAACTGATTTATTATAAAGTTCAGGAGAATGGGAAGAATTCCAGGTGCTGTCAGCTAAAGAACAAAGCCAGAGGTCCTTGCTAGACTGGTGGCAAGGAGACAAGGTACAGGGAGGTAAAGCTGGCTGTCAGATAGGGAGCTTCGGGGTGAGGCTGGGCTGACAGCAGCCTGGGGATTTGGTAAGGGACACAAGCTAGCCACTATAACAGGCAGAACTGAGGAGTTGGGTGAACTTTGGGTGAAATATCTATAGTTTTCATTATTTAAACGAGGCTGTAAACAGGTTTATTTCTGCTGTAAATATATATACTACAGAATGTCAGGATTAGATATCTGAGAAGAGTTGCAGCTGGAGAGCTGCCCAGAGGAGGCAGAGAAGCATAATTAATGAAGCTTTATTCACATCACCTGTGTGTGTTGCTTATGCCCTTAGAAAGTCAAAATGTAACCAAAAAGAGAGAGCGATAAATATGATATAAATGTCTTTTACAATCAAAATTGTCTTAAGGCACTTCACAGAAAGCCAGAGCCTGACCCCAAGAGAAGGCACTGAAGAGCAAACAGTGGCAAGAAAAAACTCCAAAACCTTGAGCTGGCTGGGTATAGAAGGAAAAGGAGAGGAAGACAGGGCGGAGAGGATGAAAGAGAGAGAAAGAGAGAGAGAAACATACATCCAATAAACATCATACATTACAGAGAACATGATAAAGATGAACAACATAGGCTGGTGAAGACAATAAACACTGGCTTTGTCAGAGGGCCAGACGTCAAGTCAGCATGCTGATCTGAAAGCAGAGAGATCTGCAGAAAGATACAGAGAACAAATATTAATCGACCAGATAAGAAGAGAGGCAAGGGGATAAGCCGGGTGGAAAGGTTGACAAGTAGGCAGTGTTGAGGGGGGTGGGGGAGTTGGGGGGGACTGCTTAGTGGTTAATGTTTATGTCTCTTAACAGTGTAGGCCTATAGCAGCATAGCTATGATGGAGTCTAAGAGTTAGTCGGCCCTATTCTATCTGTGTCTGTATTCATACCTACAAAATTGCTATAGCTATGCTGATCTGCCCTACACACTAGGGCAGAAATTTGAGGATTTTAGGAGCATCCGTGGTGGTTATATCAGTTGCAGTACCGTATGTGTCCACTGGGTAGAGCCAGACACCATGAGAATAGTGGAGACCTGTCTGTGCATCAAACCTCAAAAAACATTTGATTTATACATGAAAATTGTCCAGAAGCAGTTACTTCTGGTTTCCTGTAGGTGGCGCAGTGCAGGTGACTCATGAGCATGCAGACGTGTTGGGGGATGGACCGTTAGGACATGAAAAAAATTTGAGGACGCTAGGACGATGCACGTGAAGTTATAAGCAGTTGATGTTTCATGGCGAAGGTTCAACAGTCGCCACCGCCATGGGCAGCATGATACAGGAATCCACACAGGTGTCTCTGTGGGACTTCAAATCTGTGATCCTCATTTGGCTGTGTAATGACAGGGAAGGATTAAACAGAGTGCATGTCAGTGAAGAACATGGCACTTCCTGTCTCCACCACAAGGGAGCGCCATAGATCATGATGACATAGAGACGTTCAGGGAGGGGCTCTGATCACGTGCAGAAAGTTTGAAGCCGTTTGGAGCAAGTATGTAGGAGAGAGAGCTGTTCGTGTATGAATGGCGAAGTGACGCCACAGCGGCCACGCCCTTTAACTTAGAGAAAAGCTTTTGATAACTTTTGATCAGCATGGTCTCTAGGTGACAGCGACCGAATATGAAGTCAATCGGTCGAAATCCCTAGGAGGAGTTCGTCCACAAACCCACTTACGAGACCCCCATCAGTTGCTAGGACACGCCCCCGTGAACGTGTGTATGAACTTTCATGATCATAGAAGGTCGTTAAGGTCATAAAAAACTCAAACGTACTCTCACGGCGAAGGATCGACAGTCGGCACGCCGCCGCACAGACACCCAAAGAGCTGAGGAGGAAACAATGCGGAAGCAGAGGGGGCAAAAGAAGACAGCTGAGGAAAAGAAGATACAAGCCGTATCTTCCTTCTATCGTCATGGGTAATGTTAGATCACTGGGTAATAAGATGGAAGAGTTAACATCTCTCACAAAGAGCGAGTGTGTTTCGTGAGGCGTCTGTAATGTGCTTTACAGAGACGTGGCTGCACGCAAACATACCGGACTCTACCGTGAGTTTAGCCGGCTTTCAGTTGGTACGGGTGGACAGGAACTGCACCGAGAGCGGCAGGAAGAAAGGAGGGGGACTTGCGCTCTACGTGAACAACCGGTGGTGCAGCCCGGGACACGTTACGGTAAAGGAGCGTGTGTGCAGCCCGGACATTGAACTGCTAGCGGTGAGTCTACGTCCATATTATTTGCCCAGAGAGTTCTCTCACGCCATTGTACTTGTTGTTTACATTGCTCCCTCGGCTGAGGCGTCGCGGGCTACTGACGTCATCAGCTCTGTGACCGCGAGGCTTCAGACCCAGCACCCTAATGCCTTCATAGCGATTTCTGGCGATTTTAACCATGTCAATCTGAAATCAACTCTGCCCACTTTCAAGCAGTTTGTGGACTGTAAAACAAGAGAAAATAAAACTCTAGATTTACTGTATGCTAATGTTAAAGAGGCATACAGCTCCATAGCTCTCCCTCCCTTGGGCAGATCAGACCATAGCCTAGTCCACCTCAATCCCCAGTATATACCAGCAGTACAGCGGCGGGCAGTGACCACCAAAACTGTACGTGGACACCGGAAGCCCTGGAGACCCTGCAGGGATGTTTTGAGGTGACTAACTGGGATGTGTTCTGTGACACCCACGGTGAGGATGTAGACACACTCACAGACTGTATCACAGAATATGTTAATTTTTGTACAGATTCTCTAATCCCCACCAGGTCAATACGCTGCTTTCCAAACAATGAACCATGGGTGACAAAGGACATCAAGGCATCACTCAACAGAAAGAAGACAGCCTTCTTGAGTGGAGACAGAGAGGAGATGAGGAGGGCCCAGGCAGAGGTGAAGGAGAAGATTGGAGAGGGCAAGGAGAGCTACAGGAGGAAGCTGGAGAGCCAACTTGCCCGGAACAACTTGAGGGAGGTATGGAGTGGCATGCGAACCATCACCGGCCACAATAGGATCTCTGACCAGCTGATGGATGGAGATCTGCAGGAGGCCAACCAGCTGAACCTGTTTTTCAACAGGTTTGATAGTCCACTCCCTGACCACCCTCCCCCTCCCCCTCCCTGTGATGCACCATTAACACCTGTCTATAACAACAATGTACCTCCTCCTCCTCCCCCTCCCCCTAACCATACTAACCAGTCTCACCTCCCAATCAATAACATCACCCTGCCCCCCTTACCCCACCTTCCATTAACAACCCCACAGCCTCCCTGCCCCCCTCCCCCATCAGATCTCTCTCTCTGCTCTTCTGTGTCCACAGTTACCATCACCACAGAAGAGATGAGGAGGGAGTTCAGTCGCCTATGACCGGGAAAAGCTGCAGGACCGGATGGACTCAGCCCCAGAGTACTCAGGGACTGTGCCACACAGCTGTGTGGGGTCTTCCAGCACATCTTCTCCCTGAGTCTGAGCCTGATGACTGTCCCTGCCCTGTGGAAGACAACATGCCTTGTTCCTGTGCCCAAGACCAAACATCCAAGCACACACAGCGACTACAGACCAGTTGCTCTGACTTCACATGTGATGAAGTCTCTGGAGAGGCTGGTCCTGAAACACCTGCGTGCTGTTGTGGAACCATCGCTGGACCCCCTGCAGTTTGCTTACCAGCCCCGTATTGGAGTGGAGGACGCCATCATCTACCTGCTGCACAGAGCACACACCTACTTGGAGGAGGCAGGTAACACTGTTAGAATCATGTTCTTTGATTTTTCCAGTGCGTTTAACACCGTGCAGCCTGCCCTTTTGAATAGGAAGCTCCTGGACATGCAGGTAGAGACCCCACTGGTCACCTGGATCACTAACTATCTTACAGGTCGACCACAATTTGTGAGGCTGAGGAACACCGTCTCGGACACGATAGTGAGCAGCACGGGGGCACCCCAGGGCACAGTACTGTCTCCATTCCTGTTCACACTCTATACATCGGACTTCAGACACTGCTCACAGTCCTGCCACCTGCAGAAGTTCTCGGATGACTCTGCCATTGTGGGCTGTACCAGCAGACGTCGGGAGGCGGAGTATATGAGTGTGGTGGACAGCTTTGTGGAGTGGTGCGGACAGAACCA
This sequence comes from Parambassis ranga, assembly GCF_900634625.1. Classification (NCBI taxonomy): domain Eukaryota; kingdom Metazoa; phylum Chordata; class Actinopteri; family Ambassidae; genus Parambassis; species Parambassis ranga. The sequence continues at coordinate 1,613,919 of NC_041039.1, read as the reverse complement.
CCTGCAGCTGAATGTCACAAAGACAAGAGAGCTGGTGGTGGACTTCAGGAAGCACCAGACACTCCCAAACCCGGTCAGCATCAAGGGTACCAACGTGGACATTGTGGACAGCTACAAATACCTGGGTGTCCACATTGACCACAAACTGGACTGGTCCACAAATGCAGAGGCAATATACAGGAAGGGACAGAGTCGCCTGTATCTACTGAGGAGACTCAGGTCCTTTAACGTCTGCCAGACCATGCTGCAGATGTTTTACCACTCGGTGGTTTCCAGCGTCATCTTCTACGCTGTAGTGTGCTGGGGCAGCAGGATGAAGACGGCCGACACCAACAGACTCAACAAGCTCATCAGGAAGGCTGGCTCGGTATTGGGAGTGGAGCTGGAGTCGGTGGTGGAGGTGACAGAGAGGAGGATACTGAGGAAACTCCTCAGTATTCGTAACAACACGTCTCACCCCCTGCACGACACACTGCTGTCCTACAGGAGCACATTCAGCGGTAGACTGAGACTACCGAGGAGCAGCACAGAACACCACAGGAGGTCCTTCCTGCCAGTGGCCATCAGACTGTATAACTCCTCCCCTTTCTGTAGGGAGAAGCGCTAGATAATCATGTCAGGCATCACTGTCATTCCCTCCACTTGTCTATATTTATGCTTACTTAGCACCTTACATCTCCATATTGTATCCATGTATCATATATTGTGCTCATACTGCGTACTGTACTCTTATTTTTGGATTATAGTGACACTTATACTCTGATACTCTGTACTTAACTGCATGTAATGCAACTTGATACCTCTGGCACAAGAATTTCCTTCGGGATTAATAAAGTTTTATCTTATCTTATCTTATCTCTTATCTTATGTTGGCCATGCAAATGCAAAACCTACAATATGAATGCAGGAAGCTGCAACACAAATGCAAGAGCCTTCAACTCAGATATGAACTCAGCCCACAACTGATCCACCAGATTTGTCAGCATCCATTGTGAGGCTGAAATTTGTGAGACATTAAGTTAAGATAAATATAACAATTTTAAGACATCAAACATTCATCACACATTCTGCTCATTAGCTTCTTCCTCATAATTTTAACCTTTGCCCTCTGTGATACATCTGAATCGCATTGGAGCCCAATTACCTGGAGCCCAGCTGTATCATTAGTCACTGCCTTGTCCCTTAACTTAATTATACATATAAAAATACACACATAAACACATCAAAGATATTGTAATTATTGCACCAGATTGTCAGTAGTTACTTATATATATAGCAGCCTGCATTATGAGCCCATTCTGACTCACAACATTAGCGATTAGGCCGGAAAGCACTGTACCAAACCCCTTATCAGGATTGTAAAGATGAGCAGCAAGATTATCAGACAGGAACAGGGCTCACTTACGAACATCCACAAAAAATAGACGGGACACACAAATAGCTGAAGGAACTGCACGCACCTCTACAACTTCTGAATGCCCCTGCATTTTTAGTAGTATAAACTTGCTTTGTACCCCATCCATCTACTGAACTCTTATCTTCTTCATCTCCAAACATTCCCTACACAGATAAGGGGCTGATTGTATCTATGCTTTCATTCTAGCTTCTAATGTATATACAATTATATTACCATATTAGATATGTGCACAGATACATTAAATTAATATTGCTAAGTTATAGTAGCTTTCCCTATCCTGACTTGGCCTAGTTTCATGTAGGCCAGGATTAAAACATGCAGTTAAAGGCCAGGTTTAGGTAATCCTTAGTTTTCTTCTGCAGATCACAGATTCACTAATGCAATGCTGCATACTTTAAACATGTAACTAATAGAAGCTTAGGAGGAAGAGGTTTTGTATTGCATTTGGTTTAAGATTACATTGTACACTGGAAACTTTTCCATTAAAATGAATGGCATTTAAATATTTAGTGTTACTAACATCTTAGGCGGCCACATGATTTGTCATACCTCCTATTCCTTAATAATCATATAGGACAAGAAGCTTTCAACACGATAACATAAGAACACATAATATACACTATATAATAGTTAATTAAATTAAAGATATATCAGACCTACAGTAGGTCCAAATATAAAATTGAATACAATGAAAGCAGTGAGAGAAGTGATGCTTTTATTGTGCCATGTTGATGAAGATTCTCAGTCATCCAGGTCATCATACGTAGAGAAGATTGAAGCAAGGCGTCTGGACTTGTAGAGTTTTCTAGAAGACGTTTCGCTGCTTATCCAAGCAGCTTCATCAGTTCTAACTGTTTGGTGGGGAAACATGGTTTATATGTGGTTACAGACCTATGTGGGTGGGTCTGGGTAAAAACTTAAAAACTGAAAAAACAATAGCGCTAAATGTTTCCATACTTACCTGTGATGTTCTGGCTGACTGGGCCAGGTGTGTCTAACGACTGGCTAACGACTATGAAACTGCCGGAGGTGGTCTGGTTGACAGCCCTTTGTTCTTGCTGTGAGTATGTGCAAACTTCCTGGGAATGGATGGAATCACTGCATTGTATGTGGTAGAAAGATGATGTCTGAGGCCACCACCTCTGTTAAGGGAAGGTTTTTCCAGCTTAACATAGATGGCTTCCTTGACTCCTCTTTCATACCACCTTTCCTCCCTGTCTAAAATGTGAACATTGTTGTCCTCAAAGGAGTGTCCTTTGTCTTTGAGGTGGAGGTGAACAGCTGAGTCTTGTCCTGAGGAGGTGGCTCTCCTGTGCTGAGCCATTCTTCTGTGGAGTGGTTGTTTAGTTTCTCCAATGTACAGATCAGAGCATTCCTCACTGCACTGGACTGCATATATCACATTGCTGTGTTTCTCCCTGGGAATCTTGTCCTTCGGGTGAACCAGTCTCTGTCTCAGTGTTGTCATAGGTTTGAAATGGACCGGGATGTCATGGTTGTTGAAGATCCTGCGGAGTTTCTCTGATACTCCTGACACATATGGAATGGAGATGTTCTTTCTCCGCCGGTTGTTGTCCTTCTTCTTGTTGTTGGGGGGTCTTGTTTTTGTGGCTTTGATGAGTGCCCACTTTGGGTAGCCACAGGTTTGCAGGGCCTTCCTGATGTGGCCTTCTTCTTCCCCTCTGAGCTGGTTGGTACAGTTTGTGCTCTGTGCTGCAAGGTCCTGATGACTCCCAGTTTGTGTTCCAGTGGGTTGTGTGAATCAAACAACAGGTACTGGTCCGTGTGTGTGGGTTTCCTGTACACTTCCACATTGAGGCTCCTGTCCTCCTCAATATGTACTGTACAGTCCAAGAAGGCCAGATTGTTATCCTTGGTGTCCTCCTGAGTGAACTTGATGTTGTTATCCACTGCGTTGATGTGTTCTGTGAACCGTTCCACTTCGTTGGTCTTGATTTTGACCCAGGTGTCATCCACATATCTAAACCAGTGGGTGGGGGTGGTTCCAGGATAGGAACTCAGGGCTCTTCTCTCCACTTCTTCCATGTAGAGGTTGGCCACAATAGGAGACACAGGGGATCCCATCGCGCAGCCGTGCTTCTGTCTGTAAAAGTTCCCATTGTACTGGAAATAAGTGGTGGTCAGGCAGAGGTCCAGCAGATCACAGATGTGGTCTGTCGTTAGGTTGGTTCTCTCCTTGAGTGTGCTGTCTTGTGTGAGGCACGTCCTTACCATCTCTGTGGCTTCTGATGTAGGGATGCAAGTAAACAAGGAGGTGACATCAAATGAGACCATGGTGTCGTCTGGGTCCATTTGGATCTTCTCCACCTTGTTCACAAAGTCCTGTGAGATGTGGATGTGATGTGGTGTGCAGAGCCGTCGCAACATGGTAGGCAAACCAGGCAATTGCCTAGGGTCCCGAGCATGAGAGGGGCCCCAAGACGGATGGTCAGTTAGCCCCACCATTCATTGACAGCTGTTTTGGCCCAGCGCATTGACACATTCAGACTCCCCCCTCGCCCCCACGGGGCCCTGTGACAGCTGCTGGAAGCAGAGAGGAGCGGCTCGTTCAAAATAAAGGAGGAAGCACACACACTGCAGGCTGCAAGGAAAGACGGCAAAAGAAAGGAGCAGAGGACAAAACAAGAGAGGTAAGAGTCTGTAACACAGCTGAGCCTCATCTTACTCCACCAGTGTTTGTCTTTTTTCACATTGTATCACAGAACACTTTTAGAGACGCAGGCTTCACGTCACTACAGCCTCCTTCATGCTGCAGCCTGAATGTTCACTGTGAGTCGCTCTGCATACAAACGTCTGCTAAATGAGTTACAAACGTCAATATAATGACGTGATATAAAACTTAAACGTATAAAAACGTAAATGTATATAAAAACGTAAATGACGCTGTAAAGTAGCTTGTTAGCTCATGCAGCAACAGTGTGTAGCTGCTATGCTAATGATACTTTAGCTTGTTTAGCATTAAAGCTAAGTGCTGCTGTTACAACTTACTGTTAGAGATAATGAGCTCTAAACCACAGCAGGAAAAACTAATGTATGTATTTAGTCTATTTAGTGTTTAGTAATGCTCAGGTGTTTTTCTGTAAATGACAAGCTAGTGAATTATTGTCATATAGTTGTTATTTTATGGCTTTTTTAAATGATGTTTTTCATCAGGTGCTGTGCTTAAACACCTGTCTGTGTCTCCTCATGAAGATGCCACAGCCTCCACAGATGAAGGTATGTGCATTATGAATAATCTGGATTATTTACAGTGTTAATTATCAGGCTGATCATTATGGTCGTATACCACACAGGTCATGTGGAGCCCTGTGAGGAAACTCCAGAGGACGTCCCAGCAGCAGTCCAACACCTGAGAGCCTCCACTCCTTCCTCTGCTCCTCCAGCACCTGACCTGGTAACACTGAATGATCCTGTACTGTGGACAAACTTAATAACAATACTAGTCATATCTTGTGTTGTCAGTGGTGGAGGAAGTACTGATGTTTAGTACTTAAGTGAAAGTACAATTGCCCAGCCAAATATATACTCAAGTAAAAGTAGATGTGCTACATCAATGATCCTACTTAACCAAAGTCTTAAGTACTTACTTTTAATTTCCAAGAGTTTAAATCGAGGCAACTGGACTCAAGGATTGTTTTTTTCTTGGGATACATAAAAAAATACATGAAAAATTTCCTAAGTACATTAACAAAGTACAAATAATTGCCTTAAGCAATTTCCCCATTGTGGGACTAATAAAGGTTTCAATTATTATTATTAATTATACTTAGTTACTTTCCACCACTGTGGACAGTCTTCAGAGAGTACATATTTCTATGATGTATTTTGATTGTGTTGTACAGGTTTTTTATGTTTCCTTAAGATAATATTTTCATATGTGTGTTCACACATTATTTAAATAAAAAGGTTGCTTATATAATCATCACGATACGTGTCTTTGTGTTTGGGGCGGCATTTCTATAGAATGTTGTAGCCCGTAGGGCCCCAGTGTTACCTTCTTGCCTAGGGCCCCTATAGTGGCAAGCAACGGCTCTGGTGGTGTGTTACCTACCAGTGGTGTCAGGAGTTCAGCCAAGTGCTTAGCCACGTTGTATGTGACTGAGTTTGTGCTGCTGACGATGGGTCTGAGGGGGACTCCTTCCTTGTGTATCTTGGGGAGTCCATACAGGCGTGGAATAGCTTCCCCAGGATACAGTCGAAAGTAGAGCTTGCGGTTGATGATTTGGTCCTTCTCCAGTTTTTGTAGGTAGCTGACTAGTTTCTTCTTGTAGTTTCCGGTGGTTATTGTGCCATATTAGGATTACATGTTATGTAAGTATGTTGGTATGTTATTTTGTCATGTTAATAATAATTATTATATAATTAATATATTGAAGTGCCAATCAGATGTTATACACCCAATGTTGAGGATTTTAAATTTGTTTGTTTGTTCTTAAGATGGTCTTTAAAATGGTAATTAGCAATTAACAGAATATGACAAAATCAAAGCGCCTTTCCTTTTCAATATTATGTCAGCATAGCATAATTAAGAAAAAAAAATCAGTGGCTAGGTAATTGGATGGACAGATGGACAAAACACATTTTAGAGCCTGAAGGTTTACCTAAATTTGAAGCTTTCTTCTTTCTTCTTCCACCTGTACATAGAAGGTGCAACAAATCTATATGAAAGTGCACGTGCTGACTATTCTAAACCTGAATACTTTAGGCTGTGAATGGTACGGCATGAGTGCACTGAGCCCCAGGCGAAGGTATACACAATACGGCTCTTGCAGCGAGCCAGTGCATACTTAAAGATGGCCTCTGATTGGAGATAAGATAAGTAAAACTTTAAAGATCCCTGTGGGGAAACTAGGTCATTAAAGCAACAAAAAAGTAGATGATATACATGCAACATACATATACATATACATACTTAATATTCAATGCAGAGCTTTTTATCAGGAAGTCTGGTGCACACTCCCTCATATATGATGCTGCAGTAGCATGCTAATACAGTTTTGTGTTAAAATTGAAAATTATCGCTGTCCAGGTGGGCATTTTAAAGCTTTAGCATTAGCATTTTAGTGTACAAACAATCCTTATCCATACAGCATGCATCTGTTCAAAGCTTACTCTCACAGTGGCTTTGGGGAGTATCAGGACAAAATGCTTTCCTTTGTGTTCTCACATTTTGTATTCAGTGACATCCTCACTGAATCATCATTGGAGTGGAGAAAGCCATAATCTACCTGCTACACAGAGCACACACCTACTTGGAGGAGGCAGGCAACACTGTTAGAATCATGTTCTTTGATTTTTCCAGTGCGCTTAAGATTAAGATTAAGATTAAGAAACCTTTGTTAGTCCCACAATGGGGAAATTGCATTTTTGCAATGGCATACAGACAGCAAGGGATAAGTTAAGAAAAAGATATATACATTATAAAATAGACTACCAATAAAAAGATATATACATTATAAACAGTTTACATATTAACAGTTATTGCACAGGTGAGTGGAGGTAGAAATGGTTTATAAACTGTACATAGTGTATCAAAAACTAAATAAATAATTTATTGTACACTGGTGTGTGAGTATTGCAACTATCAGAAGTGTTTATTATACAGTCTGACAGCAGCAGGAAGGAAAGACCTTCTGTATCTCTCCTTCACACACCGAGGGTGGAGCATTCTGCCACTGAAGCTGCTCTGCAGTGCAGACAGGGTGTCCTGCAGGGGGTGGGACTCATTGTCCAGCATGGATGTCAGTTTTGCCAGGACCCTCCTGTCACCCACCTCCTGCACTGAGTCCAGAGAGCAGCCCAGGACAGAGCTGGACTTCCTGATGACTCTGTCCAGCTTCTTCCTCTCCCTCTCAGTGATGCTGCTGTTCCAGCAGACCACACCGTACAGGATGACTGATGCCACCACAGAGTCATAAAAGGTCTTCCACCGTGCAGCCTGCCCTTTTGAAGAGGAAGCTCCAGGACATGCAGGTAGAGACCCCACTGGTCACCTGGATCACTAACTATCTTACAGGTCGACCAAAATTAGTGAGGCTGAGGAACACCGTCTCGGACACGATAGTGAGCAGCACGGGGGCACCCCAGGGCACAGTACTGTCTCCATTCCTGTTCACATTCTCTGTTCACATCAGACTTCAGACACTGCTCACAGTTCTGCCACCTGCAGAAGTTCTCAGATGACTCTGCCATTGTGGGCTGTACCAGCAAAGGTCGGGAGGCGGAGTACATGTGTGGTGGACAGCTTCGTGGAGTGGTGGTGGACTTCAGGAAGCACCAGACACTCCCAGACCCGGTCAGCATCAAAGGTACCAATGTGAACATTGTGGACAGCTACAAATACCTGGGTGTCCACATTGACCACAAACTGGACTGGTCCACAAACGCAGAGGCAATATACAAGAAGGGACAGAGTCGCCTGTATCTCCTAAGGAGACTCAGGTCCTTTAACGTCTGCCAGACCATGCTGCAGATGTTTTACCACTCGGTGGTCTCCAGCGTCATCTTCTACGCTGTAGTGTGCTAGGGCAGCAGGATGAAGATGGCCGACACCAACAGACTCAACAAGCTCATTAGGAAGGCTGGCTCGGTACTGGGAGTGGAGCTGGAGTCTGTGGTGGAGGTGACGGAGAGGAGGATACTGAGGAAACTCCTCAGTATTCGTAACAACACGTCTCACCCCCTGCATGACACACTGCTGTCCTACAGGAGCACATTCAGCGGTAGACTGAGACTACCGAGGAGCAGCACAGAACGCCACAGGAGGTCCTTCCTGCCAGTGGCCATCAGACTGTATAACTCCTCCCCTTTCTGTAGGGAGAAGAACTAGATAATCATGTCAGGCATCACTGTCATTCCCTCCACTGGTCTATATTTATGTTTAATTAGCACCTTATATCTCCATATTTGTATCCATGTATCATATATTGTGCTCATACTGCGTACTGTAATCTTATTTGGATTATAGTGACACGTATACTCTTATACTCTGTACTTAACTGCATTTAATGTAACTTGATACCTCTGGCACAAGAATTTCCTTCGGGATTAATAAAGTTTTATCGTATCTTATCTTATCTTGTCCCAGACATGTTTTGTCTTGCCTGCCTAGGGCAATTACTAAATCTCAGTCAATGTCTGAAGCTGTGAACTGCATTTCAGTCAGTAGAAATTACACTCAACAAAAATATAAACGCAACACTTTTGTTTTTGCTCCCATGTTTCATGAGATGGACTTGAAGATCTAAACTTCATTCCAGATACACAATATTACCATTCCTCTCAAACATTGTTCACAAATCTGTCTAAATGTGTGATAGTGAGCACTTCTGCTTTGCTGAGATAATCCATCCCACCTCACAGGTGTGCCACATCAAGATGCTGATCTGACATCATGATTAGTGCACAGGTGTACCTCAAACTGCCCACAATAAAAGGCCACCCTGAAATGTGCAGTTTTGTCTCACAGCAAAATGCCACAGATGCCACAAGCATTGAGGGAGCGTGCAATTGGCATGCTGACAGCAGGAATGTCAACCAGATCTGTTGCTCGTGCATTGAATGTTCATTTCTCCACCATAAGCCGTCTCCAAAGGCGTTTCAGAGAATATGGCAGTACATCCAACCGGCCTCACAACCGCAGACCACGAGTAACCACACCAGCCCAGGACCTCCACATCCAGCAGGTTCACCTCCGAGATCGTCTGAGACCAGCCACTCAGACAGCTGCTGAAACAATTGGTTTGCATAACCAAACAATTTCTGCACAAACTGTCAGAAACCGTCTCAGGGAAGCTTAACTGCATGCTCGTCGTCCTCATCGGGGTCTTAACCTGACTCCAGATCGTCGCCGTAACAGACTTGAGTGGGCAAATGCTCACATTCGATGGCGTCTAGCACGTTGGAGAGGTGTTCTCTTCACGGATGAATCTCGGTTTACATTGTTCAGGGCAGATGGCAGACAGCGTGTGTGGCGTCGTGTGGGTGAGCGCTTTGCTGATGTCAATGTTGTGGATCGAGTGGCCCATGGTGGTGGTGGGGTCATGGTATGGGCAGGCATCTGTTATGGACGAAGAACACAGGTGCATTTTATTGATGGCATTTTGAATGCACAGAGATACCGTGATGAGATCCTGAGGCCCATTGTTGTGCCATACATCCATGAACATCACCTCATGTTTCAGCAAGATAATGCACAGCCCCATGTTGCAAGGATCTGTACACAATTCTTGGAAGCTGAAAATGTCCCAGTTCTTGCATGGCCAGCATACTCACCGGACATGTCACCCATTGGGTTTGGGATGTGCTTGACCGGCGTATACGACAGCGTGCACCAGTTCCCACTAATATCCAGCAACTTCGCACAGCCATTGAAGAGGAGTGGACCAACATTCCACAGGCCACAATAGACAATCTGATAAACTCTATGCGAAGAAGATGTGTTGCACTGCATGAGGCAAACGGTGGTCACACCAGATACTGACTGGTTCTGAGTCCCCAGACCGCCAATAAAGCAGAAACAAAATGCACATTTCAGGGTGGCCTTTTATTGTGGGCAGTTTAAGGTACACCTGTGCACTAATCATGATGTCAGATCAGCATCTTGATGTGGCACACCTGTGAGGTGGGATGGATTATCTCAGCAAAGCAGAAGTGCTCACTATCACACATTTAGACAGATTTGTGAACAATGTTTGAGAGGAATGGTAATATTGTGTATCTGGAATGAAGTTTAGATCTTCAAGTCCATCTCATGAAACATGGGAGCAAAAACAAAAGTGTTGCGTTTATATTTTTGTTGAGTGTACTTCCTAGTCGGGGCATCAACCAGCCCTTTCTAAATTTGTTTTAAGAATAAACTCCCCAGATAGTAAAACTTCTTTTTTTTCTATTCAAATTTAGAGCCTTGACATTTTGGACACAATGACTGACTTATAGAAATTGACATCAAGGATGCCATGTATGGCAGGTTTGTGCCTTCCCTGCTGAACTGTCTCCGTCTCCTGCTATTTTCTTTCCCCAGAAGAACTTTAAATTGGTGAAGTCACATGGTGAAGTTACTTTTTTAGTTTAATTTCCAGTGTGACAACCATGGATGCAAAGTTTTTTTTTTCCTAATTTAGAAAATCAGTCTCTTGAGACCGTCAAGTTCTCTACTGTACATTTTACATTTGATGTATGTACAGATGTCAAATAGAAGAAGTATTAAAAAATATAAATTATTATGACTGTTGTTATGTTTTATTTTTAATTCTTAGGAAATTAAAATAAATATTTGAAAAATAACCTCAAAATAAGCTCAAAAAGGGAACACTAAAATAACACATCCTAGATCTCAATGAATGAAATATTCCAGTTAAAAATCTTCATTTATTAAATACAATGGAATACGTTGAGCACAAACTAACTAAATGATTAATTAATAGTAATTCAAAATTATATTCCCATTGAGGTCTGGATTTGGAACCATACTCAAAATAAAACTGTAAAATCACATTACAGGCTGATCCAACTTCAGTGGAAATTTCTCAAGACAAGTCAAAATGAGGCCCAGTAGTGTGTGTGGTCTCCACGTGTCTTTATGACCTCCCTACAACACCTAGGCAGGCTCCTGATGAGGCGGCGGATGTTGTCCTGAGGGACCTCCTTCCAGACCTGAATTAAATGAAGAGCACAAGGTACCAATGTTTAATCTGCCAATCTTGGTGTTCTCTGGCAAATGCCAAACCCCAAACCCCTGCATGGTGTTGGTGTAAGCACAAGCCCCATATGTGGACGTCAGGTCCTCATACCACCCTCATGGAGTCTGTTTCTGACAGTTTGAGCAGAAACATGCATATTAGTGGCCTTCTAGAGGTCATTTTGCAGGGCTCTGTCTCCTGGTATCTCATTCATGCTCTGGACACTGTGCTGACAGACACAGCAAACCTTCTTGCCACAGCTCTCATTGATGTGCCATCCTGGATGAGCTGCACTACCTGAGCAACTTGTGTGGGTTTTAGACACCGCCTCATGCTACCTCTAGGGGTGAGAACACTGACTAAATGCAAAAATGAGCAAAACATCAGGCAGAAAGGATGAGAACAGAGAAATGGTCTGTGGTCAGCACCTGCAGAACCTCTTCATTATAAGGGTTGTCTTGATAATTGCCTCTCATTTTCACCTGTTGTCTGTTCGATTTGCACAATAGCAGCTGAAATTTATTCACAATCAGTGTTGCTTCCAAATTGGACAGGTTGATTTCACAGAAGCGTGACTGACTTGGAGCTACATTGTGTTAAGTGTTCCCTTTATTTTTTTTGAGCAGTGTATTTTGAGGTAATCAGTTTCCACATAGGTTTTGAGTACTCTGAACTTGCTCTGGTTTACAGTGTAGAATTCTCAACAAGCTTATTCATCAAATTTTAATTAAACTGTTAAAACTGCTGATACCTCACTTGATGCCAAGTTTTATCATCCATTTACCTGTGCAGGCTGCTGCTGTTATTTTTCATCAGGTGAATGCTCTGACGAGAGAGCATCTGGGTGAGATAGTAAAACTGTTTTTGTACTCAGTAATGATATGTGATGTTAAAAATAGCGAAGTATAGAGAAGAATAGAGAAGTAAAATTACTGGCTTAAATATACACATGAAACACATACTGACATGTTTACACACCGACTGTTTACATGCTAACTGCAAGCTGACATGTTTACATGCAGTAACAGTAACTGCAATACTGTTTATTTATTTATTTCTTTATGCACCTTAATATCCAATCCATAACTGCACATGTACAATTGTTTACCTCCTGACAGTTTTGCACTGATTCATTCTCTGCTCAATTTGCACCACAGCTGATGTAGCACACATGCACATTTATATGTATATAGCTTCATTTACTCCCATAGTTTATATTTTGTGTACTTATTTGTCTTATCTTATTTGTATTTATCTTTTGCTCTTCAAATTGCTCTTTTGCAAATTATTCTATTTAGACTTCTTAAAACCAGTTTCTATGCTGTGCATATGACAGTAAACACTTTGAATTTGAATTTGAATGAAAGTACAAGTACTCAAAAACACTACTTAACAGTAATGTGACCATTGTTATCAGTTACTTCCACCCCTGGTAACACCTACATAAATCAGTTGATAGGAAAAAGAATGCAAAACTGAGAAAGAAAGTATGACACATGGTTTAAATACACAGTGTATGAGACAGGTGGAAACAATCAGGGCAGGGCAGGCAATGTCAGCTTAACCAAAGGTGTGGAGTGAATGCAGGACAGAATTATGGTGTTAACCAAATGTTTAATGTTCACGAGCACAAGTTTGTTACACAATCCGATAAGGGATGTTCAGAGTCGGGTCCAGTCCAAAAACAGGGTCAAAAACTCAAAAGGTGAAACACAAAGGTATCTAAATCAGAATCAGAATCGTGTTTATTGCCATGTAAGTGAAGAGGATTCACATTACAAGAAATTTGCCTTAGTGATTGGTGCATACATAAAACGTATAATAATTAACATGAAATAAGATAAAACTAAGAAACTAAAAATAATGGGCAAATGGGCAGCAGTGGCTCAGTGGTATAGCAGGGTTGACCAGTAACCAGTAGTCACTGTTGTGTGTCCTTGGGCAAGACACTTTACCTGCATAGCCTGTACTCACTGGTGTATGGCGCTCTTTGCTGGGCTGCCTTAAGCATTTTCCCCATTGTGGGACTAATAAAGGTTTCAAATTCAAAAATAAGGTAAATAAGAGAAATAAGGAAAAGTAAAACAATGTAAACAATGTAATCTATAAAAGTGTCAGAATCCAAAATCCAACTAGCAAACGAAGTATACACAGAAGATCAATCACAAAACAATGGCTAGACACGCTAAAAGACACAAGACAGGCAGGGAGTGCAGGTAGACACAGAAACAGAGGGGACAATGAGGCACAGGTGACACACATTAGGGTGGGGCAGGTAATCAATGAAGGGAGGAGACATCCTAGGAAGGTGAAGACAAGACACCTGAAACGAGAGGAAACAGAATTAACAACATAAAAAAGGAAACAGGACTTCCGGTTGAGTAACCATGATGTAGGCAGCACAAACGCAGAGCTCCTCGGTCTACAAGAACAACGCCGTATTTTTTCAAAGAATTTTTAAGTAATAACAACAAAAGGTGAAGAGGCGTTTACAATATGCCCAGGAAAAGCAGGAAAAACGTTTTGTCAGATTGAAATAACCCACTCGGACGAGGAAGAATCAGCCGAAGGGGACACAGATAGCCCTGACGTTAGGGAGCTACAGGCAGGTGCTGCTATGGCTAATTTGCAAACGATACTAGAAGAACTTCGAGAGTTTCGGCGTGAAAATGCAGATACTCTCCAAGAAATAAGAGTCGACATTAAGACAACAAACAACAGAATCGATGGCGCCGAAAAACGAATCTCGGAGACGGAGGATAGAGTACAGGGGCTAGATGAGGCTACAAGAGAGCTGCTGAAGCTACAGGCTAAGCTAGAAGATAAGCTAACGGACCAGGAGGGACGAGCAAGACGGGACATTATAAGAATTCATGGCATTGAGGAGGGGTCGGAGAATAACTCCACGTCGATGATAGTATTTGTGGAGAGCCTGTTAAAGGAAAAACTGGAGTTGCCTCTATCCACCGACTTCATGATTGAACGCGCACACCGCGCACTTGGCCCTAAACCACCTGCCGACGCCCCCCCCAAGGTCCATCGTTGTGAAGTTTTCCCGCAGCAAGACTAAAGAAGAAATCCTGCAACAGGTGTGGCGCAGAAAGGGGTTTCTCTATAAAGAAAAGAGAATTTATGTGGACCATGACTATGCTCCAGAGACACTGAGGAAGCGCCGGGAATACGTAGGGGCCAAGAAGGTACTGAGGGAGAATAAAATACGGTTCTAGACTCCTTTCCCGGCCAGGCTGAGGGTGTTCTACGAGGGAGAAACATGTCTGTACAGCTTGGCGCTGGAGGCTACTAAAGACATGGCTAAGAGAGGTTTTCCTGTGACGTTATATAAACCTCCGATGAGCTGGGCAGACAGAATCAAAAACCTGATGTGGCACAAAACCCCGTCCCCAAGAGGAGAGGAGCAGCACCAGGAGGCCCAGCTGGACGGATTTAATAATAAACTTCAGGCTTTCAGACGGGCAGACTGTTGAGCTCACTTCACCTAGATGTGGATTCCCTATGGAAAAGAGACACTGAGTCGGATACTGTGGGACTATCAAACGGAGAAACAGAGACAACTGGGCAGGAGTAATGGTATTCAAATCATTTGATCGAGGAGGACCTGACCTCCTATGATCATGGTACATTTTGGTTATTTAGAGGAGGGCCCTCCAACAGGTACGTGTGGAGGCTTTCCCTCCGAGCCAGCAGAAGATCTTGGCTCCATCAGGGTCACTAACAAGACCTCAAATCAGGAAGTTCAACCTGAGGTACTGGTGAAATGCACCAGGTATATGTTTTTTTTGACTGTTCTATTTTCGTCAGTTACCACGTTGTTGTTTTTTCAGAGTTTGAGTGGAGGGGGGGTTGTAAAAAGACTAGAACTCACTTTAATGGATAAACACAAAGTACCACTTAGGTTGGCTTCTTACAATGTGAAGGGTGTCCTCAATCCAATTAAAGAAGTAAAATTCTTGGCAAAATGAAAAAAGATAAGGTGGATATTATATTTCTCCAAGAGACTCACTTGACTAAATCTGAGCATGCTAAACTTAAGAGGCAGGGTTTTAATCAGGTATTCTCAGCGTCCTATGTGTCGGGACACAGAAGAGGGGTGGCAACACTGATATCCACTAGGGTAATTTTTGAAAAATCAACAGAAATCATAGACAAAGAAGGAAGGTATAATATGGTTGTGGGTAAATTAGAAGGATCAGAAGTCACCCTCTTAAATGTTTATGCACCCCCTGGTGCGACATGGGGGTTCTAAAGACATATTCTGGACCTTATGATCACTAAGGCTCAGGGAATGGTCATTTGTGGTGGTGACTTTAATATGAGATTGAACCCACAGTGGGACGTTTCAAGACCATCTCAGTCTCAGAATACTACAGTGGGTAAAAAGGTGAGAAAAATGATAAGAGAGATGGGCATTTGTGATGTTTGGAGGGAGTTCAATCCCACATCCAGAGACTATACTTTTTACTCCTCACCACACAAAACTTATTCAAGGATTGATTATTTTTTTTTATGTACAGTAAAGATATTGGTTTTGTAAAGACGTGTAAAATTGGAATAATGGATTTGTCTGACCACAGCCCCGTCTATTTAGATCTAAATTTGAAAAATAACAAAAACACACAATTCACCTGGAGGCTTAATTCAACTATACTTACGGGAAAGATGAAGGAAGAAATAAAAGAGGAAATTTTGTTATATCTGTCTGAGAATGACAATGGGGATGTGTCTCCACTCATGGTTTGGGATGCCGGGAAGGCTGTTTTACGAGGGAAGATTATTGCAAAATTAGCTCTACAAAAGAGGCTCAGACAAGAAAAATTAGACAGTCTACAGAAAGAGTTATGGAAGTTAGAAAATCAAAATAAAAAAGATATCCAATTAGACATTACTCAAAAAATTAATGAAATTAAAAATCAAATTAAAGAAATTTACGAGATGGACATCCAGAAGAAACTGATTTTTTTGAGACAGAGATATTATGAAGTTGGTAGCAAAGCAGCAAAAAACCTGGCATACAAACTAAGAAAACAACAAGCAGAGAGAGTAGTGTATAAAATTAAAGACCCAATGACCAAACAAGTGAAACATGACTTCCAAGAAATTCTCACTTGTTTTGAAAAATATTATAAGAATTTGTATTCCCAGAAGGTCCATGAGGGGAACAGATCCCCTGAACCCCTGCTGGCCTCGCTTAATCTTTGTCGTGACCTTCCCTGGTCACCCCGGATTGTCAGATTCCGTCTCCTGTATTCAGAACATTGAGTGAAAGAAAATACCTTGGGTTTTGTAGTTTCGCCTTTTGCAAAAGGGAGAACACAGTGAACACAGGCCTTTCAGTCTGCTTCACTCCCGTCCATACGTGTTCTGCCCCTCCCCTGGACACAGGCTTGTTTTATTGAAAGTTGAGGTACATTTGCATAACAGATAAACAGTTCTTCAAGACCCTCGTAGGTATTTCCATATTGGGACATGTTGCCCCTTTATCTCCACCTACTAATTATCATAATTGGTCTAACATATTTATGACTATGAAACCCTTTGTCCCTTCTATGTTGGATGATTTATCTTAGTCCATGCCTCCTAGTGCTTCGGCCTTCACCGCATCAAAGAGTTCCTCCCTAACTCTCTGTAAGAGTTATAGATGTGTTTTTCTCTAAGTGTAAGCTTATATAATCAAATACATACGTGGTCGGTATCATGTCATTGCGTAAATAACCTTGTATACTTCACAATTCCCCCTTTTGGACTCTACTAGAGTCCAACACCCAAAGAAAACCGTGACAAAGGTTCGTATCAAAAATAGTAAAAAATAAAAAATCATGAGCAATCAAACAGTAAACATATGTTCAAAGCTAATAAAAAGTTAGTGAAAAGTTAGTGATCATTCACCATGTCTCCTTAATCTGTCCTAAGCTTGCACAGTAAGGTTCACACAAGAAAAATCTCCAGGGGCCACATTTGTGGAAAACACAGGATGTTTCTCAGATAGCTTGGTGATGGGGAATATAACATCCCATTCCATGCATTTTTTAGGGGGAACCGAGCGAGTCATAACTAGTATAAAACAATCGGTGGTCAGAGAAGCTGGCACCACCGTAACAAAGGTCTGGGTCCCAAGCAGACCACACAATCAACTTGGAATGCATTAGCTGACTATTCAGCTAATAAAAGCCAATTATTCCTGTAGCAACCTGAAACCATTGATCAGTAGACAATCCTTCTGTTCCTGATACAATAACAACCCCTCCTGAATTAGCATTATTCTTACCAGTCACTAAACTCCCCTGCACTGCTGAACTCTGGGATTGTGGAGGTGGTTGTATTAGGCAGACTATGTGTTTGCCAAAATCCCACCTTCCAACAGGGGTCATGACCTACAAACACAGCACAGACAAGGAACCATGTGCCATTCTGTGTTTCGGGAAGTATTAGTGGAGTTAGTGCATGGATCGAATATTACAGTGTGTTGACCTATCTGTAGCAACACATAGACTGTCAGGAGGAATAGAACCGCAACCGTGATTATAACCAATAGGATAATATAAAAATAATATAAGTAACAAGTAGAACAGTATAAAGATTAATATAAAAATGAATATGTAGTTTTATACCTCTGTCCAGGGAACTCGCAGTGTAACCAATAGATCAAAAAAATTATGAACAACCCTAATATGGTTATCCCAACAAGAAAACAAATACATGTTATACATCATAGTATGTGGGGGTATTTTAATCGGTCGGTCTTTCACCGTTCCCGCCCCCAGATACTCCTAACAGCTCAAATGTAATGAAAATTGTCCTACAGTAAGAATGTTCAAAATTGTGTTTTATCAGTTCATGTATGTGTTCCTGTCCGTCTGCCTCATCGTCCAGCGCCCCGCCTGATTCTCTGGTCCTCTCGTCCCTCAGGATGTGTTTTCTTTCTTCGGATCCCTGGGGTTAGACTACCCAGGATCCTGGATTCCTGTCAGGGGATTATTCTGCCCCTTTTGTGACAGGATCCATATCTGAATCAGCCGATTCAGACTTCTGCGCCCTCAGATCAGCGTGGACGTCCTTAGAGATCGTTGAGGCTCCTCTGCAGCTGCGCACTGGCTCCAGTGGAACCAGGTGTCCCCCTTTCCTCTCAGCCGAACTGCGTGTGAGGTGCGTCCCGTCACCTGATAGGGACCTGTCCACCTTGGCTCTGACCACTTCCTTTTGATAACCCTCAGAAGTACCCACTCGGCTAAATACTAACACCAAAGCTTTAAATTCATTATGGTTTATATTAATATCATACTACATACTCTTTCAGTGTCAGCTGGCCAGCTGGTCCAGGAAACTGTCGACCTGTAAGAAGCTCATAAGGTGTAGATTATATGGCGTTATTACCAGAACATCAATACAATAGATAATACTTGAACCCATATAAATTTGGTCTGTGCACAGATTTTAGCCAATTTTTGTTTTAGGTTTGATTCATCCTTTCCACCTTTCCTTGAGCCTGTGAATGATAAACAGTACCAAAAGCATGCTTCAGTCCCAACATAGCCTCCAACTGCTATTTTTGAAATGTGTTCCATTGTCAGATCTGATTTTTTCAGGAAAACCATGTCTAGGGATGTAGGTGTTAATCAGAAATTTAATGACAGTTTGTCACTACACCCCATATGGCCTACCCCATGTGCTTCTTCCATGGCAGTTTGTCTCAATCCAGGTGGCAGTATGGGTCGTCCATCCTCCATACTCCTCCTGTGTCAGTTGCCCCCCTCGCTTTCCACAAAGTCTTTTCCTGTGGAGAGGCTTTGTGTTGTAGTTGTGCTTAGTCATTCCAGTCAACAGGGGGAGGTAAGTCCGTTTCTGAACACATCAAAATCATCTGTTCAACATAGCCTGCTGCCTGCTTTGCTGCCTGATCTGCTGCATTATTTCCTCTGGTGATCCTGTCAGCGCCTGTTCCATGACCTTTGCATTTTATTACAGCTACCTTGCTAGGCAACAACAGGACTTCTGCAAGTTCTCTCATTTCTGCCTCATGTTTTATGGGTTTGTTATCTGCAGTGAGAAATCCTACTCTCAGCCACTGGCCCAACTCCACATGCGCTGCTCCTGCCGCATATGCTGAATCAGTGAAAACATTGATGTGTTGTCCTTCCCCTATTTTGAGTGCTTCAATCACTGCTCTCACCTCTGCTCTCTGTGCTGACTGCTGTCCCTCCAGTCTTTCTGCTTTCACTGTTCTCATCTCTTCCTGTGTGTCTTCAACAACTGCGTATGCCGCTCTGAGTCCTTCTGTGTCATGTCTGAAACAGCACCCGTCTGTGAACAGATTTCTAACCTCTGTTAGTAGTGTGGCCTGTAAATCCATTCTGACTTTTTCTTCTCTGGTTACCCTCTCTGCACATGTATGTGGCTCTCCAGCTCCTATCTGCTCTGCCATGTTTATACCATCATGTGTGAAGGTAATGTTTGGTGTTTCCAAAATCTTGCTCATTCTCCTTTGTCTCAGTGGGGTGAGTGTGAATGTCTCTGAGTTTACATATGCGACTACACTATGTGTTGTGAGTACATACAGCTGTGTCCCATAACCATGTGTTCAGTTTTCTGAATTAGCTTAGCTATTCCTGCTGCATGTTGTGTGCACTGAGGGTTTTTTTTTTCAATGTACATCAATATTACTCTCTCTCCCCCTTTTCTCTGGAACAGGATGCCGTTTGCACAGGTATCCGTTCCAGAGACATCTAAATAGAATGGTAAAGTGTAGTCCAGCGTGGCTAGTTCTGCTGCTGTAGCCAAAGATTGTTTCAGTTCAATGAAAGAGCGTTCAGCTTCCTGTGTCCAATTTAGGTGGACTGTTAAATTACACATGCCATATTCTCTGACTAGGTCTCTAAGTGGCTGTATGAGACCAGTGTAGTTTGCAACGTAGTTTAAAAAATATCTCTACATTCATGAGCCAGAGGAAGACAAAAGAAAGCATTAGCCAAATCTAATCCACAAAGGTTCAGATGTGTAAACCCGGAATGTCACAGGCTCACAGTTCACTAAGCCTACATCAGTGGGGCCCTCTGCCCATAAATGTGTCGGTAAGTCATTAATCAAAGCCTGAGCAAGAAGGTGGTCTGTTTTTTCTCATCCATGATATCTGGCAAGCTGTTCGTGTGCTAATGTAACAGTGTTAGTAGCTGAAACATGTAGGTGTAGGTTGCCAATCTGTTTGAGCTATGGCACGTTTAACCATGCCACCTAATTCTTTTGCCTGATGTTTTGGATGTACAGCTAATGAGACGTGGGAGTGCCCTTCGTCACTGATCATATACCAAGCCTGTTGTTCTAGTGTAAAATCCACACCAGCTGCTACGCCCTCAGATGCCACAAAAATATCTCAGACTAAAATCAACCAGTTTTTCTCCTCTAGGGAGCATGTGAAGTTATCATGATACCAATCAGTTTGCCGCCTGTCATAAAACAAAGTCACATGAGGGGGGTCAGGGGAGTGACATATGGCTCGAGCTGGGCTATCCAGGGCTTCCACTGCAGGTAGGCAGAGAGGATTCCTGGTCGTGTGGCGTTTCTGCATGTAACAGACCCCAGTAGATGTCCACACAAGGGTCAGCTACAGGTTTCACAAGATACTGTCCACCTGTGTCAGAGGCATTACAGTGGAACATGGTGCCGTCCGGCAGTGTCACTGTCAACCCGTCAGGGCTGCATAAAATAGATGCTCCAAGCTTAATCAGCAAGTCTCTCCCCAGTATATTCAGAGGCACTGTGGGTGAATATACAAAACAGTGTAACACAGTCTGATGTCCCAGCTGAGCAGTCATTGGAGTGGTTATAGGCAGAGTCTGTTTCTCCCCAGAGAAGCCCATCACTGTGATAGAGTCATTTGACAGTTTCTTAGAAGATGTATGAATCAGAGTAGAACAGGTGGCCCCTGTATCTACCAGAAAAGGCAGTGTCTCATCTTCTACTCGCATAGACAACATCGGATCTGCCGCAACGATGTCATCAGAGCTGCTCTGTGGGGAGTGTCATTGTCGGGAGATGTTTTCCCCTTCCTGTTCCCAGCCGGAAACAGAAAACTGCCCCTTCCATGGAGCTCCAGCAGGGCGGAAAGAAGCCCCTTGTGGACCAAATGCTGCACGCCCTCGACTGTGCTGTCCCTCTCAGCTGTACTGCCCCATAATGTATGGACAGTCCTTTATCCAGTGTCCGAGCTCCTCACAGTAGTAGCAGCGGTCACGACTGAAGTCTCCCCTCAGCTGTCCCCTAGGCGGTCTACCCCTTCTGCGCCGGCCTCCCCAGCTGCCCCTCCCTGGTCCCTTGCCCCTGTATGACCCTGTGGGCGGCTGATCATAATTAGGATAAAATAGCTGTGGCACCCAAGGTGTGTCAGGCGGTGAAGTAGAGCCCTCAGTGGCCACCATGACTTTATTAATTTTGTCTTTATTTTTGTCATTAGCTTTTTGTCTGGCCTCAGCCAGTTGCATTTTTAATAATTGAGTCTATAATTCCTGTACATCCTTACTTTCTGTGTGTGCTGCATCCTGGGCACGAATCAAATGATGCACTAAAAAATCCATGTATCATATATTGTCCCCATACTGCGTACTATACTCTGATTTGGATTATAGTGACACTTATACACTCATACTCTGTACTTAACTACATTTAATGTAACTTGATTCCTCTGGCACAAGAATTTCCTTCGAGATTAATAAAGTTTTATCTTATCTTAGATGTCTCTCCCACACATTGGAATCACAATCTGCCATGTCTAGTTTACTTTCCATGGCATTTTTCACGTTCTCTGGGACCCCGTTTAGGACGGCGGTCCTGTACCACACCCTCTGAATCCCTGATTTAGCTGGATGACAACCTGTGTGTCTAATCCATGCGTCTTTGCTTTGATTAATATATTCTCTTGGACTCTGTTTCAGATCCCATTTTAAGGTGGGGCAGGCTGCTCCACTAGGCAAAGGATATAAAGGACAGTATATTAGATTGTGTGTAGGGGGGAGGGTCGCTACTCTTTTCTGTTTTCCCTTTCTTTGCTTTGGGCTTTCCTGTCATGAGGTGATTTACACCCTGACATACCAAAGCCCATCTTGCCCACTGAGTTCTTCGCTCCTCCGCCTTCTCCTGCTCCTTTCTAAATTTTCCTCTCTTAGTCCAACCACACTGCTCTGCACTTTCCTTGGCCCTCTCTCTGTCTTACCTCGCTTCTCCAAAACTCCTTCTGCAAACTTCCTCTATCTTTCACCATCAACTTTCACAACATCTTTCAGCCAACAACTTATCTACAGCATCCTTCATAAGAATCACTTCTGCCGCTGCAGTCTTAGAGTCATAAGTCTGGTTCAGTATGTTGCCTAAGACCGTCAGCTGTTCTTCTACCGTCTTTAGTGGGCTGTGCAGACCCCACCCATCGTCAGTCATGTCTCTGTGCACACTTAAGTCCATGTCGTCAGTCATTAAAGTCTTAGTCTCGTGGTCACGTAGGAATTACAAAACTATAGTTCAAATTCAAATTTACAAAACTGCAGTTACAATGTTTCTATGTCGTCTACCAAACTATGTACACATCAGAAAAAAACTAATCCAGTTCGTGAGTGAACCTACTTCAACAGACCACTGCTTTACGTTAACACCGGTTAGGTTTCCAGCAGTGCTGCTGCTTCAGCTCACACGTCCCTGGCACTCATCCACATTTCTCATTCATGCATTACCCGTAATATGAGCGCTCAATATGTGTGTGTGTTACAGCTTCACTCTCAGCTGTGTGTCTCAGTAAGGGGTGCTTTTGAACTCACAGGACTTTCCTCTGTTCTTGTAGCCGGTCCGACTACTCACAGTTCATCTGTTCTTGCCGTCTCTCTTTTAGAGAGGCTCACAGTCATAACAGTGTTCTTCACTGTCTAGATTCAGGCCGACTGAGAAATATGGCATGCTATGTCCCTAGTACTCAGTCCAGTGGATTTGAGACTAGCCTCTCTTCCACGACACCAGAATCTTATACGTCTGTAATTTGGAAGCCTGTTGACTTACTACAACTTCCGCCTAACTAGTGCGGTCGTTGTTTCAGTTTCCAGTCGTTCCAACATCCATACCATGTGTTTGCCTGTTCTTGTTCTATTCCTCTCTCTTTTTTTAGTGATTTAGGGTTCCTCAAGCCCCGGGACTCAAACCCAGCTTTTCCGGCCTCTCGCCAGAGCACCGGTGGAGTCGCCACACTCAGGATTTTGCAACCCCTTTTTCCTTTTTCCTTTCTCTTATTCTTTATCTTTACTCTTACAAGAATTCTTTAACCTCTTTTTCATTTCTCTTATTCTTTATCTTTACTCTTACAAGAATTCTTTAACCTCTTTTTTCTTTTTTCTTCTCTTTTGTTTCAGTCAATGTTCGTATAATTTACAGGCAGATTACTACTAAGGCTCGGGACACGTTACACTTTAGAGTAGTCAATGCAGATATAAAAGGTCTGCTCACCTTATTGTTGGCGCGCCACATGTCCTCTGTCTGTTCGTAATCAACCCCTGTGTTCAATTGACGGATCTGAGAAAAATATAATTACCTTTTATCCCCGTACGGGCCACCAAAATGTCGTGACCTTCCCTGGTCACCCCGGATTGTCAGATTCCGTCTCCTGTATTCAGAACATTGAGTGAAAGAAAATACCCTGGGTTTTGTAGTTTCGCCTTTTGCAAAAGGGAGAACACAGTGAACACAGGCTTTTCAGTCTGCTTCACTCCCGTCCATACGTGTTCTGCCCCTCCCCTGGACACAGGCTTGTTTTATTGAAAGTTGGGGTACATTTGCATAACAGATAAACAGTTCTTCAAGACCCTCGTAGGTATTTCCATAATGGGACATGTTGCCCCTTTATCTCCACCTACTAATTATCATAATTGGTCTAACATATTTATGACTATGAAACCCTTTGTCCCTTCTATGTTGGATGATTTATCTTAGTCCATGCCTCCTAGTGCTTCGGCCTTCACCGCATCAAAGAGTTCCTCCCTAACTCTCTGTAAGAGTTATAGATGTGTTTTTCTCTAATTGTAAGCTTATATAATCAAATACATACGTGGTCTGTATCATGTCATTGCGTAAATAACCTTGTATACTTCACATCTTCCAACAGTTACAGATGATCAGAATCAGGTCTTAATATCTAAGGTGACTATGGAGGAACTGCAAAAGGCAATCTCAAGACTCAAACCAGATAAATCGCCAGGTTCTGACGGGTTTACATCGGGTTGGTATAAAACATTCAGTGACTGTCTGTCTCCGCTATTGCTGAAAACAGTCAATTGGGTCCTGGAGAAAGGAGAGATGCCACCCTCCTGGGGGAGGGTAAAGATAAGACTGATTGTTCTAATTTCCCTCCAATTAGTGTTTTGAATCAAGATTATAAAATCTTTACATCAATCTTAGCAAAACGTCTAGAAAAAATACTTCCAGATATTATACAGTTGGAGCAAACAGGTTTTATCAAACAAAGGCAACCACAGGATAACGTAAGGAGGACACTGCACATTACTCATATAAATAATAATAATTTGGAGGCTGTCCTGTTGGGGTTGGATGCCGAAAAGGCATTTGACTCAGTCGATTGGTCTTTTTTATATAAGGTACTAGAAAGATTCCAATTCCATAAAAATTTTGTGAATACAATACAAACACTATATGATAAACCATCTGCTAGAATACGAGTTAATGGAGGATTATCAAATTGTTTTAATTTAGAAAGAGGGTGTCGACAGGGTTGCCCCATCTCCCCACTCCTATTTGCTATTTTTATAGAACCTCTTAGTCAGTGGATAAAACAGAATGAGAAGATAAAGGGGATTGAATTGGCACACGGGGAACATAAAATTGCTTTGTTTGCGGACGACATTTTGATATACCTGGGACAGCCATCCTCTTCCCTCCAGGAGCTTCTTCCAACCCTGCGTGAATATGGGTTATTTTCAGGATATAAGCTCAACACCCATAAATCCCAAATATTGTCTTTTAATTTCTCTCCTAGCCAATCAATTAAAGAGGAACTTCAAGCCAGTTGGAACCTAAAGTCAATTAGGTATCTAGGAGTGAATATTCCAAAGGATCTAAATACGATTATATCAGAAAACTATGACCCCTTAATCTCTAAAATCAAATCGGATCTGGTCAGATGGGATCTGGTGCCATTTTTAGGGCTAGGGCAGAGGGTTGAAGCAAAAAAAATGAATGTGCTGCCCAGATTACTATACCTCTTCCAAAATATTCCTGCTAAACTTCCTAAGGCTAAATTCCAAGAATTAGACAAATCAATATCACGATTTGTTTGGCAGGGAAAGAAGCCAAGAATTCGTTATAAGACTCTTCAATTAGCAAAAGACAAAGGTGGCCTCTCCCTTCCAAACATCGAAAACTACTATCGAGCATCACTGATAAAAACCCTGGTTGATATTTGTAACCCATCCTATAATGCTGTGGAAAGAGATAGAACTTCAAATATCTAGTAATATCCCAATACAGGCAATCATAGGGGACAATGGGCTGGTCAATCACCTTAAAGATACTAATCCATGGATAAAGATACCAATTAGGGTCTTGCACAGGGTAATCGGTGAAAACAAATTTAAGGATCCATATTGGATCTTGAGATGGATAGGATATGACTCTGATTTTTTACCGAACAGAATGGACACGGCTTTTAAACAGTGGGCTGATAAAGGGTTAATAAAATATAGTGAGCTCTACAAGGGGGGCACGATGCGACAATTCCAAGATCTTAAGAATTGCTTTGGTTTAACTAACCGGGATTTTTATAGATTTTTGCAATTTAGGCATTATGTAGAGAAAAAAATGGGTAGAGAAGAACGACAATTATGCATGTCGGGCATACTGAAGATTTTTCTTCTAGGTTACAGGTCAGATCCCGGCCGGGGAAACATATCAAAGATATATAAGGTGTTACAAGAGTTAAATGGGGGAGATACTATATACATAAAGGAGAAATGGGAGAAGGAGAGTAACATAACACTGCAGTTGGACAAAATAATTCTACAACAATGGAAAAGTACATCATCTCTTTCTTGGAGAGAATTTGGGTGGAAAAACATGGTTAGGTTTTTCAAAACTCCAGCTCTGGGGTCCTCTCTAAGAGGATGCACTTCTTGCTGGAGATCCTGTGGGAATAATAAGGCAACTCATTTCCATGTGTTCTGGGACTGTCCGGCTATTTTACAATTTTGGGAAGAAATTAAGGGAATGATGGAAAATATCATGAAAATAGTGATCCCCTTGGAGTTTAAGGCTTTATACCTGGGCTTAAGACCAGACACAGTAAAGGGTTTCAAGAATAAATATATGTATGACATTTTTCTGCTCGCCAGTAAGAAAGCGATTACAAGGAGATGGCTGACAAAAGATCCTCCTTCAATTAAGGACTGGATTAAAGTGGTCCAAGATATTTATGAAATGGAGAAGCTAACATTCATTCTTAGGTTGGAAAAAGATAAAATGGAGAACTTGTGGGGTACCTGGCTGACCTATATAGCAACGTATAAAGAAAATGCTGGGTAAAATGGGGCAAAAACAAAACCTTCTTGTTCTGATTCCACTCATCTGTTTTGGCTGTTTTTTTTTGTTTTTGCTTTTTTTCTTTTCTTCCTTGTTGCTATTATAGTTTATATGTATAAACTATACATGTATGCACAAAATGTATTTTACTTGTTTTGACATTACAATGGATGTTATCTCACTGTTCTGTTATAATTTCTATAGCTGAGTTTACATATATTTTTGTCATATCCATCCTATTTACTTGAATCATAATTTCTAACTCTTCTGATGTTTTACAAAAGTGAGATAAAATTACAAATGATAAATTCTATTTTTTTTTCATGCTCTGATTTTTATATAAAAGTATATGTATATAATTTTAATTTTTCTACTCTTATTTTGCCGTATTATTGGGATTTTCATAAGGATATGTACAAAAGAAGTGCAACATGTACTATATTTTTTTTTTGTTCTCTTCCTGTATGAATAAAAAGTTAAATAAAAAAAAAAACAGGAAACAGACAATTTTCAAAATAAGAGCAAACTTTGGAAGGAACCTGAAACACTATGAAGGGAAAACAAAACAGGTGTTTTGCCCTGATTGTTTCCACCTGTGTGAGAGCCCTATTGAAATGCAAGCGTTTATTAGGGCCCGAGCACCGAATGGTGCAAGAGCCCTATTGAAATGCAAGCATTTATTATTATTATTATATGTCATTCTCACCAAAACTCACCAAATTTGGCACAAAATTGTCCCCCGACGAAAATCGCGACTTGACACTGTCGCCATTGGTGGGCATGGCTGCATGGCTCTGCAGCGCCCCCTAAAGTGTGAAAATATTCACCGTAACTGCTACAGCCTTGACACTCGGTACACTGATGTATTGCCTCATGACAAAAAAAAAGCCTCTTGGACCAAAATTCCACGATGTACAGGAAGACGCCCATTTTGAAAAAAACACGCCATCTTCCACACGAACTCCTCCTAGGGAAATTGTTCAATTGGGCTGAAAATTGGTGCCCTTGCCCTTAAGGGGTTAGGGACCAAAAGTTATCCAAAATGCAGCACTTTGTCATACGGTCTGGCTGTGGCGCCACCACGAAGTTGACCCTTCGCCAACGCACAGGAAATGGATGTATTTGTGGCTGTCTCTCCCACATACTTCATCCTATGTTACTGAAAAAAATCAGGCATGCTGAGCCTGTTATTCTGAACAGATTGATATGCTAATGAGCTGATACACTCATATCGCCACCTACTGTCAGTATGATATGTGTTCAGGCTGATTTCCATGTTTCACACCTCGTATTTGAACAAACTCCTCCTAGGGAAATACTCTGACAGACCTGAGATTTTTTCACATGGTTCTAAAGACATGGCTGAGCAAAAGTTATCAAAAACGCAGCTCGATGTTACACCGTGTGGGCGGGGCAACGCCACAAAGGTGACCCTTCGCCACCATAGAGAAAGCTGCTATGTTTCTTGATTTATTAATCCTACCTGCCTCTTACTCTATCATGATATCGGCCCCCATGCCCCTTTTCATATCACTTTATCGTCATATGTGGGTGTGGCCACATGGCTCAGCAGCGCCCCCTAGAATGAGATCTGAGTCCCTGTTTGACCTGCAGACATGAAAATCGTTACACATATGTATCACCTCTAGACAAGAAAAAAAGTCTCTTGGAGGTATCCTCTAAAACGCACAGGAAGTCCGCCATTTTGCATTTTCCACTCCCCGCACTTTTACGCACTCCTCCTAGGGGATTTGTCCAATCAACCTGAAAATTGGTCTGGTTCCTCTTAAGGCATTAAGGACCAAAAGTTATCGAAAACGCAACACTTTGTGATACGGTCTGGCTGTGGCGCCACCACAAATTTGACCCTTCCCCAACACACAGGATAATGGATGTTTTTGTGGCTGTATCTCCCACATACTTCATCCTATGTGGATGAAACTTTACAGTCATGCTGAGCATCTGACTCTGCACAGATTGATATGCTGATATGCTACAGTCACTGCGCCACCTACTGGCTGGAGGACCTGTCTTTTGTACATGTGTGTTTTGCTGTACTCTTCTGCCCTGCAGACCACAGCTCGTGCCGGTACAGCTGGAAGTGAGGTTGTGGGATGATAGGAGAGGCGGCGGCTGCTGGTCCCGCAGACCGCAAGGGCTGCGAGGGCTCGTCATCGCCGCCCTAATTTGGACACAGAAGACATGTGCTGTAAGGAAAGTGACATATTTTTCTTTCTGTGTCCTTTTGATCTGTGTGCTGCTGTGGAAAACCATCTCTGTTGCTGCCTCTCACCCATATAATGTGGATCCCACTGTGACATTTAGGTTACACAGTCTCACATGACTTGTCGCGGTACATTAAAATTCCTACACAGGCCTTATCTCTATTGCTGTCTCACTGCGACTGTGCCTCATATGGATGCATGGTTAGTCTGAAAATATGTGTAGCAGCTTATGTTACATACTGAGAAGAGGTTTTCACTCAGCTCCAGATTTTTCTGGATTTTTTATGATAATCTGGAATATTCATGCTCTTCAGTCTCAGAGCTAGATTTTACACAGTTGATGGTGATGTCCTTGTGACGCCCACTAATGTGTGGTCACAGGTGGGGTATTATTATTATTTTTTTTTTAATATTATTTTAAGGCATACTTCTGTTGTGTATACAGTGGAGGCGTCTACTTACCTTCATTGTATGCAGTGCAACGAAGCAATGAGCATCACGTCTCTGTGTCTCTGCTCTTTCTTACTGTTTAACAGGTTTGTGAAGCTCGAAACTAGTCCAAGTAATAGTGTTTAGGATGTTAACAAAACGTGTAAGGTTGCAGGCACGTATATTGTGTTGTAATGAAAGCCTTAGTTAAAGTTAACTGTGTTTTAAGCTAGCGCGAAGCTAGCGCTAGCGCAAAGCTAACAAGCTAGCAGTCTCTATGTAAGTGAGTTTAGACTCTGTGTTGTTATGAAGTTAATAGTTTAATATGAGCTCATGGTTTCAGTGTAGTCACCTTCAGTGTGGCTTATGTGTTGGCCATAAGGGGAGTATTTGTTTCATTATGAGAAGATATGCAGCTGTCAAGTGTTAATGTATGTGTATTTCCAGGTGACACACACGCGCACACTGACTCACTCTGTTTATCTGGGCAAGTTATGTTCATTATTTAGTGCTTATTAGCTTCTCCAGTGCCTACTATCAACCAGCAAGGTTAAATAAGAAATGTATTCTAAAGATGAGATGGTAATGTCAGAATCAGAATGGTGAATTGTTTTATTGTGAAGCTGATGTGAATTGATAATTCATGGGAAAGTTTAGTTTTAAAGGAATATAAGAAAAACACAGTTCTACATTAATGTCAAATGGGCATTTGTCATATAGTATAGTGATGCAAAGAAATGATAAGTCACTGGAATGTGTTTAATAAAGTGATTTGTATGCAGTGCAACGAAGCAATGAGCATCACGTCTCTGTGTCTCTCCTCTTTCTTACTGTTTAATCAGAATCAGAATCAGAATCATGTTTATTGCCATGTAAGTGAAGGGGGTTCACATTACTAGGAATTTGCCTTAGTGATTGGTGCATACAAAGAACATATAATAATTAACATGCAATAAGATAAAAACTAAGATAAAATTAAGTAAATAAACTACAGTAAGGCTAAATTTACATGACAGACATGGCGTAACAGACATACAATGAACAGAACATAAAATACTGTGCAGATGAAATGGTAAACATAGACCCTTATATGATCGAATGGAACAGTGTAATAATGTAATAATGTAACAGGTACCACATGGATCGGTGAGGTGGTACTCGTGTGCAAGTAGTGCAAGATGGAGTAAACAGTGCAAATACTCGTCATTGTGCAGTGACTATACTAAAGTGACCTTCTGAAGACAGTGCAGAGCAGTGCATTAATTACAGTTTAACAGTCCAACAGCAGAGGGGAAGAAGCTGTTCTTGTAGCGTGAGGTTCTGGTCCGAATGGACCGTAACCTCCTGCCTGAAGGGAGTGGCTCAAAGAGTCCGTGTCCAGGGTGAGAAGGGTCAGCTGTGATCCGACCTGCACGCCTCAGAGTCCTGGAGACGTACAGGTCCTCGATAGATGGCAGGCTGCAGCCGATCACCTTCTCAGCAGAGCGCACAACACGCTGCAGTCTGTGCTTGTCCCTGGCAGTGGCCCCAGCGTACCACACTGTGATGGAGGAGGTGAGGATGGACTCAATGATGGCTGTGTAGAACTGAACCATCATCCTGGCTGGCACCTTGAGTTTCCTCAGCTGCCGCAGGAAGTACATCCTCTGCTTTAACAGGAATTAGACACAGGCATAATTATCAACTGTCAACATGGTCTGAGCCTCGGACCTGTAACATCCTCAATTCCAAAGCCACTAGCTATTCTGGGCAAATAATTAGTCTGGTCCCTGTTGGTTTGAGCTGGACGGCTACCAATGGACACAATAATACTAATGATATAATAATTAGAAAAACCTGCCCCTTGATGCAGTTTATCAGAGTTACATCCAATTAGAGAAGTACAATGCAGGTTATTAGCTATTCTGCAAATACATATTAATACTGCAAATAATATAATAAGACCCACCCCATTTTAAATACACAGCTGCATGTGATAGGGTTTGTACGGTGTGGAACGGCTGTTCCAGACCCATTTCATGGAGAGATGAATGGGTGTGGGCTAGGCTTGTGCAAAATCGTATCGTGTGCAATTAATCGTCAGAAAAACTGTAATCGATTAATATTTGCCACTTATCGATTACGGCGATTAGTGCCTCGTCATGATGACGCATTTTTGTGTGCGGCATACTCTCACCATCACCCGCGCACATGTGAGCCCACAATAACAATAATGGTGGAAGGCAGTGGTGTTCAGTTAAATAATGCGGAGCAGCATGTTCCTAACATAAGTTCAACGTCTGTCACCATAAGCCCGAGCACTACACTACACTACAGCTGTATACAGTGCCGCGACATGCATTGGGTGAAGCGTGGAGCGTTGGTTGTTGCTATAGTAACTGAATTTTTGCTCGTATTAAATGAATGAACTCCGATCTTTATTTACGGACTCCACAGCAAGATAGGAAACATTACAACAGCGAAGTCTCCTCCAGCAGATATTGGAAAGAATTCCACTCAGCTGAGTGGCTCATACTTTTAGTCATTGTGCTGCTACGACCAAACTAAGCACTGGAAGAACGTAAGGCAGGTTGATTTGCACACACATACATTTAAATGTGAAATTGTCCGGTTTGTTTATTTGTTTGTTTTTTCTGCTGCTGTTCTACAGTCTGAGTGAAAACATGCTCTAGTGTGGGACATATTCAGTCACAGGTTCATTTGCGCAGACACATTTTTTAACTTGAAATAATCACTGATGTGACTTTTCTGAACTTGTTTGTCTATTTGTCTGTTTAATTTTAATGTTGACATGCTTTGTGGCCTTAAGATAAAAACATTTGAAGTTACTTTAAATGTTTGCTTTATTATTATTTTGAAGCAGTTTGTGCCTCAATATTATCAATACATATTTCCATGGCTGGTTGGTGCCTGATCACCAGCTTAACCTGTTAGAATGAAGCAGTTAACTTGACTGATGATTTGTCGGTATCATGCTAGAACACTATGCCAATTTAGAGTCAAAAACATGTAAGTGCAATTGTCATCAATTAATCGTCAAATTAATCGTTATCGGCTAAATGCCACAATTAATCGTGATTAATTTTTTTGCCAATATCGCCCAACCCTAGTGTGGGCTGGCCAGGCTAAAAAAATGGAACACTAAATGAACCAGTCCTACATGGTTTCAGTCCTATTTAGATTCCCTGTCTTGCCGGGGGAGACTTCTCTTATCTTCAAAACCCCTCACCTGCAGGGTCTATCCTTGGAACAGTTCTCTTGTCCCAGCATATCATTTCACTGTTGCACTATAATGCTGGAGGAATTCACATCAGCAAAAAGCAACAGTCTCTTGGGCTGCAAAATAAAGAAAGATTTAAATATTCTAAAGAAATTACAGTTTACCCTGCAGCCTCAAGGGGCAGGCTCCAAAAGTGAGTCCCACCTCCTAGCCTCTATAAACTTTAAAATTTGCATTCGTACAAGATTGCTGAGGTCTGCCAATCAGATGCCTTAAGGTCCAAAAACATTCAGTAGTTTGGGTGTTTTCAGTAGCTGCTACTATAATGTGTTCTTCTCTTACACAAAGGAAACACACTACTATACAATGTAAACTAAAAACTGAAAAACTTACTTTAACTTCTTGGCTTTTAGATAATCCCTAGTACAACACACAGGAAACCCTTTACTGCTTCCACTCTCCTATTCCCTCTTATTTTCTGGGTCCTCTTATATAAACTGTAAAGTTCATGGAGTTAAAGGAGATTTTTGTGGCTTTTCGAATGTAAAATAAATACTGGGCTGTAAATAATAGTGATGTCACTTACCACAAGACACTGTAGCTGTGTCTCATTTCAGGGTCTGCATCCTTCGGAGTGCGCATTTTAAGGCCGCTTACGTCACAAAGCTGCGCGAAGGCTGTCCCAATTCGCCAAAAGTCGAAGGGTCCTTCAAATGCGTCCTCCAAATGCGTCCTCCTTTTGCCTGAATTTGGAGGACGCATCGCTACCATCCTTCGTGGCCTTAAATATCCCACAATGCTTTGCGGGCCTACTTTTTGTCCAATAGTACAATGACGGCCCAAGCGAGCGGCAGCGGCACTGGCAGGAGTGCCGAATTCACATTTAAATGTAAGTAAAGAGCAGTAGTTCGAGAGGTTTAAAATGCTAGTAGTGATAGCGGCATTAAAAAAATGAGTTTTATATTTACAAACATGACGTCCTGTTGATACGAGGCGCTGTAAACTAAACGCTTTGATTGAATGTTGTTTCTGGACTGTTTACTGTAGTATAGTATAAAGTATAGTTCACGTGAGGAGCAATATTATCGTTATTATATCAAACGGTCATTCTGCCTGTTGTCATTTTGTTGTAGGAGGAGCAGAGGGAAACAGAAGAAACCTGACAATTGATAACGGAGGACGTGAGGCTGGAGAGAGAGGGAGAGAGAGAGGGGGAGAGAGGGAGGGAGAGCAGAGAAAGAACGGACAGACCTCAGCTCATTGAGAGGATGTTGGACAGCAGTGATTTTATGTTCTGTGTTATTTAAATGGTTACTTATTAAATTGTGTATTAAATTGTTCTTGTCTTTGTGTTCTTAAACTCTTCTAACCTTGTTACATTATGTGTTTCATTACCTATTTATAATTTAAGTAAACTTTTGAACAACTTCTCAGTGACAACAGTAAATCATTTATTGTTCTGTTATGTAGAATATTTACAAAGACACAGTTTGAACATTTCTAACTATTTACCAGTGGGCATTATGAAAATGTACAGTTTATTATTTATAAAAGATCAGCAGAAAATACTATTCACAAAGAACATATATATAAATGTTTGGCTGAGCAGGAGTACTTGGTGCTGCTGGACTGGATGATGCCACGGTGAAGACCTTGGAGTCCTCTGGCTGTGAGTGGGACATCATCTGGGGGAGGGGGGTGTCTGTCTCCTCTGTCCACCACATCGTCCATCAGGGTTTGCAGAGCTGACGATCGGCGGCTGCCATGTTACTAAAGATGTTTTTAAAAAGGGCAAAAATAAAAATAATAACTTCCACAGAGCGGTTTCCAAAGCAGCTTAAAATATGAAAAGCTATAAAATATGTATCCTCACCCTCCAAAGGTGATGATGGTCAGTACACCTCCTCCAGGACAGACAGCTGGTCCTGCCAGGGAGCCCCACTCTCCTCCACCCAGCAGTAATTCTCTGGTGTAGTGACAGACCTGATGCTTAATGACACATTAAAGCAGTGGTTTCAGGGTTATTTGCAGGGTTCTTACACATTTAGCTATTTAATTTAAAGTATTAAAATTACAAACAGACCCTGTATCAAGTCTTACAATTGAATAAAATATAAATTACATTTAATCATATTTGTCTATCTACTGGTTATATATCTAGCGTTTGCTCAGTAACTGGTATATTAATTATGATCAATAATATGGTTAAACAGCAGCTTACCGTCACCTCCCCACTGCGCTCTCCCAGCCTGAAGAAAATGAGCCGTCACCGGTTTTGCTGCCGCTGGAGCCGCCTCTCCCCTTCCTCCAACAACAAATAAATATATTAAAATATTCCAAATTTCTAAATCCACACTGTCGTCCCGCTTGTTGTGTAGTCCGTGTTGTGTCGCTGTCACTGCTTTTGTTTTTCCCGGGGCAAAACTTATGACGTAGCGCCACAATCAGGAAGTGCTTTGAAGGCCAGACCGTCCCATTTACCAACGGTTGAGGATCCTCCGGAGGATCCTCAGGAGGACGCGGCCTCCTGAGACCGCGTAGGCTGCGTCCTCCGAAGGATGCAGACCCTGAAATGAGACACAGCTAATATGTCTGATTTAGCTCACCCAAGGAGCAGTAGCAGAGCCCCTGTACACAACATAAGGGCCCCAATAGCCCCTGTATCGCCTCGTGACAAGAAAAAAATCACATCAAGTCATTCTGAACATATTGATATGCTAATGAGCTGATACAGTCCTAGCGCCACCTACTGGCAGTATGAATTGTGTTCAGGCTGATTTCCATGTTCCACACGTCGTATTTGAACGAAAAACGCAGCTCGATGTTACACCCTGTGTGGCTCAGCAGTGCCCCCTAGATTAGGATCTGAGTCCCTGTTTGACCTATACCTTCGCCATCAAACATCAACTGCTTATAACTTCGCCGTACATCGTCCTAACGTCCTCAAATTTTTTTCATGTCATAACGGCCCATCCCAGGACATGTCTGCATGCTTATGAGTCACCTGCACAGCACCACCTACAGGAAATCGGCAGTAACTGTGGTTTGACAGTTTTTATGTATGAATCAAATGTTTTTGGATGTTTGATACGCAGACAGGTCTCCACTATTCTCATGGTGTCTGGCTCCACCCAGTGGACATATAGGGTACTGCAGCTGGTATAACTCCACCACGGATACTCCTAAAATCCTCAGATTTTTTATGTAATACAGACCCGACCCTGACCATGTGTGGACATCTGTGGACAGCGCCACCTACTGTAAAGACCTACTGTGAGGTTACTGCATACTAACAATTTTTACATGTTTTGACAGATTTGTTGCACTGACGTGTCTCTGCTACTGTCTGCTGCTTTTTTCCCACCGCTGTTTATTATGTTTGTTTATGTTTTATGTTTATTAGGGCCCGAGCACCCAGTGGTGCGAAACTTGGCACTAAATTGTCCCCCGACGAAAATCTCAATTTGCCACTGTCACCATTGGCAGGCGTGGCCACATGACTCTGCAGTGCCCCCTAAAGTGTGAAAATATTCACCGCAAGTGCTACAGACTTCAGACTCGGTACACTGATGTATCGCCTTGTGACAAGAAAAAAAGCCTCTTGGATGAAAATTCCACGACGTACAGGAAGTTCGCCATTTTGAAAAAACCATGCCATGTTCCAATTTGCACTCCCCGCGGTTTTGTGCAATCCCACAAGGGGAATGGGAATGGGTCCATTGGCCTGAAAATTGGTGTGCTTGCCCTTAAGGGTTCAAGGACCAACAGTTATCAAAACCGCAGCACTTTGTCATACGGTCTGGCTGTTGCACTACCACGAATTTCACCCTTCGCCAACACCCTGGAAATGGATGTTTTTGTGGCTGTACCTCACACATACTTCAGCCAATGTGGATGAAAAAAATCAGGCATGCTGAGCCTGTCATTCTGAACAGATTGATATAATTATATGCACATGCGGGCGTGGCCACATAGCTCGCCAGCACGCCCTACTTTGACATGTGGGTTGCACTTTCACCTACACACACGAAAATTGGTACACATATGTAACACCTGTAGCCATGAAAAAAAGTCTCTTGGAGGTATCCTCTAAAACGCACAGGAAGTCCGCCATTTTGGAAAAAACACGCCATTTTGCATTTTTTTCCTCCCCACACTTTTACGAACTCCTCCTAGTGGATTTGTCCAATCCATCTGAAACTTGATCTGCTTACTCTTAAGGTATTAGGGACCAAAATTTATCAAAAATGCAGCACTTCGTCACATGGTCTGGCTGTGCCGCCACCACAAAGTTGACCCTTCGCCAACGCACAGGAAATAGATGTTGATGAAGATTCTCAGTCATCCAGGTCATCATACGTAGAGAAGATTGAAGCAAGGCGTCTGGACTTGTAGAGTTTTCTAGAAGACGTTTTGCTGCTCATCCAAGCAGCTTCATCAGTTCTTGTTATGTGGAATTAAGGAAGGGATCCAAACGCAGATCTTGAGGTAAGAGTCTTTATTACAAAAGGAATAACAAAAAACTTCCACTAAGGAGAAAAAACACTCGTAGGTGCAGGTGCACGGGGAGGAACGGGTTGCTGGGTCTCACCGGGCAGGCGGCCTCCTGAAGGGGAGAAAAACAGGCGCGTTAATACGGTAAGACAGGTTCAAAAATATTTCTAGAAGCTCAATCAGCTTACGACGCAGGGCAACTGAAGAACTGGTGAAGGTGGTAGAGGAGTGAAGGGCTTAAGAGTGCAGCTAACCTTCACACATGGAGGAGGGAAGACCACTCACTGCCACAGCAGGACACCCAGGACAAATGGGTAAAGAACCTTTCAGACAGACAACTGAGCCAGCCGGAAAAAGACGTGTTGGCCAAAGGACTCAACTTTGCCATCTCGCCAGAGCAGATTCCAGTGGTGGACCTCATCACAGCCACAGAGTCAGCCATCAAGAACAACAACCTGACAGACACAGAAGCCGAGCAACTCCGCTTGAAGGTCACAGCCACACTCTCCACTGCTAAAGCACCGCCATCCAACCTCTCCAGTGATGAAAGGAAGGCCCTGATTGCACTACAAAAGGACCGGGACATCACCATCTTATCAGCAGACAAAGGAAGATGCACAGTGGTGCTCAACACACAGGACTACCACGCCAAAGTGACAGAACTCCTCAGTGACACAGTCACATATGAGACACTGAAGAGGGACCCCACCGGAAACTACAAGAAGAAACTAGTCAGCTACCTACAAAAACTGGAGAAGGACCAAATCATCAACCGCAAGCTCTACTTTCGACTGTATCCTGGGGAAGCCACTCCACGCCTGTATGGACTCCCCAAGATACACAAGGAAGGAGTCCCCCTCAGACCCATCGTCAGCAGCACAAACTCAGTCACATACAACGTGGCTAAGCACTTGGCTGAACTCCTGACACCACTGGTAGGTGACACACCACATCACATTCACAACTCGCAGGACTTTGTGAACAAGGTGGAGAAGATCCTAATGGACCCAGATGACACCATGGTCTCATTTGATGTCACCTCCTTGTTCACCTGCATCCCTACATCAGAAGCCACAGAGATGGTAAGGACTTGCCTCACATAAGACAGCACACTCAAGGAGAGAACCAACCTAACGCCAGACCACATCTGTGACCTGCTGGACCTCTGCCTGACCACCACTTATTTCCAGTACAATGGGAACTTTTACAGACAGAAGCACGGCTGTGCGATGGGATCACCTGTGTCTCCTATTGTGGCCAACCTCTACATGGAAGAAGTGGAGGGAAGAGCCCTGAGTTCCTATCCTGGAACCACCCCCACCCACTGGTTTAGATATGTGGATGACACCTGGGTCAAAATCAAGACCAACGAAGTGGAACGGTTCACAGAACACATCAACGCAGTGGATAACAACATTAAGTTCACTCGCGAGGACACCAAGGACAACAATCTGGCCTTCTTGGACCGCACAGTACATATTGAGGAGGACAGGAGCCTCAATGTGGAAGTGTACAGGAAACCCACACACACGGACCAGTACCTGTTGTTTGATTCACACCACCCACTGGAACACAAACTGGGAGTCATCAGGACCCTGCAGCAAAGAGCACAAACTGTACCCACCAGCTCAGAGGGGAAGAAGAAGGAGCAACACCACATCAGGAAGGCCCTGCAAACATGTGGCTACCCGAAGTGGGCACTCATCAAAGCCACAAAAACAAGACCCCCCAACAACAAGAAGAAGGACAACACCAGGCGGAGAAAGAACATCTCCATTCCATATGTGTCAGGAGTATCAGAGAAACTCCGCAGGATCTTCAACAACCATGACATCCCGGTCCATTTCAAACCTATGACAACATGGTCATACAAACATGACAGAGACTGGTTCACCCGAAGGATAAGATTCCCAGGGAGAAACACAGCAATGTGATATATGCAGTCCAGTGCAGTGAGGAATGCTCTGATCTGTACATTGGAGAAACTAAACAACCACTCCACAGAAGAATGGCTCAGCACAGGAGAGCCACCTCCTCAGGACAAGACTCAGCTGTTCACCTCCACCTCAAAGACAAAGGACACTCCTTTGAGGACAACAACGTTCACATTTTAGACAGGGAGGAAAGGTGGTATGAAAGAGGAGTCAAGGAAGACATCATCTTTCTACCACATACAATGCAGTGATTCCATCCATTCCCAGGAAGTTTGCACATACTCACAGTAAGAACAAAGGGCTGTCAACCAGTCCCCCTCCGGCAGTTTCATAGTCGTTAGCCAGTCGTTAGACACACCTGGCCCAGTCAGCCAGAACATCACAGGTAAGTATGGAAACATTTAGTGCTATTGTTTGTAATTTTTTTAAGTTTTACCCAGACCCACCCACATAGGTCTGTAACCACATATAAACCATGTTTCCCCACCAAACAGTTAGAACTGATGAAGCTGCTTGGATGAGCAGCGAAACGTCTTCTAGAAAACTCTACAAGTCCAGACGCCTTGCTTCAATCTTCTCTACAGGAAATAGATGTATTTTTGGCCCCACATACTTCATCCAATGTGGATGAAACTTTACAGTCATGCTGAACATCCGACGCTGCACAGATTGACATGCTGATATGCTACAGTCACTGCGCCACCTACTGGCCGGAGGACCTGTCTTTTGTACATGTGTGTTTTGCTGCACTCTTCTGCCCTGCAGACCACAGCTCGTGCCGGTAAAGCTGGGAGAGAGGTCGTGGGCCGATAGGAGAGGCGGCGGCTGCTGGTCCCGCGGACCGCAAGGGCTGCGAGGGCCCGTCATCGCTGCTTGCAGCTTTAATTAGGGCCCGAGCACCGAATGGTGCAAGAGCCCTATTGAAATGCAAGCGTTTATTAGGGCCCGAGCACCAAGTGGTGCGAAGGCCCTATTGTAATTGCTGTGTTTATTAGGGCCCGAGCACCGAATGGTGCAAGAGCCCTATTGAAACCCTTAGGATTATTATTAGGGCCCGAGCACCAAATGGTGCAAGAGCCCTATTGAAACCCTTAGGATTATTATTTTTTAGGGCCCGAGCACCGAATGGTGCAAGAGCCCTATTGAAACCCTTAGGATTATTATTTTTTTTTTTTTTTTTTTTTTTTTTTTTTTTTTTTTTTTTTTTTTTCCCCCTCCGAGATCGCATTTTGGAGGCCTTAACATGCCCAAAAACTCACCAAACTTGGTAGAAAAATTCATTCGCCCGAAAAATTTTGAAATTTACTGACTTTTGAAATGCACATAGAAAAATGGCTCTATAGCGCCCCCAACGCGTAGCCCCTCTGGCCGGTTTGACACAGGATTATGAAAATTGGCACACATATGTATCACCTCAAGACGCACAAAAAAGTCTCTTGGACCCCCCCTCCAAACCCAACAGGAAGTCCGCCATTTGAAGGTTTGTGGCCATTTTTGGCGATGTGTGACCCTGCTGCCAAACTTTTCATGCCTCGCATACTTCAACGGATTGAGCTGAAATTCGCCGTGTCCACTCAGGACACCATAGGGAATAGACGCATTCCAAAACTCTTACAAAAGTCTGACGGTGTGGCCGGGGCGTGGCCTCAAAGTTTGACCATTTCTGAGGACACAGAAAGCTCTCTATAACTTCTTCGTTTTCTGTCCGATCTGTACGAAATGTCACATGTATGATCAGAGTCTGACCCTAAACACATCTATACAACAATATTGAGGCTTTGACAGAGCGCCACCTACTGGCTACACAAAATGTTGTGTTTTCATAGGTTTTTCTGCCTGCCCCCCTGGCCTGTTTTGAGTAGGGGCATGAAAATTGGTACACATGTGTATCACCCCAAGATGCACAAAAAAGTCTCTTGGACCCCCCCTCCAAACCCAACAGGAAGTCCGCAATTTTGAAATTTCTGTTAATTTTTGGCGATTTGTGACCCTCCTACAAAACTTTTCATGCCTCGCATACTTCATCCAAATGAGCTAAAACTCACTGTGTCCACTCAGGACACCATAGGGAATAGACGCATTCCAAAACTCTTACAAAAGTCTGACGGTGTGGCGGGGGCGTGGCCTCAAAGTTGACCAT
Organism: Parambassis ranga; assembly: GCF_900634625.1. Lineage (NCBI taxonomy): Eukaryota > Metazoa > Chordata > Actinopteri > Ambassidae > Parambassis > Parambassis ranga. The sequence continues at coordinate 1,572,789 of NC_041039.1, read as the reverse complement.
TCGCCATTACAAAGGAACTCACTGTATTTATTGCCCTAATGCGTAGCCCCGCTGGCCAGTTTGACACAGGATCATGAGAATTAGCACACACTGTGTATCACCCCAAGACGCACAAAAAAGTCTCTTGGACCCCCCCTCCAAACCCAACAGGAAGTCCAGCCATTTTGACTTTTTGTGGCCATTTTGTGCCGTATTTGTGACCCTGCTATCAAAACTTTTCACTGCCTCACATACTTCATGCAATTGAGCTGAAATTCACTGTGTCCACTCAGGACACCATAGGGAATAGACGCATTCCAAAACTCTTTCAAAAGTATTACCGTGTGGTGGGGGAGTGGCCTCAAAGTTGACCATTCGCCATTACAAAGGAACTCGCTGTGTTTTATGCAGTACTACCCATATACTTTATGCAATGTGGACAAAATCTTACAGTACTGCCATGGAGCCGAGTCTAAACAGATATATATGCTAATAGGATGATACGGTCATAGCGCCACCTACTGGTAGCAGGAAAGTTTGGTTGTAAACATGTGTTAGTTGTATATCTGTGGAAATGAGAGGAGGAGAGCATAGCACAGGAGAGTATAGGAGACGAGAGCATAGGAGAGAAGACTGCGATGACCCCGCGGATTGCAAGGTGCGCGAGGGCCCGCAATGCTGCTTGCAGCTTTAATTTTTCATTTTTAGGGCCCGAGCACCGAATGGTGCAAGAGCCCTATTGAAACCCTTAGGATTATTATTAGGGCCCGAGCACCGAATGGTGCAAGAGCCCTATTGAAACCCTTAGGATTATTATTAGGGCCCGAGCACCGAATGGTGCAAGAGCCCTATTGAAACCCTTAGGATTATTATTTTTTTTTTTTTTTTTTTTTTTTCCCCCTCCGAGATCGCATTTTTGGAGGCCTTAACATGCCCAAAAACTCACCAAACTTGGTAGAAAAATTCATTCGCTCGAAAAATTTTGAAATTTGCTGACTTTTGAAATGCACATATAAAAATGGCTCTATAGCGCCCCCAACGCGTAGCCCCTCTGGCCGGTTTGACACAGGATTATGAAAATTGGCACACATATGTATCACCTCAAGACGCACAAAAAAGTCTCTTGGACCCCCCCTCCAAACCCAACAGGAAGTCCGCCATTTGAAGGTTTGTGGCCATTTTTGGCGATGTGTGACCCTGCTGCCAAACTTTTCACGCCTCGCATACTTCAACGGATTGAGCTGAAATTCGCCATGTCCACTCAGGACACCATAGGGAATAGACGCATTCCAAAACTCTTACAAAAGTCTTACGGTGTGGCCGGGGCGTGGCCTCAAAGTTTGACCATTTCTGAGGACACAGAAAGTCTCTATAACTTCTTCGTTTTCTGTCCGATCTGTACGAAATGTCACATGTATGATCAGAGTCTGACCCTAAACACATCTATACAACAATATTGAGGCTTTGACAGAGCGCCACCTACTGGCTACACAAAATGTTGTGTTTTCATAGGTTTTTCTGCCTGCCCCCCTGGCCTGTTTTGAGTAGGGTCATGAAAATTGGTACACATGTGTATCACCCCAAGATGCACAAAAAAGTCTCTTGGACCCCCCCTCCAAACCCAACAGGAAGTCCGCAATTTTGAAATTTCTGTTAATTTTTGGCGATTTGTGACCCTCCTACAAAACTTTTCACGCCTCGCATACTTCCTCCAAATGAGCTAAAACTCACTGTGTCCACTCAGGACACCATAGGGAATAGACGCATTCAAAAACTCTTACAAAAGTCTGACAGTGTGGCGGGGGCGTGGCCTCAAACTTGACCATTCGCCATTACAAAGGAACTCACTGTATTTATTGCCCTAATGCGTAGCCCCGCTGGCCAGATTGACACAGGATCATGAGAATTAGCACACATGCGTATCACCCCAAGACGCACGAAAAACTCTCTTGGACCCCCCCTCCAAACCCAACAGGAAGTCCACCATTTTGACTTTTGTGGCCATTTTTTGCCTATTTGTGACCCTGCTTCAAAACTTTTCACGCCTCACATACTTCATGCAATTGAGCTGAAATTCACTGTGTCCACTCAGGACACCATAGGGAATAGACGCATTCCAAAACTCTTTCAAAAGTATTACCGTGTGGCGGGGGAGTGGCCTCAAAGTTGACCATTCGCCACTACAAAGGAACTCGCTGTGTTTTATGCAGTACTACCCATATACTTTATGCAATGTGGACAAAATCTTACAGTACTGCCATGGAGCCGAGTCTAAACAGATATATATGCTAATAGGATGATACGGTCATAGCGCCACCTACTGGTAGCAGGAAAGTTTGGTTGTAAACATGTGTTTGTTGTATATCTGTGGAAATGAGAGGAGGAGAGCATAGCACAGGAGAGTATAGGAGACGAGAGCATAGGAGAGAAGACTGCGATGACCCCGCGGATTGCAAGGTGCGCGAGGGCCCGCAATGCTGCTTGCAGCTTTAATTTTTCATTTTTAGGGCCCGAGCACCGAATGGTGCAAGAGCCCTATTGAAACCCTTAGGATTATTATTAGGGCCCGAGCACCGAATGGTGCAAGAGCCCTATTGAAACCCTTAGGATTATTATTTTTTTTTTCCCCCTCCGAGATCGCATTTTTGGAGGCCTTAACATGCCCAAAAACTCACCAAACTTGGTAGAAAAATTCATTCGCCCGAAAAATTTTGAAATTTGCTGACTTTTGAAATGCACATATAAAAATGGCTCTATAGCGCCCCCAACGCGTAGCCCCTCTGGCCGGTTTGACACAGGATTATGAAAATTGGCACACATATGTATCATCTCAAGACGCACAAAAAAGTCTCTTGGACCCCCCCTCCAAACCCAACAGGAAGTCCGCCATTTGAAGGTTTGTGGCCATTTTTGGCGATGTGTGACCCTGCTGCCAAACTTTTCACGCCTCGCATACTTCAATGGATTGAGCTGAAATTCGCCGTGTCCACTCAGGACACCATAGGGAATAGACGCATTCCAAAACTCTTACAAAAGTCTTACGGTGTGGTGGGGGCGTGGCCTCAAAGTTGACCATTCGCCAATACAAATGAACTCCCTGTATTTTTTGTCCTAACGCGTAGCCCCGCTGGCCAATTTGACACAGGATCATGAAAATTAGCACACATGTGTATCACCCCAAGACGCACAAAACAGTCTCTTGGACCCCCCCTCCAAACCCAACAGGAAGTCCGCCATTTTGACTTTTGTGGCCATTTTTTGCCTATTTGTGACCCTGCTTCAAAACTTTTCACGCCTCACATACTTCATGCAATTGAGCTGAAATTCACTGTGTCCACTCAGGACACCATAGGGAATAGACGCATACCAAAATTCTTTCAAAAGTATTACAGTGTAGTGGGGGCGTGGCCTCAAAGTTGACCAGTCACCATTACACAGGAACTCGCTCTATTTTATGCTGTACTACCCATATACTTCATGCAATGTGGACAAAATCTTACACTACTGCTATGGACCCGAGTCTGAACAGACATATATGCTAATAGGATGATACGGTCATAGCGCCACCTACTGGTAGAAGGAAAGTTTGGTTGTAAACATGTGTTTGTTGTACATCTCTGCAAATGACAGGAAAAGAGAGCATAGGACAGGAGAGTATAGGAGACAAGAGCATAGGAGAGAAGACAGCAATAGCCCCGCGGATCGCAAGGTGCGCGAGGGCCCGCAATGCTGCTTGCAGCTTTAATTAGGGCCCGAGCACCGAATGGTGCAAGAGCCCTATTGAAACCCTTAGGATTATTATTAGGGCCCGAGCACCGAATGGTGCAAGAGCCCTATTGAAACCCTTAGGATTATTAGGGCCCGAGCACCGAATGGTGCAAGAGCCCTATTGAAACCCTTAGGATTATTATTTTTTTTTTTTTTTCCCCCTCCGAGATCGCATTTTTGGAGGCCTTAACATGCCCAAAAACTCACCAAACTTGGTAGAAAAATTCATTCGCCCGAAAAATTTTGAAATTTGCTGACTTTTGAAATGCACATATAAAAATGGCTCTATAGCGCCCCCAACGCGTAGCCCCTCTGGCCGGTTTGACACAGGATTATAAAAATTGGCACACATATGTATCACCTCAAGACGCACAAAAAAGTCTCTTGGACCCCCCCTCCAAACCCAACAGGAAGTCCGCCATTTGAAGGTTTGTGGCCATTTTTGGCGATGTGTGACCCTGCTGCCAAACTTTTCACGCCTCGCATACTTCAACGGATTGAGCTGAAATTCGCCGTGTCCACTCAGGACACCATAGGGAATAGACGCATTCCAAAACTCTTACAAAAGTCTGACGGTGTGGCCGGGGCGTGGCCTCAAAGTTTGACCATTTCTGAGGACACAGAAAGTCTCTATAACTTCTTCGTTTTCTGTCCGATCTGTACGAAATGTCACATGTATGATCAGAGTCTGACCCTAAACACATCTATACAACAATATTGAGGCTTTGACAGAGCGCCACCTACTGGCTACACAAAATGTTGTGTTTTCATAGGTTTTTCTGCCTGCCCCTGTGGCCTGTTTTGAGTAGGGTCACGAAAATTGGCACACATGTGTATCACCCCAAGATGCACAAAAAAGTCTCTTGGACCCCCCCTCCAAACCCAACAGGAAGTCCGCCATTTTGCAATTTCTGTTAATTTTTGGCGATTTGTGACCCTGCTGCAAAACTTTTCACGCCTCGCATACTTCATCCAAATGAGCTAAAACTCACTGTGTCCACTCAGGACACCATAGGGAATAGACGCATTCCAAAACTCTTACAAAAGTCTGACGGTGTGGCGGGGGCGTGGCCTCAAAGTTGACCATTCGCCATTACAAAGGAAGTCACTGTATTTATTGCCCTAATGCGTAGCCCCGCTGGCCAGTTTGACACAGGATCACAAGAATTAGCACACGTGTATCACCCCAAGTCGCACAAAAAAGTCTCTTGGACCCCCCCTCCAAACCCAACAGGAAGTCCACCATTTTGACTTTTTTTTGAAATTTTTACCGTTTTCTGACCCTGCTATAAAACTTTTCGTGCCTCGCATACTTCATGCAATTCAGCTGAAATTCACTGTGTCCACTCAGGACACCATAGGGAATAGACGCATTCCAAAACTCTTTCAAAAGTATTACCGTGTGGTGGGGGAGTGGCCTCAAAGTTGACCATTCGCCATTACAAAGGAACTCGCTGTGTTTTATGCAGTACAACCCATATACTTTATGCAATGTGGACAAAATCTTACAGTACTGCCATGGAGCCGAGTCTAAACAGATATATATGCTAATAGGATGATACGGTCATAGCGCCACCTACTGGTAGCAGGAAAGTTTGGTTGTAAACATGTGTTCGTTGTATCTCTGTGGAAATAAGAGGAGAGCATAGCACAGGAGAGTATAGGAGACGAGAGCATAGGACAGAAGACTGCGATGACCCTGCGGATCGCAAGGTGCGCGAGGGCCCGCAATGCTGCTTGCAGCTTTAATTATTTTTTTTTTTCCCCCTCCGAGATCGCATTTTTGGGGGCCTTAACATGCCCAAAAACTCACCAAACTTGGTAGAAAAATTCATTCGCCCGAAAAATTTTGAAATTTGCTGACTTTTGAAATGCACATATAAAAATGGCTCTATAGCGCCCCCAACGCGTAGCCCCTCTGGCCGGTTTGACACAGGATTATGAAAATTGGCACACATATGTATCACCTCAAGACGCACAAAAAAGTCTCTTGGACCCCCCCTCCAAACCCAACAGGAAGTCCGCCATTTGAAGGTTTGTGGCCATTTTTGGCGATGTGTGACCCTGCTGCCAAACTTTTCACGCCTCGCATACTTCAACGGATTGAGCTGAAATTCGCCGTGTCCACTCAGGACACCATAGGGAATAGACGCATTCCAAAACTCTTACAAAAGTCTGACGGTGTGGCCGGGGCGTGGCCTCAAAGTTTGACCATTTCTGAGGACACAGAAAGTCTCTATAACTTCTTCGTTTTCTGTCCGATCTGTACGAAATGTCACATGTATGATCAGAGTCTGACCCTAAACACATCTATACAACAATATTGAGGCTTTGACAGAGCGCCACCTACTGGCTACACAAAATGTTGTGTTTTCATCGGTTTTTCTGCCTGCCCCCCTGGCCTGTTTTGAGTAGGGTCATGAAAATTGGTACACATGTGTATCACCCCAAGATGCACAAAAAAGTCTCTTGGACCCCCCCTCCAAACCCAACAGGAAGTCCGCAATTTTGAAATTTCTGGTAATTTTTGGCGATTTGTGACCCTCCTACAAAACTTTTCACGCCTCGCATACTTCCTCCAAATGAGCTAAAACTCACTGTGTCCACTCAGGACACCATAGGGAATAGACGCATTCAAAAACTCTTACAAAAGTCTGACGGTGTGGCGGGGGCGTGGCCTCAAACTTGACCATTCGCCATTACAAAGGAACTCACTGTATTTATTACCCTAATGCGTAGCCCCGCTGGCCAGTTTGACACAGGTTCATGAAAATTAGCACACATGTGTATCACCCCAAGACGCACAAAAAAGTCTCTTGGACCCCGCCTCCAAACCCAACAGGAAGTCCGCCATTTTGACTTTTGTGGCAATTTTTTGCCTATTTTTGACCCTGCTTCAAAACTTTTCACGCCTCACATACTTCATGCAATTGAGCTGAAATTCACTGTGTCCTCAGGACACCATAGGGAATAGATGCATTCCAAAACTCTTTCAAAAGTATTACCGTGTGGCAGGGGAGTGGCCTCAAAGTTGACCGTTCGCCATTACAAAGGAACTCGCTGTGTTTTATGCAGTACTACCCATATACTTTATGCAATGTGGACAAAATCTTACAGTACTGCTATGGACCTGAGTCTGAACAGATATATATGCTAATAGGATGATACGGTCATAGCGCCACCTACTGGTAGCAGGAAAGTTTGGTTGTAAACATGTGTTCGTTGTATCTCTGTGGAAATAAGAGGAGAGCATAGGACAGGAGAGTATAGGAGACAAGAGCATAGGAGAGAAGACTGCGATGACCCCGCGGATCGCAAGGTGCGCGAGGGCCCGCAATGCTGCTTGCAGCTTTAACCTCCTAAGGCCCAAGCTGTTTTATTACATGTATTTTTTATTTTTCTTTGCTATTTGGGCTAATTGGAACCTAATTAGAATAAAAACTAAGCATCATCTTTTGATATGATGTACTTTTGGAGAAAAACGATGTCCACATATGTGGACTCTGGTTCCGAACTTCCATAAAAAACGATAACGTCACCTTTGTGTAATAGAGTGAAAAACTCTTTTTTTTACCTTGAATACAGCAGAGTTTTTTCCTGACTGCTTTGCATGTATTAATAATCAAAATCACAATCAGAATCGGTATCAGAATCGTGTTTATTGCCGTGTAAGTGAAGGGGATTCACATTACTAGGAATTTGCCTTAGTGATTGGTGCATACAAAGAACATATAATAATTAACATGAAATAAGATAAAACTAAGATAAAATGAAGGTAAATAACACATACTCTTAAATATTAGAGTAAAAACAACATTGCATCATCACATTTTTTCAACATTGCATCGTCCTGATGCTGATACTCTGCAAGGTCTGGCATCAATGGAGAAGCCTTCCATCGTATTCCATGTCCTGCACAAGAATCACAACAAAAACAGAATTTATTGCAGGAAGTTGACCCATGTAAGCAACGGGTTTATTGGTGCATAATATACGTTTGTGTGGATATTTGTATGAAATGTAAAGCGTTACCATCAAGGCATGGCAAAAATAATAACAATAACCTTGTTTAGACTCTCGCTTTTCCTTTTTGTTGGTTTGGCTTGGTCCTGGTGTTGGCTCTTCTAAGTCATCTTCTGAGCTATCAGCCTTTATCTCTTGAGTTCGACGGCACCGTCTGGGAGTGCAGGATAAACCTGTATCTGTCCCTGTCCCTATACCTGTCAACAAGTATTGAAAATAAGGATTTTGCTTCCAATCCTTCACATAGCCCTAACTGAATAAAATAAATAAATATATATTGGGTCTACTCTAACCATTATCTGCACCATGGAGACGTTTACGTCCCCTGCTGTGCTCAGTGGGCTCAGGAATGGGGTCCTCCTCATCACTACTGTCACCCTCATCCTCACTGCTGCTTTGCTCCTCTGATGATGGGTGGTAATTCCCATCCAGGTTGTTTCCATCAATTAATCCAAGTAGCCAATGCTCTTTGCACAGAAAAACGGTCTGGAAATAAAAACATGACAATGTATTGCTTATTAGCCAGCTTACACGTGCACATTTTTACTAGAATATTACATTTTTACTAACACTTTCAACCCAACTAATTTAAGTATATAGGTATGTATTTAATGATTTAATTGTTATTTATTTCATTGGGACAATGTACCGCTCTTTAGCTGCAGCAAAGATAGCGTTTTTCTAATTTTACACGTGTGCGTGATTATCAGCATATCAGCTGTTTCGACGAGCTTCAGTCCATACGTACACATACGTGTACGTTATGTTTAACGACATACTAATTCATTATTTTTACACTTTTTTTTTCAAATTTGCATTTCATGACAAATATACAACGCTTATAGAACTAAATAAATCAGAATAAGCCATAAAATATGACAGCACTTCTTACCTGGTTGATGTTTGTGTATAGAGCTGCCACCTGAAAATTCCCTTGTGTTCGCTGCCATTTTGAATTTTTTCCGTAGTGTGTTATACTCGTTTGACACCACCGGATGGCAGTGTAGGTGACCACCTACATGTCCATACTATTCCCAGTTCAGCAGCGAAAACCATTGTGGACATAAGAGCAAAAAAGTGCTGTCCACGTATGTGGCCACTAGGCCCTAAGAGGTTAATTAGGGCCCGAGCACCGAATGGTGCAAGAGCCCTATTGAAACCCTTAGGATTATTAGGGCCCGAGCACCGAATGGTGCAAGAGCCCTATTGAAACCCTTAGGATTATTATTAGGGCCCGAGCACCGAATGGTGCAAGAGCCCTATTGAAACCCTTAGGATTATTATTTTTTTTTTTTTCCCCCTCCGAGATCGCATTTTTGGAGGCCTTAACATGCCCAAAAACTCACCAAACTTGGTAGAAAAATTCATTCGCCCGAAAAATTTTGAAATTTGCTGACTTTTGAAATGCACATATAAAAATGGCTCTATAGCGCCCCCAACGCGTAGCCCCTCTGGCCGGTTTGACACAGGATTATGAAAATTGGCACACATATGTATCACCTCAAGACGCACAAAAAAGTCTCTTGGACCCCCCCTCCAAACCCAACAGGAAGTCCGCCATTTGAAGGTTTGTGGCCATTTTTGGCGATGTGTGACCCTGCTGCCAAACTTTTCACGCCTCGCATACTTCAACGGATTGAGCTGAAATTCGCCGTGTCCACTCAGGACACCATAGAGAATAGACGCATTCCAAAACTCTTACAAAAGTCTGACGGTGTGGCCGGGGCGTGGCCTCAAAGTTTGACCATTTCTGAGGACACAGAAAGTCTCTATAACTTCTTCGTTTTCTGTCCGATCTGTACGAAATGTCACATGTATGATCAGAGTCTGACCCTAAACACATCTATACAACAATATTGAGGCTTTGACAGAGCGCCACCTACTGGCTACACAAAATGTTGTGTTTTCATAGGTTTTTCTGCCTGCCCCTGTGGCCTGTTTTGAGTAGGGTCACGAAAATTGGCACACATGTGTATCACCCCAAGATGCACAAAAAAGTCTCTTGGACCCCCCCTCCAAACCCAACAGGAAGTCCGCCATTTTGAAATTTCTGTTAATTTTTGGCGATTTGTGACCCTGCTGCAAAACTTTTCACGCCTCGCATACTTCATCCAAATGAGCTAAAACTCACTGTGTCCACTCAGGACACCATAGGGAATAGACGCATTCCAAAACTCTTACAAAAGTCTGACGGTGTGGCGGGGGCGTGGCCTCAAAGTTGACCATTCGCCATTACAAAGGAACTCCCTGTATTTTTTGCCCTAAAGCGTAGCCCCGCTGGCCAGTTTGACACAGGATCATGAAAATTAGCACACATGTGTATCACCCCAAGACGCACAAAAAAGTCTCTTGGACCCCCCCTCCAAACCCAACAGGAAGTCCGCCATTTTGACTTTTGTGGCCATTTTGTGCCTATTTGTGACCCTGCTTCAAAACTTTTCACGCCTCACATACTTCATGCAATTGAGCTGAAATTCACTGTGTCCACTCAGGACACCATAGGGAATAGACGCATTCCAAAACTCTTTCAAAAGTATTACTGTGTGGTGGGGGAGTGGCCTCAAAGTCGACCATTCGCCATTACAAAGGAACTCCCTGTATTTTTTGCCCTAACGCGTAGCCCCGCTGGCCAGTTTGACACAGGATCATGAAAATTTGCACACACGTGTATCACCCCAAGACGCACAAAAAAGTCTCTTGGACCCCCCCTCCAAACCCAACAGGAAGTTCACGATTTTGAAATTTCTGTTAATTTTTGGCGATTTGTGACCCTGCTACAAAACTTTTCAAGCCTCACATACTTCATCCAATCAAGCTAAAACTCACTGTGTCAACTTTGGACACCATAGGGAATAGACGCATTCCAAAACACTTTCAAAAGTATTACCGTGTGGCGGGGGAGTGGCCTCAAAGTTGACCATTCGCCATTACAAAGGAACTCGCTGTGTTTTATGCAGTACTACCCATATACTTTATGCAATGTGGACAAAATCTTACTGTACTGCTATGGACCCGAGTCTGAACAGATATATATGCTAATAGGATGATACGGTCATAGCGCCACCTACTGGTAGCAGGAAAGTTTGGTTGTAAACATGTGTTTGTTGTATATTTGTGGAAATGAGAGGAGGAGAGCATAGGACAGGAGAGTATAGGAGACGAGAGCATAGGAGAGAAGACTGCGATGACCCCGCGGATCGCAAGGTGCGCGAGGGCCCACAATGCTGCTTGCAGCTTTAATTTTTTTTTTTTTTCTTTCCCCCCCTTAGATCGCATTTTTGGGGGCCTTAACATGCCCAAAAACTCACCAAACTTGGTAGAAAAATTCATTCGCCCGAAAAATTTTGAAATTTGCTGACGTTTGAAACGCACATAGGAAAATGACTCTATAGCGCCCCCAACGTGTAGCCCCTCTGGCCAGTTTGACACAGGATTATGAAAATTGGCACACATATGTATCACCTCAAGACGCACAAAAAAGTCTCTTGGACCCCCCCTCCAAACCCAACAGGAAGTCCGCCATTTTACCTTTTGTGCCCATTTTTGGCGATGTGTGACCCTGCTGCCAAACTTTTCACGCCTCGCATACTTCAACGGATTGAGCTGAAATTCGCCGTGTCCACTCAGGACACCATAGGGAATAGACGCATTCCAAAACTCTTACAAAAGTCTGACGGTGTGGCGGGGGCGTGGCCTCAAAGTTGACCATTCGCCATTACAAAGGAACTCACTGTATTTATTGCCCTAACGCGTAGCCCCGCTGGCCAGTTTGACACAGGATCATGAGAATTAGCACACATGTGTATCACCCCAAGACGCACAAAAAAGTCTCTTGGACCCCCCCTCCAAAACCAACAGGAAGTCCACCATTCTGATTTTTTTTTTGTAATTTTTACCGTTTTCTGACCCTGCTATAAAACTTTTCATGCCTCGCATACTTCATGCAATTGAGCTGAAATTCACTGTGTCCACTCGGGACACCATAGGGAATAGACGCATTCCAAAACTCTTTCAAAAGTATTACCGTGTGGTGGGGGAGTGGCCTCAAAGTTGACCGTTCGCCATTACAAAGGAACTCGCTGTGTTTTATGCAGTACTACCCATATACTTTATGCAATGTGGACAAAATCTTACAGTACTGCCATGGAGCCGAGTCTAAACAGATATATATGCTAATAGGATGATACGGTCATAGCGCCACCTACTGGTAGCAGGAAAGTTTGGTTGTAAACATGTGTTTGTTGTATATCTGTGGAAATGAGAGGAGGAGAGCATAGCACAGGAGAGTATAGGAGACAAGAGCATAAGAGAGAAGACTGCGATGACCCCGCGGATCGCAAGGTGCGCGAGGGCCCGCAATGCTGCTTGCAGCTTTAATTATTTTTTTTTTTTTTTTTTTTTTTCCCCCTCCGAGATCGCATTTTTGGAGGCCTTAACATGCCCAAAAACTCACCAAACTTGGTAGAAAAATTCATTCGCCCGAAAAATTTTGAAATTTGCTGACTTTTGAAATGCACATATAAAAATGGCTCTATAGCGCCCCCAACGCGTAGCCCCTCTGGCCGGTTTGACACAGGATTATGAAAATTGGCACACATATGTATCACCTCAAGACGCACAAAAAAGTCTCTTGGACCCCCCCTCTAAACCCAACAGGAAGTCCGCCATTTGAAGGTTTGTGGCCATTTTTGGCGATGTGTGACCCTGCTGCCAAACTTTTCACGCCTCGCATACGTCATCGGATTGAGCTGAAATTCGCCGTGTCCACTCAGGACACCATAGGGAATAGACGCATTCCAAAACTCTTACAAAAGTCTGACGGTGTGGCCGGGGCGTGGCCTCAAAGTTTGACCATTTCTGAGGACACAGAAAGTCTCTATAACTTCTTCGTTTTCTGTCCGATCTGTACGAAATGTCACATGTATGATCAGAGTCTGACCCTAAACACATCTATACAACAATATTGAGGCTTTGACAGAGCGCCACCTACTGGCTACACAAAATGTTGTGTTTTCATAGGTTTTTCTGCCTGCCCCCCTGGCCTGTTTTGAGTAGGGTCATGAAAATTGGTACACATGTGTATCACCCCAAGATGCACAAAAAAGTCTCTTGGACCCCCCCTCCAAACCCAACAGGAAGTCCGCAATTTTGAAATTTCTGTTAATTTTTGGCGTTTTGTGACCCTCCTACAAAACTTTTCACGCCTCGCATACTTCATCCAAATGAGCTAAAACTCACTGTGTCCACTCAGGACACCATAGGGAATAGACGCATTCAAAAACTCTTACAAAAGTCTGACGGTGTGGCGGGGGCGTGGCCTCAAAGTTGACCATTCGCCATTACAAAGGAACTCACTGTATTTATTGCCTTAATGCGTAGCCCCGCTGGCCAGTTTGACACAGGATCATGAGAATTAGCACACATGTGTATCACCCCAAGACGCACAAAAAAGTCTCTTGGACCCCCCCTCCAAACCCAACAGGAAGTCCACCATTTTGACTTTTGTGGCCATTTTTTGCCTATTTGTGACCCTGCTTCAAAACTTTTCACGCCTCACATACTTCATGCAATTGAGCTGAAATTCACTGTGTCCACTCAGGACACCACAGGGAATAGACGCATTCCAAAACTCTTACAAAAGTCTTACGGTGTGGTGGGGGCGTGGCCTCAAAGTTGACCATTCGCCATTACAAAGGAACTCCCTGTATTTTTTGCCCTAATGTGTAGCCCCGCTGGCCAGTTTGACACAGGTTCATGAAAATTAGCACACATGTGTATCACCCCAAGACGCACAAAAAAGTCTCTTGGACCCCGCCTCCAAACCCAACAGGAAGTCCGCCATTTTGACTTTTGTGGCAATTGTTTGCCTATTTTTGACCCTGCTTCAAAACTTTTCACGCCTCACATACTTCATGCAATTGAGCTGAAATTCACTGTGTCTACTCAGGACACCATAGGGAATAGATGCATTCCAAAACTCTTTCAAAAGTATTACCGTGTGGCGGGGGAGTGGCCTCAAAGTTGACCGTTCGCCATTACAAAGGAACTCGCTCTATTCTATGTAGTACTACCCATATACTTCATGCAATGTGGACAAAATCTTACAGTTCTGCTATGGACCCGAGTCTGAACAAATATATATGCTAATGGGATGATACGGTCATAGCGCCACCTACTGGTAGCAGGAAAGTTTGGTTGTAAACATGTGTTTGTTGTATATCTGTGGAAATGAGAGGAGGAGAGCATAGGACAGGAGAGTATAAGAGACGAGAGCATAGGAGAGAAGACTGCGATGACCCCGCGGATCGCAAGGTGCGCGAGGGCCCGCAATGCTGCTTGCAGCTTTAATTTTTCATTTTTTTTCCTTCCCCCCCTAAGATCGCATTTTTGGGGGCCTTAACATGCCCAAAAACTCACCAAACTTGGTAGAAAAATTCATTCGCCCGAAAAATTTTGAAATTTGCTGACTTTTGAAATGCACATATAAAAATGGCTCTATGGCGCCCCCAACGCGTAGCCCCTCTGGCCGGTTTGACACAGGATTATGAAAATTGGCACACATATGTATCACCTCAAGACGCACAAAAAAGTCTCTTGGACCCCCCCTCCAAACCCAACAGGAAGTCCGCCATTTGAAGGTTTGTGGCCATTTTTGGCGATGTGTGACCCTGCTGCCAAACTTTTCACGCCTCGCATACTTCAACGGATTGAGCTGAAATTCGCCGTGTCCACTCAGGACACCATAGGGAATAGACGCATTCCAAAACTCTTACAAAAGTCTGACGGTGTGGCCGGGGCGTGGCCTCAAAGTTTGACCATTTCTGAGGACACAGAAAGTCTCTATAACTTCTTCGTTTTCTGTCCGATCTGTACGAAATGTCACATGTATGATCAGAGTCTGACCCTAAACACATCTATACAACAATATTGAGGCTTTGACAGAGCGCCACCTACTGGCTACACAAAATGTTGTGTTTTCATAGGTTTTTCTACCTGCCCCCCTGGCCTGTTTTGAGTAGGGTCATGAAAATTGGCACACATGTGTATCACCCCAAGATGCACAAAAAAGTCTCTTGGACCCCCCCTCCAAACCCAACAGGAAGTCCGCCATTTTGAAATTTCTGTTAATTTTTGGCGATTTGTGACCCTGCTGCAAAACTTTTCACGCCTCGCATACTTCATCCAAATGAGCTAAAACTCACTGTGTCCACTCAGGACACCATAGGGAATAGACGCATTCCAAAACTCTTACAAAAGTCTGACGGTATGGCGGGGGCGTGGCCTCAAAGTTGACCATTCGCCATTACAAAGGAAGTCACTGTATTTATTGCCCTAATGCGTAGCCCCGCTGGCCAGTTTGACACAGGATCACAAGAATTAGCACACATGTGTATCACCCCAAGACGCACAAAAAAGTCTCTTGGACCCCCCCTCCAATCCCAACAGGAAGTCCACCATTTTGACTTTTTTTTTGTAATTTTTACCGTTTTCTGACCCTGCTATAAAACTTTTCGTGCCTCGCATACTTCATGCAATTCAGCTGAAATTCACTGTGTCCACTCAGGACACCATAGGGAATAGACGCATTCCAAAACTCTTACAAAAGTCTTACGGTGTGGTGGGGGCGTGGCCTCAAAGTTGACCATTCGCCATTACAAAAGAACTCCCTGTATTTTTTGCCCTAACGCGTAGCCCCTCTGGCCAGTTTGACACAGGATCATGAAAATTGGCACACATGTGTATCACCCCAAGACGCACAAAAAAGTCTCTTGGACCCCCCCTCCAAACCCAACAGGAAGTCCGCCATTTTGACTTTTGTGGCCATTTTTTGCCTATTTTTGACCCTGCTTCAAAACTTTTCACGCCTCACATACTTCATGCAATGGAGCTAAAACTCACTGTGTCCACTCAGGACACCATAGGGAATAGACGCATTCCAAAACTCTTACAAAAGTCTTACAGTGTGGTGGGGGCGTGGCCTCAAAGTTGACCATCCGCCATTACAAAGGAACTCCCTGTATTTTTTGCCCTAACGCGTAGCCCCGCTGGCCAGTTTCACACAGGATCATGAAAATTAGCACAGATGTGTATCACCCCAAGACGCACAAAAAAGTCTCTTGGACCCCCCCTCCAAACCCAACAGGAACTCCGCCATTTTGACTTTTGTGGCCATTTTTTTGCCTATTTGTGACCCTGCTTCAAAACTTTTCACGCCTCACATACTTCATACAATTGAGCTGAAATTCACTCTGTCCATTCAGGACACCATAGGGAATAGACGCATTCCAAAACTCTTTCAAAAGTATTACCGTGTGGTGGGGGAGTGGCCTCAAAGTTGACCATTCGCCATTACAAAGGAACTCGCTGTGTTTTATGCAGTACTACCCATATACTTTATGCAATGTGGACAACATTTTACAATACTGCTATGGACCCGAGTCTCAACAGATATATATGCTAATAGGATGATATGGTCATAGCGCCACCTACTGCTAACAGGAAAGATTGGTTGTAAACGTGTTCGTTGTATATCTGTGGAAATGAGAGGAGGAGAGCATAGGACAGGAGAGTATAGGAGACGAGAGCATAGGAGAGAAGACTGCGATGACCCCGCGGATCGCAAGGTGCGCGAGGGCCCGCAATGCTGCTTGCAGCTTTAATTTTTCATTTTTTTTCCTTCCCCCCCTAAGATCGCATTTTTGGGGGCCTTAACATGCCCAAAAACTCACCAAACTTGGTAGAAAAATTCATTCGCCCGAAAAATTTTGAAATTTGTTGATGTTTGAAACGCACATAGGAAAATGGCTCTATAGCGCCCCCAACGCGTAGCCCCTCTGGCCGGTTTGACACAGGATTATGAAAATTGGCACACATATGTATCACCTCAAGACGCACAAAAAAGTCTCTTGGACCCACCCTCCAAACCCAACAGGAAGTCCGCCATTTTGACTTTTGTGGCCATTTTTGGCGATGTGTGACCCTGCTGCCAAACTTTTCACGCCTCGCATACTTCATCGGATTGAGCTGAAATTCGCCGTGTCCACTCAGGACACCATAGGGAATAGACGCATACCAAAATTCTTTCAAAAGTATTACAGTGTAGTGGGGGCGTGGCCTCAAAGTTGACCAGTCACCATTACACAGGAACTCGCTCTATTTTATGCTGTACTACCCATATACTTCATGCAATGTGGACAAAATCTTACACTACTGCTATGGACCCGAGTCTGAACAGACATATATGCTAATAGGATGATACGGTCATAGCGCCACCTACTGGTAGAAGGAAAGTTTGGTTGTAAACATGTGTTTGTTGTACATCTCTGCAAATGACAGGAAAAGAGAGCATAGGACAGGAGAGTATAGGAGACAAGAGCATAGGAGAGAAGACAGCAATAGCCCCGCGGATCGCAAGGTGCGCGAGGGCCCGCAATGCTGCTTGCAGCTTTAATTTTTTTTTTTTTTTCTTTCCCCCCCTTAGATCGCATTTTTGGGGGCCTTAACATGGCCAAAAACTCACCAAACTTGGTAGAAAAATTCATTCGCCCAAAAAATTTTGAAATTTGCTGACTTTTGAAACGCACATAGGAAAATGACTCTATAGCGCCCCCAACGCGTAGCCCCTCTGGCCAGTTTGACACAGGATTATGAAAATTGGCACACATATGTATCACCTCAAGACGCACAAAAAAGTCTCTTGGACCCCCCCTCCAAACCCAACAGGAAGTCCGCCATTTGAAGGTTTGTGGCCATTTTTGGCGATGTGTGACCCTGCTGCCAAACTTTTCACGCCTCGCATACTTCAACGGATTGAGCTGAAATTCGCCGTGTCCACTCAGGACACCATAGGGAATAGACGCATTCCAAAACTCTTACAAAAGTCTGACGGTGTGGCCGGGGCGTGGCCTCAAAGTTTGACCATTTCTGAGGACACAGAAAGTCTCTATAACTTCTTCGTTTTCTGTCCGATCTGTACCAAATGTCACATGTATGATCAGAGTCTGACCCTAAACACATCTATACAACAATATTGAGGCTTTGACAGAGCGCCACCTACTGGCTACACAAAATGTTGTGTTTTCATAGGTTTTTCTGCCTGCCCCCCTGGCCTGTTATGAGTAGGGTCATGAAAATTGGTACACATGTGTATCACCCCAAGATGCACAAAAAAGTCTCTTGGACCCCCCCTCCAAACCCAACAGGAAGTCCGCAATTTTGAAATTTCTGTTAATTTTTGGCGATTTGTGACCCTCCTACAAAACTTTTCATGCCTCGCATACTTCATCCAATCAAGCTGAAAATCACTGTGTCCACTCAGGACACCATAGGGAATAGACGCATTCCAAAACTCTTACAAAAGTCTTACGGTGTGGTGGGGGCGTGGCCTCAAAGTTGACCATTCGCCATTACAAAGAACTCCCTGTATTTTTTGCCCTAACGCGTAGCCCCTCTGGCCAGTTTGACACAGGATCATGAAAATTGGCACACATGTGTATCACCCCAAGACGCACAAAAAAGTCTCTTAGACCCCCCCTCCAAACCCAACAGGAAGTCCGCCATTTTGACTTTTGTGGCCATTTTTTGCCTATTTTTGACCCTGCTTCAAAACTTTTCACGCCTCACATACTTCATGCAATGGAGCTAAACTCACTGTGTCCACTCAGGACACCATAGGGAATAGACGCATTCCAAAACTCTTACAAAAGTCTTACAGTGTGGTGGGGGCGTGGCCTCAAAGTTGACCATCCGCCATTACAAAGGAACTCCCTGTATTTTTTGCCCTAACGCGTAGCCCCGCTGGCCAGTTTCACACAGGATCATGAAAATTAGCACAGATGTGTATCACCCCAAGACGCACAAAAAAGTCTCTTGGACCCCCCCTCCAAACCCAACAGGAACTCCGCCATTTTGACTTTTGTGGCCATTTTTTTGCCTATTTGTGACCCTGCTTCAAAACTTTTCACGCCTCACATACTTCATACAATTGAGCTGAAATTCACTCTGTCCATTCAGGACACCATAGGGAATAGACGCATTCCAAAACTCTTTCAAAAGTATTACCGTGTGGTGGGGGAGTGGCCTCAAAGTTGACCATTCGCCATTACAAAGGAACTCGCTGTGTTTTATGCAGTACTACCCATATACTTTATGCAATGTGGACAACATTTTACAATACTGCTATGGACCCGAGTCTCAACAGATATATATGCTAATAGGATGATATGGTCATAGCGCCACCTACTGCTAACAGGAAAGATTGGTTGTAAACGTGTTCGTTGTATATCTGTGGAAATGAGAGGAGGAGAGCATAGGACAGGAGAGTATAGGAGACGAGAGCATAGGAGAGAAGACTGCGATGACCCCGCGGATCGCAAGGTGCGCGAGGGCCCGCAATGCTGCTTGCAGCTTTAATTAGGGCCCGAGCACCGAATGGTGCAAGAGCCCTATTGAAACCCTTAGGATTATTATTAGGGCCCGAGCACCGAATGGTGCAAGAGCCCTATTGAAACCCTTAGGATTATTATTTTTCATTAGGGCCCGAGCACCGAATGGTGCAAGAGCCCTATTGAAACCCTTAGGATTATTATTAGGGCCCGAGCACCGAATGGTGCAAGAGCCCTATTGAAACCCTTAGGATTATTATTTTTTTTTTTTTTTTTCCCCCTCCGAGATCGCATTTTTGGAGGCCTTAACATGCCCAAAAACTCACCAAACTTGGTAGAAAAATTCATTCGCCCGAAAAATTTTGAAATTTGCTGACTTTTGAAATGCACATATAAAAATGGCTCTATAGCGCCCCCAACGCGTAGCCCCTCTGGCCGGTTTGACACAGGATTATGAAAATTGGCACACATATGTATCACCTCAAGACGCACAAAAAAGTCTCTTGGACCCCCCCTCCAAACCCAACAGGAAGTCCGCCATTTGAAGGTTTGTGGCCATTTTTGGCGATGTGTGACCCTGCTGCCAAACTTTTCACGCCTCGCATACTTCAACGGATTGAGCTGAAATTCGCCGTGTCCACTCAGGACACCATAGGGAATAGACGCATTCCAAAACTCTTACAAAAGTCTGACGGTGTGGCCGGGGCGTGGCCTCAAAGTTTGACCATTTCTGAGGACACAGAAAGTCTCTATAACTTCTTCGTTTTCTGTCCGATCTGTACGAAATGTCACATGTATGATCAGAGTCTGACCCTAAACACATCTATACAACAATATTGAGGCTTTGACAGAGCGCCACCTACTGGCTACACAAAATGTTGTGTTTTCATAGGTTTTTCTGCCTGCCCCCCTGGCCTGTTTTGAGTAGGGTCATGAAAATTGGTACACATGTGTATCACCCCAAGATGCACAAAAAAGTCTCTTGGACCCCCCCTCCAAACCCAACAGGAAGTCCGCAATTTTGAAATTTCTGTTAATTTTTAGCTCATTTGTGACCCTCCTACAAAACTTTTCACGCCTCGCATACTTCATCCAAATGAGCTAAAACTCACTGTGTCCACTCAGGACACCATAGGGAATAGACGCATTCCAAAACTCTTACAAAAGTCTGACGGTGTGGCGGGGGCGTGGCCTCAAAGTTGACCATTCGCCATTACAAAGGAACTCACTGTATTTATTGCCCTAATGCGTAGCCCCGCTGGCCAGTTTGACACAGGATCATGAGAATTAGCACACATGTGTATCACCCCAAGACGCACAAAAAAGTCTCTTGGACCCCCCCTCCAAACCCAACAGGAAGTCCACCATTTTGACTTTTGTGGCCATTTTTTGCCTATTTGTGACCCTGCTTCAAAACTTTTCACGCCTCACATACTTCATGCAATTGAGCTGAAATTCACTGTGTCCACTCAGGACACCACAGGGAATAGACGCATTCCAAAACTCTTACAAAGTCTTACGGTGTGGTGGGGGCGTGGCCTCAAAGTTGACCATTCGCCATTACAAAGGAACTCCCTGTATTTTTTGCTCTAATGTGTAGCCCCGCTGGCCAGTTTGACACAGGATCATGAGAATTAGCACACATGTGTATCACCCCAAGACGCACAAAAAAGTCTCTTGGACCCCCGCCTCCAAACCCAACAGGAAGTCCACCATTTTGACTTTTGTGGCCATTTTTTGCCTATTTGTGACCCTGCTTCAAAACTTTTCACGCCTCACATACTTCATGCAATTGAGCTGAAATTCACTGTGTCTACTCAGGACACCATAGGGAATAGATGCATTCCAAAACTCTTTCAAAAGTATTACCGTGTGGCGGGGGAGTGGCCTCAAAGTTGACCGTTCGCCATTACAAAGGAACTCGCTGTGTTTTATGCAGTACTACCCATATACTTTATGCAATGTGGACAAAATCTACAGTACTGCTATGGACCCGAGTCTGAACAGACATATATGCTAATAGGATGATACGGTCATAGCGCCACCTACTGGTAGCAGGAAAGTTTGGTTGTAAACATGTGTTCGTTGTATCTCTGTGGAAATAAGAGGAGAGCATAGGACAGGAGAGTATAGGAGACAAGAGCATAGGAGAGAAGACTGCGATGACCCCGCGGATCGCAAGGTGCGCGAGGGCCCGCAATGCTGCTTGCAGCTTTAATTTTTTTTTTTTTCTTCCTTCCCCCCCTAACATCGCATTTTTGGGGTCCTTAACATGCCCAAAAACTCACCAAACTTGGTAGAAAAATTCATTCGCCTGAAAAATTTTGAAATTTGCTGACGTTTGAAACGCACATAGGAAAATGACTCTATAGCGCCCCCAACGCGTAGCCCCTCTGGCCAGTTTGACTACAGGATTATGAAAATTAGGCACACATATGTATCACCTCAAGACGCACAAAAAAGTCTCTTGGACCCCCCCTCCAAACCCAACAGGAAGTCCGCCATTTTACCGGTTTGTGGCCATTTTTGGCGATGTGTGACCCTGCTGCCAAACTTTTCACGCCTCGCATACTTTAATCGGATTGAGCTGAAATTCGCCGTGTCCACTCAGGACACCATAGGGAATAGACGCATTCCAAAACTCTTACAAAAGTCTGACGGTGTGGCCGGGGCGTGGCCTCAAAGTTTGACCATTTCAGAGGACACAGGAAGTCTCTATAACTTCTTCGTTTTCTGTCCGATCTGTACGAAATGTCACATGTATGATCAGAGTCTGACCCTAAACACATCTATACAACAATATTGAGGCTTTGACAGAGCGCCACCTACTGGCTACACAAAATGTTGTGTTTTCATTAGGTTTTTCTGCCTGCCCCCTGGGCCTGTTTTGAGTAGGGTCACGAAAATTGGCACACATGTGTATCACCCCAAGATGCACAAAAAAGTCTCTTGGACCCCCCCTCCAAACCCAACAGGAAGTCCTGCCATTTTGAAATTTCTGTTAATTTTTGGCGATTTGTGACCCTGCTACAAAACTTTTCACGCCTCGCATACTTCATCCAATCAAGCTGAAAATCACTGTGTCCACTCAGGACACCATAGGGAATAGACGCATTCCAAAACTCTTACAAAAGTCTGACGGTGTGGCGGGGGCGTGGCCTCAAAGTTGACCATTCGCCATTACAAAGGAACTCACTGTATTTATTGCCCTAATGCGTAGCCCCGCTGGCCAGTTTGACACAGGATCATGAGAATTAGCACACATGTGTATCACCCCAAGACGCACAAAAAAGTCTCTTGGACCCCCCCTCCAAACCCAACAGGAAGTCCACCATTTTGATTTTTTTTTGTAATTTTTACCGTTTTCTGACCCTGCTATAAAACTTTCATGCCTCACATACTTCATGCAATTGAGCTGAAATTCACTGTGTCCACTCAGGACACCATAGGGAATAGACGCATTCCAAAACTTTTCAAAAGTATTACCGTGTGGTGGGGGAGTGGCCTCAAAGTTGACCATTCGCCATTACAAAGGAACTCGCTGTGTTTTATGCAGTACTACCCATATACTTTATGCAATGTGGACAAAATCTTACAGTACTGCCATGGAGCCGAGTCTAAACAGATATATATGCTAATAGGATGATACGGTCATAGCGCCACCTACTGGTAGCAGGAAAGTTTGGTTGTAAACATGTGTTTGTTGTATATCTGTGGAAATGAGAGGAGGAGAGCATAGCACAGGAGAGTATAGGAGACGAGAGCATAGGAGAGAAGACTGCGATGACCCCGCGGATTGCAAGGTGCGCGAGGGCCCGCAATGCTGCTTGCAGCTTTAATTTTTCAGTTTTTTTTTTTTTTTCTTCCTTCCCCCCCTAACATCGCATTTTTGGGGGCCTCAACATGCCCAAAAACTCACCAAACTTGGTAGAAAAATTCATTCGCCTGAAAAATTTTGAAATTTGCTGACGTTTGAAACACACATAGGAAAATGACTCTATAGCGCCCCCAACGCGTAGCCCCTCTGGCCGGTTTGACACAGGATTATGAAAATTGGCACACATGTGTATCACCTCAAGACGCACAAAAAAGTCTCTTGGACCCCCCCTCCAAACCCAACAGGAAGCCCGCCATTTTACCTTTTGTGGCCATTTTTGGCGATGTGTGACCCTGCTGCAAAACTTTTCACGCCTCGCATACTTTATCGGATTGAGCTGAAAGTCGCCGTGTCCACTCAGGACACCATAGGGAATAGACGCATTCCAAAACTCTTACAAAAGTCTGACGGTGTGGCCGGGGCGTGGCCTCAAAGTTTGACCATTTCAGAGGAAACAGGAAGTCTCTATAACTTCTTCGTTTTCTGTCCGATCTGTACGAAATGTCACATGTATGATCAGAGTCTGACCCTAAACACATCTATACAACAATATTGAGGCTTTGACAGAGCGCCACCTACTGGCTACACAAAATGTTGTGTTTTCATTGGTTTTTCTGCCTGCCCCTGTGGCCTGTTTTGAGTAGGGTCACGAAAATTGGCACACATGTGTATCACCCCAAGATGCACAAAAAAGTCTCTTGGACCCCCCCTCCAAACCCAACAGGAAGTCTGCCATTTTGAAATTTCTGTTAATTTTTGGCGATTTGTGACCCTGCTACAAAACTTTTCACGCCTCGCATACTTCATCCAATCAAGCTGAAAATCACTGTGTCCACTCAGGACACGATACAGAATAGACGCATTCCAAAACTCTTACAAAAGTATTTTCACCCCTTTGCCATGCACGAAAACTCACGAAACTTTGCACACTTATCAGGGGTGGCGAAAAATTTGATATTTTGCGGTCGCTACAAAGGGGTGGGGCAAAATGGCTCTACAGCGCCCCCTTGAAATTTTCAAAACACCCCTCGCATTTGGCTTAGTTTGGAGTAGGTGCACGAAAATCGGTACACATGTTTATCATACCAAGACGCACCAAAAAGTCTCTTGACACCATGACCTTAACCCAACAGGAAGTCCGCCATCTTGGATGGAAAATGGCGATTTTGGCGATTTACACCATTGGTATGTGAGCGAACTCCTCCTAGAGCTGTTGCCCGATTGACCTGAAATTTGCTGGAGGTCACCTAAAGGACCTGATGATCAAAAGTTATCAAAAGCTTTTCTCTAACTTACAGGGCGTGGCCTCTGTGGCTCGCCAACGTCTGGCGACGATTCATGATTTCACCATGTAACTTTGAACGGCTCTCACGCCTGCATACTTTATCCAAACGTCTTCAAACTTTATGAGCATGACGAGGGCTCCGCCCTGAACACCTCCATATGTTGAAACCCTTACTTACTCGTGGCGCCCCCTGCTGGTAACAGGAAATGGCCTCTTTTTACTCTGACGTGTACTGCTCCTACATAGTTGACAGCATCAACTTCATTTCACCTCTAGAACCTTCCCAAGTAGTTGGTGAAGCTACACTATGAAGGCCGTGAAGCTGCGTGCAATGGTGTCCGTGTGGCGGGGCGCCAACTGTCGATCCTTCGCTGTGAGATTACGTTTGAGTATTCAATGACCTCAACGACCTTCTATGATCATGAAAATTCATACACACATTCTCGGGGGCATGTACTAGCAACTGATGGGGGTCTCGTAAGTGGGCGGGGCAAAGTGGCTCAATGGCGCCCCCTTGAATTTTTAAAAAATCCCTCTCCATAGGGGTTTTTTTGGAGTAGGAAGACAAAAATCGGCACACACACAGAACACGTCCAGGCGCACATAAAAGTCTCGTGCACCATTGATCTAGACCACACAGGAAGTCAGCCATTTTGATTTAGGCGGTCAAATTTCAGCGATTTCCACCTTTGGTATGCGGACGAACTCCTCCTAGGGATTTCGACCGATTGACTTCATATTCGGTCGCTGTCACCTAGAGACCATGCTGATCAAAAGTTATCAAAAGCTTTTCTCTAAGTTAAAGGGCGTGGCCGCTGTGGCGTCACTTCGCCATTCATACACGAACAACTCTCTCTCCTACATACTTGCTCCAAACGGCTTCAAACTTTCTGCACGTGGTCAGAGCCCCTCCCTTAACGTCTCTATGTCATCATGATCTATGGCGCTCCCTTGTGGTGGAGACAGGAAGTGCCATGTTCTTCACTGACATGCACTCTGTTTAATCCTTCCGTCATTACACAGCGAAATGAGGATCACAGATTTGAAGTCCCACAGAGACACCTGTGTGGTTTTCTGTATCATGCTGCCCGTGGCGGTGGCGACTGTTGAACATTCGCCATGAAACATCAACTGCTTATAACTTCGCCGTGCATCGTCCTAGGGTCCTCAAATTTTTTTCATGTCCTAACGGTCCGTCCCCCCACATGTCTGCATGCTCATGAGTCACCTGCACAGCGCCACCTACAGGAAACCGGAAGTAACTGCTTCTGGACATTTTTCATGTATGAATGAAATGTTTTTTGAGGTTTGATGCACAGACGGGTCTCCACTATTCTCATGGTGTCTGGCTCCACCCAGTGGACACATACGGTACTGCAACTGATATAACTCCACCACGGATGCTCCTAAAATCCTCAAATCTTTTACATGTGATACAGACCCGACCCCGACCACGTGTGGCCATCTGTGGACAGCGCCACCTACTGTAAAGAGGAGGTTACTGCACACTAACAATTTTTACATATATTGAGAGATTTGTTGCACTGACACATCTCTGTTTCTTCCCACCGCTGGCAAAATCGGCGCAGCTCGTGGGGGGAGCGGGGGTGGGAAGGGACGGTGTGACGGGGAGGGGGCGGTCGCGCGGAGTGCGAGGGCCCGATCATCGCTGCTTGCAGCTTTAATTATTATTATTATTCTTATTATTTGCCTGCCTGTTTAACTGCATTTTTCACCCCTTTGCCATGCACGAAAACTCACGAAAGTTTGCACACTTATCAGGGGTGGCGAAAAATTTGATATTTTTTGGTCGCTGCAAAGGGGCGGGGCAAAATGGCTCTACAGCACCCCCTTGAAATTTTCAAAACACCCCTCGCATTTGGCTTAGTTTGGAGTAGGTGCACGAAAATCGTTACACATGTTTATCATACCAAGACGCACCAAAAAGTCTCTTGACACCATGACCTTAACCCAACAGGAAGTCCGCCATCTTGGATGGAAAATGGCGATTTTGGCGATTTACACCATTGGTATGTGAGCGAACTCCTCCTAGAGCTGTTGCCCGATTGACCTGAAATTTGCTGGAGGTCACCTAAAGGACCTGCTGATCAAAAGTTATCAAAAGCTTTTCTCTAACTTACAGGGCGTGGCCTCTGTGGCTCGCCAAAGTCTGGGGACGATTCATGATTTCGCCATGTAACTTTGAACGGCTCTCACGCCTGCATACTTTATCCAAACGTCTTCAAACTTTATGAGCATGACGAGGGCTCCGCCCTGAACACCTCCATATGTTGAAACCCTTACTTACTCGTGGCGTCCCCTGCTGGTAACAGGAAATGGCCTCTTTTTACTCTGACGTGTACTGCTCCTACATAGTTGACAGCATCAATTTCATTTCACCTCTAGAACCTTCCCAACTAGTTGGTGAAGCTACACTATGAAGGCCGTGAAGCTGCGTGCAATGGTGTCTGTGTGGCGGGGCGCCAACTGTCGATCCTTCGCCGTGAGATTACATTTGAGTATTTAATGACCTTAACGACCTTCTATGATCATGAAAATTCATACACACATTCTCGGGAGCATGTACTAGCAACTGATGGGGGTCTCGTATGTGGGCGGGGCAAAATGGCTCAATGGCGCCCCCTTGAATTTTTAAAATACTCCTCTCCATAGGGGTTTTTTTGGAGTAGGAAGACAAAAATCGACACACACACAGAACACGTCCAGGCGCTCATAAAAGTCTCTTGCACCATTGATCTAGACCACACAGGAAGTCAGCCATTTTGATTTAGGCGGTCAAATTTCAGCGATTTCCACCTTTGGTATGCGGACAAACTCCTCCTAGGGATTTCGACCGATTGACTTCATATTCGGTCGCTGTCACCTAGAGACCATGCTGATCAAAAGTTATCAAAAGCTTTTCTCTAAGTTAAAGGGCGTGGCCGCTGTGGCGTCACTTCACCATTCATACACGAACAGCTCTCTCTCCTACATACTTGCTCCAAACGGCTTCAAACTTTCTGCACGTGGTCAGAGCCCCTCCCTGAATGTCTCTATGTCATCATGATCTATGGCGCTCCCTTGTGGTGGAGACAGGAAGTGCCATGTTCTTCACTGACATGCACTCTGTTTAATCCTTCCCTGTCATTACACAGCGAAATGAGGATCACAGATTTGACATCCCACAGAGACACCTGTGTGGTTTTCTGTATCATGCTGCCCGTGGCGGTGGTGACTGTTGAACATTCGCCATGAAACATCAACTGCTTATAACTTCGCCGTGCATCGTCCTAGGGTCCTCAAATTTTTTTCATGTCCTAACGGTCCGTCCCCCCACATGTCTGCATGCTCATGAGTCACCTGCACAGCGCCACCTACAGGAAACCGGAAGTAACTGCTTCTGGACATTTTTCATGTATGAATCAAATGTTTTTTGAGGTTTGATGCACAGACGGGTCTCCACTATTCTCATGGTGTCTGGCTCCACCCAGTGGACACATATGGTACTGCAACTGATATAACTCCACCACGGATGCTCCTAAAATCCTCAAATTTTTTACATGTGATACAGACCCGACCCCGACCACATGTGGACATCTGTGGACAGCGCCACCTACTGTAAAGAGGAGGTTACTGCACACTAACAATTTTTACATATATTGAGAGATTTGTTGTACTGACACATCTCTGTTTCTTCCCACCGCTGGCAAAATCGGCGCAGCTCGTGGGGGGAGCGGGGGTGGGAAGGGACGGTGTGACGGGGAGGGGGCGGTCGCGCGGAGTGCGAGGGCCCGATCATCGCTGCTTGCAGCTTTAATTATTATTATTATTCTTATTATTTGCCTGCCTGTTTAACTGCATTTTTCACCCCTTTGCCATGCACGAAAACTCACGAAAGTTTGCACACTTATCAGGGGTGGCGAAAAATTTGATATTTTTTGGTCGCTGCAAAGGGGCGGGGCAAAATGGCTCTACAGCACCCCCTTGAAATTTTCAAAACACCCCTCGCATTTGGCTTAGTTTGGAGTAGGTGCACGAAAATCGTTACACATGTTTATCATACCAAGACGCACCAAAAAGTCTCTTGACACCATGACCTTAACCCAACAGGAAGTCCGCCATCTTGGATGGAAAATGGCGATTTTGGCGATTTACACCATTGGTATGTGAGCGAACTCCTCCTAGAGCTGTTGCCCGATTGACCTGAAATTTGCTGGAGGTCACCTAAAGGACCTGCTGATCAAAAGTTATCAAAAGCTTTTCTCTAACTTACAGGGCGTGGCCTCTGTGGCTCGCCAAAGTCTGGGGACGATTCATGATTTCGCCATGTAACTTTGAACGGCTCTCACGCCTGCATACTTTATCCAAACGTCTTCAAACTTTATGAGCATGACGAGGGCTCCGCCCTGAACACCTCCATATGTTGAAACCCTTACTTACTCGTGGCGTCCCCTGCTGGTAACAGGAAATGGCCTCTTTTTACTCTGACGTGTACTGCTCCTACATAGTTGACAGCATCAATTTCATTTCACCTCTAGAACCTTCCCAACTAGTTGGTGAAGCTACACTATGAAGGCCGTGAAGCTGCGTGCAATGGTGTCTGTGTGGCGGGGCGCCAACTGTCGATCCTTCGCCGTGAGATTACATTTGAGTATTTAATGACCTTAACGACCTTCTATGATCATGAAAATTCATACACACATTCTCGGGAGCATGTACTAGCAACTGATGGGGGTCTCGTATGTGGGCGGGGCAAAATGGCTCAATGGCGCCCCCTTGAATTTTTAAAATACTCCTCTCCATAGGGGTTTTTTTGGAGTAGGAAGACAAAAATCGACACACACACAGAACACGTCCAGGCGCTCATAAAAGTCTCTTGCACCATTGATCTAGACCACACAGGAAGTCAGCCATTTTGATTTAGGCGGTCAAATTTCAGCGATTTCCACCTTTGGTATGCGGACAAACTCCTCCTAGGGATTTCGACCGATTGACTTCATATTCGGTCGCTGTCACCTAGAGACCATGCTGATCAAAAGTTATCAAAAGCTTTTCTCTAAGTTAAAGGGCGTGGCCGCTGTGGCGTCACTTCACCATTCATACACGAACAGCTCTCTCTCCTACATACTTGCTCCAAACGGCTTCAAACTTTCTGCACGTGGTCAGAGCCCCTCCCTGAATGTCTCTATGTCATCATGATCTATGGCGCTCCCTTGTGGTGGAGACAGGAAGTGCCATGTTCTTCACTGACATGCACTCTGTTTAATCCTTCCCTGTCATTACACAGCGAAATGAGGATCACAGATTTGACATCCCACAGAGACACCTGTGTGGTTTTCTGTATCATGCTGCCCGTGGCGGTGGTGACTGTTGAACATTCGCCATGAAACATCAACTGCTTATAACTTCGCCGTGCATCGTCCTAGGGTCCTCAAATTTTTTTCATGTCCTAACGGTCCGTCCCCCCACATGTCTGCATGCTCATGAGTCACCTGCACAGCGCCACCTACAGGAAACCGGAAGTAACTGCTTCTGGACATTTTTCATGTATGAATCAAATGTTTTTTGAGGTTTGATGCACAGACGGGTCTCCACTATTCTCATGGTGTCTGGCTCCACCCAGTGGACACATATGGTACTGCAACTGATATAACTCCACCACGGATGCTCCTAAAATCCTCAAATTTTTTACATGTGATACAGACCCGACCCCGACCACATGTGGACATCTGTGGACAGCGCCACCTACTGTAAAGAGGAGGTTACTGCACACTAACAATTTTTACATATATTGAGAGATTTGTTGTACTGACACATCTCTGCTTCTGTCTGCCGGCTTTTTCCCACCGCTGGCAAAATCGCCGCAGCTCGTGGGGGGAGCAGAGGAGGGAAGGGACGGCGTGACGGGGAGGGGGCGGTCGCACAGAGTGCGAGGGCCCGATCATCGCTGCTTGCAGCTTTAATTATTATTATTATTGTTCCCTATTTTTCTTCCGCATCATTGGGCGCAATTTTGACCCCCTGAACATGCTCGAAAACTCACCAAAATTGGCAGACTTCCCCAGTTCGCGAAAAATGGCGATCTGAAACTGTCGCGGGGACTGCGACATGCAAAATGGCTCTACAGCGCCCCCTGGAATTTTAAAATATTCAGCGTAACAACTACGACCACGAAAATTGGTATGCTGATATATCGCCTCATACCAGGAAACATGGCTTTGGAAAAACAATTCCACCCCCTACAGGGCGTCGGCCATCTTGGAAAAACCACGCCAAGTTCCAATTTGCACTCCCCGCGCTTTCGCGAACTCCTCCTAGGGGTCTTGCTTGATACGGCTGAAAATTGGTGCGCTCGCCCTTCAGGGGTCAGGGACCAAAAGTTATCAAAAACGCAGCACTTCGTCATACAGTCTGGCTGTGGCACCACCACGAAGTTGACCCTTCGCCAACGCACAGGAAATAGATGTATTTGTGCCTGTATCTCCCACATGCTTCATCCAATGTGGATGAAAAAAATCTGCCATGCTGAGCCTGTCATTCTGAACAGATTGATATGCTAATGACCACAAACTCTCATAGCGCCACCCACTGGCGGTATGAATTGTGTTCAGGCTGATTATCCATGTTCCACACCTCGTCTTTGAACGAACTCCTCCTAGGGAAATACTCTGACGGACCTGAGATTTTGTCACCTGGTTCTGAAGACGTGGCTGAGCAAAAGTTATCAAAAACGCAGCTCGATGTTAGACCGTGTGGGCGGGGCATCGCCACAAAGGTGACCCTTCGCCACCATACAGAAAGCTTCTGTGTTTCTTGCTTTGTTCATCCTCGTTTTGACCTACAGACACGAAAACTGGTACGCATATGTATCACCTCTAGACAAGAAAAAAAGTCTCTTGGAGGTATCCTCTAAAATGCACAGGAAGTCCGCCATTTTGAAAAAACTGCGCCATTTTGCAGTTTTCACTCCCCGCACTTTTACAAACTCCTCCTACAGGATTTCTACAATCCACCTGAAACTTGGTCTGCTTACTCTTAAGGCATTAGGGACCAAAAGTTATCAAAAACGCCGCCACAAAGTTGACCCTTCGCCAACTCACAGGAAATACATGTATTTTTGGCTGTATGTCCCACATACTTCATCCTATGTGGATGAAACTTTACAGTCATGTACGCGCTGCACAGATTGACATGCTGACATGCTACAGTCACTGCGCCACCTGCTGGCTGGAGGACCTGTCTTTTGTATATGTGTGTTTTCCTACACTCTTCTGCCATGCAGACCACAGCTCGTGCCGGTACAGGTGGAAGAGAAGTCGTGGGCCGATACGGGAGGCGGCGGCAATCTGTCATTCTGAACAGATTGATATAATTATATGCACATGTGGGTGTGGCCACATGGCTCTCCAGCGCCCCCTACTTTGACATGTGGGTTGCACTTTCACCTACACACACGAAAATTGGTACACATATGTAACACCTGTAGCCGTGAAATAAAGTCTCTTGGAGGTATCCTCTAAAACGCACAGGAAGTCCACCATTTTGGAAAAACCATGCCATTTTGCATTTTTTTCTCCCCACACTTTTATGACCTCCTCGTAGTGGATTTGTCCAATCCATCTGAAACTTCATCTGTTTACTCTTAAGGCATTAGGGACCAGATGTTATCAAAAACGCAGCACTTAGTCACACGGTCTGGCTGTGCCGCCACCACGAAGTTGACCCTTCGCCAACGCACAGGAAATAGATGTGTTTGTGACTGTATCTCCCACATACTTCATCCAATAGAAACTTTACAGTCATGCTGAACATCGGACACTGCACAGATTGACATGCTGATATGCTACAGTCACTGCGCCACCTACTGGCCGGAGGACCTGTCTTTTGTACATGTGTGTTTTGCTGTACTCTTCTGCCCTGCAGACTACAGCTCGTGCCGGTACAGGTGGGAGAGAGGTCGTGGGACGATAGGGGAGGCGGCGGCTGCTGGTCCCGCGGACCGCAAGGGCTGCAAGGGCCCGTCATCGCTGCTTGCAGCTTTAATTATCTTTGCTTTTCAAGGCTTATGGTCAGACCCTTGACACAGCCATGCAGGGGATGCATGTTGGCCTACTAATAGACCATGAAGATGCAGGTGAAGAGGCCTTACCACATGAAATATTCAATGTGGCAATCGTGGTTGAGGAGACCATTGTGCTCTTCAACATGACAGATGTAGCATATAGCTTTGCTATGCTGATGGGAGTAATTTACTCTCTGAATCTCGACTATCCGAGGGCAATACGATACACTTTTGAGTTTCTGCAGAGAGTTGTAATGAAGATACAACCAGACCATGCTTCTGCCCGAACACACGAGGTAAGAAACAAACTTCAGAGGTTTACATCATAGAAATGTGCTCTGTCTGTATGTACTCTGTGAATGCATGTGTAATACCATGTGTGTTAATCGTATTCTCGGATTGTTTGGTTGGTTGGAATAGTTACACACAAGAAGTTTTCCAGTGTATTTTGTGAGACTTAAATGTACTCAAACTCATTGAAGCTAATTTTGAGCTTATTTTTCATTTTCTCAGCTGTTTTCTCTCTGTTGTTGATGTTCTCTACCTGAGGTTTACATTACAAAAATGTAATTGGCTTACAGAATGTATGTTGATTCATATTGTTCTGAATCATTTTATGATGTATTTGTGAGAGTTAAATGCAATCATTTTCATACACAACTGTAAGCATTGCAGGCTTGCAAGCCTTCAAATAAATATGATATTTGATGTCAGAAGGAAAACTTGCATTTGTTATTTTAGACAAGGGATAGAAATTAAAAATATTTGTTCACTTAATTTGAAAACTTAAGTTCATTTGCTGCCTTAAAAATGTGAGTACACCAAACTTTAAATGCTTTTTAGAATGAATATAGTTATTAGTTGCTTTACCTTGCATATGTGAGTTAAAATACTATAGATTTACATGTTCTTTTAACTCAACGAAGCAAGTTGTTGTGACTAATGTCACAGTTAATTTAACTTGAAGTAACAAGTTGAAACAACAAATAAGTTTAAGTTAAGCTACTTTTATTACTTGTCATTTTGGGTTTAAAAAAACCTTCTCTTCAGGTTGAGCTTACTCAAAATTTTAAGGCAGCAAATGAACTCAAAGTTTTAAGTTGAATCACATTCATTATTTTTACAGTGTACAACACATAAAACATTCATCAACAACAGATAGCTAGACAGCAAATAAAGTAATTTATTGTAATGTTAGTGTTAACAGCCATTACTTTTTCACTCTGAAGACTAATATTATGTGTTATGGGAAGTGGTGAAATAAAAGAAAATGAAGCTTCAAACATACCTGACATGATGATGTGCTCTTGAGTCTGCTGACAGTCATATCCTTTAATTAAAGTGCTCATAGTCTCTAAGTATTAAAATATGAACATTTAAACAAATACATATACACGTATAAAGACTATGTATATAATATAATTTCAATGAATCAAAGTTAAACGTAATAGAAGATTAATATTAAGAAAGCCAAAGGGAAAAATATATGTTAATATACTTTTTATTAAACAAAAGGCACATTTATACTATAACATAAACCTCTGAACTTTCTGAATACTGCTTAAAATTGAATGTCATTGTTATGAAAACCTGTTAAACAAGCCTTTGAAGCCCACAACTCTATTTCCTTCACTCAGCAGCAACTGTAATGCACTGCAGGACTGCTGTGCTGCCTCTGGGAATTCCTCTCATCTTCTCTGCTTGATGTAGCTGTTCGCTAACCTGCTACCTAACTGATATGCTGTTTGGTTTGCTCTCCTGTTTCCACTCCTCCATAAGTTTGTGTGGTGGAGCTCCTGAAGGAAAACTGAAGTGTGGGAAGACGTAAGGACACAAAAGCGTAAATGATTAATTTGTAGTTTTGTTTTGATTTAATGGGGAAGATAAGAACTTTAAACTTGTCTGCATTAGGTCATACAAAGCTGGAAACTACCCAGATCTTTATGACAATGTTACTCAAACTTATCTAGATTAAATAAGACATAAGGAGGTAAGTAGAGTGAAAGAGAACTGGACCAAGGATGGAACTGTGCTGCACACTGCAAGAGAATGCCACAGTTCTCGTAACCCTGAAGATCGGAGAGAAACAACCTAACAAATACATTCAGATTCAGAAAACTTTATTTGTCCCCGAGGAGCAATTTAAGGCACAAGTGAGCAGCTTGACATATAAAAAAACAATAAAATAGAAAATAGAAGTAGTAGAAGTACAGGTTATCATGTCATAAATGTCATGACTATCCAAAATGAAAAATATGCCAGTAAAAGAAAAATATAGATCACCTAAAACAAATGTATAAGTATTTTCCTTTCATTTGTTAAAACAAAATATAAGGGTGCCATCCAGCAGCTAGAGGGATAGCTTGCCAATTTCCGTAGATACCTGCAGCACAGTATATGAAACTGCTACTTCTTCATATAATGTATTCTTTTAATAAACTAGATTCATTTAATATTGTAAATGTTATTTTTTAAAATAACACACTAAAGATTAACATATTATTTGCCAAATAAATGTCACAATGAAAGTGAATACTATTTAAAGAATCTCAGTGAACTTTTTACAGGTAGAACAGTATTTAGTACTGTGATTGTTTCTCATAATGTATTTATAAGATAAATATTTCATTTAATTTCCTCAGCAGTCTATCTAGTATCTTCTCCCGCCTTTTTAAAAAGCAAACATGGAAATTGCATGAGACATTTGTATCCCATTAGAAGCCTTGAACGTTGGTTTTGCTCCTTTAGTTTGCAAGGCTAAAGTTTTCCTTTATAAGTAATTTATAGGAGCAATAATAGGTGAACATCATGAGTTCATGCATTCATGGCTGTCAATGACAAACAGGACTCCTTATGCTTGGGGTGATAAAATAATTGGGAGACAATAATTGGCTAAATTTAAGTGGCTATGTGCACATGTTTATTCATAAATTCGCTGCACTAAAATACACCCAAAGAACTACTCTATTGCTCTCTCTTTGGCAACTGTCAGACCCCCCCCCCCAGCCTCCTCTCATCCTCTCCTGTCTCTTCTCAGCACCATAAACATATAGCGCACACACTCACCACTCTCGCCAGTTATAGTACCTCCTTATTGCCTGCTCATTTCAGCTCTGACATTTGTGGGTCCTTTCTCTTGGTAGTGAGCACAGCCAGACTGAGATGGAGAGATGCCAACTCACTCTGTACTGATGGTGACTGAGGAATTTAGTCTGACAGGGTAGGATTGCCTGACAAAGGTAATGCTCTATGCAGCAATCTTGTCTAGTTGAGTTGACGTGTTGTGTATGTGTTGAACCCATCACTTCTTCTAATGCTGTTGACTGTTGTTGCATGAAGTGTGGGGCTCTCAAAAATGCACCTTTTTAGCCTGACTTTAACATTATTATTGGTGGCCAAGCAGCGAGGCTGCAAGGCAGCCAAAGGGATTGTCTGGCAGCAGTTATTTTCATGGGATGTCAATGTTAGCCCATAGAATCGTCTGCGGGAAAGTTCCTCAGATTGGTACCATGATTATTTTCACAAAGTTTCATGTCTGCACCACCCACGCTATAGCACCACCGACTGCTCAAATTTAGAGTTGCATTATGGTCTGTAACTTTTGACCTGTGAGACCGATTTTCATACAACTGGTACCGTTGGAATCCTCGGATCAAGATTTCCGTCATTTTGGATTTTGTGGAACAAAATTTTCAGTGGTCACATAGTTTGTCCAATTGTCACGAAATTTGGTACACGTCATCTTCAGACTAAGCCTCGCAAAAGTTATCACATTTTGTCTTTGGATTTCACAGGCCACATATTTTACCCGATTGTCATGAAACTTTGCACAGATGATTTTCAGACCATTGCTGATAGAACTTATCACTTGAATTTTTTGTCTGCTAAATTGTTCAGCCATCACAGCCAATCAAATTGTATAGAGAAGCCTCCAAACAGGAAGTGAGCTCATTTCTCAGCAGCATTTTGATGCTGCACTGAACTTTGTCACATGGCTTTACACCCCTTCACAAGGGGTCACAACAAATTTGGTGCAGTTTTTCCACTAGAGGGCGAAGAAGTGCCATAACATCTCAGCTAAACGTTGGTCAATTGACACGAAACTTAGACTACTGTGCGTGCTGTTTTGGCCACCTCATTGCTGCTTGCATCTATATTAATAATAATTATTATATATATAGTAATTGTTTTTTAATAAATGTATTTTTTGTAATGTGGGTGTTTTTATTAATTAGTTTTAGCACCAATAGTTGTTATTAAAGGTAATTTAATTAAGTAAAGTTATTATGTAATGAAGACAATGTAATGAATGTGTATTTCCAAAGGTAAATACTTTTCATTTCAAATAACTCTACCTTTTAACATGTATCCACACATGTGCAGATGTGTTGTTCGTTATTCCAGTGTAAATGTAACCATGCCTCTTTTTTAAAGCATGTGATTGTCAACTGAATGCTGTTTATTTGTATAGATGTGCTTATGGTTTGGCAATATGTTAAAAGGTACAAATTATATCATCCTTATTTAGAATAAAGCTGTTGCACTCACTCAAGCATACCAAAAAACCACTCGCTTATACACCCAACAACTGCAGTCATCAGAAAACTTGAGTTGTACTGAAAGTCGGAGGTGTATAAGGTGAACAGGAATGGAGAAAGCACAGTGCCCTGTGGGGCTCCGACACCATTCATCACCATATCAGACAGGACACCACCCAGCCAGACGAACTGTGGCCTGTCTGTCAGGTAAATCAGTGATCCAGGAGACATTGGACCCTCCAGCACCCATCAGCCACAGCTTCTCACTAATGGAGGCTGGATGGTGTTGAAGGCACTAGAGAGGTCAAAGAATGTGATTCTCACCGTGCCTCCACCACCATCCAGGTGTGAGTGAGTGAGCCGCAGCAGATAGATGATGGCATCGTCCACCCCCAGACGCAAACTGCAGAGGGTCAAGAGAAGATCTCACAGGCGGCCTAAGGTTAGCCAACACCAGCCTCTCCAGCACCTTCATCACATGAGATGTGAGGGCAACTGGGCGGTAATCACTGAGGCCAGATGGAGATGACTTCTTAGGTACAGGAACCAGGCAGGAGGTCTTCCAGAGGAGTGGCACCCTGAGGCTGAGGCTCAGGTTGTAGAGATTCTGGAGAACTGCAGACAGCTGGGTGGCACAGGTCCTCAGGATCCTGGGGCTGATGCCATCCAGACCTGCAGCCTTGTGTTGGTTTAGCTTCTCCAGCTGTCTCCTCACCTGGCCAGTCACAGTTATGCAGGGGGGGAGCGGAGAGGGGGAAGTGTCAAAGGGGGGAGGGGTGGTAAGCTGTTGTCCTGTCTGGTCCAGTGGTCTCACCGTAGGGGAAGGAGGGGAGAGCTGAGAGGTGGTTGGAGGGGGAGGGTGGAGGAGTGGTTGGAGCGGGGGAGGGATAGAGGAGACAGAAGCGGTCTGAGAGCTAAACCTGTTGAAGTGGGTGTTTAACTCATTAGCTCTCTCCCTATTGCCGTCTGTCAGTCTGCCTCTCCCCCCACATCCTGTGGTCTTCTTCATTCCAGACCAAACCTCCATCATGTTGTTTTGGTGGAGTTTGGCTTCCAGCTTCCTCCTGTAGGAGTCCTTACTCTCCCTCAGCTTGTCTCTTAGTTAGTGTTGCTCCTTCTTGTTTCCAAACCTAAAGGCTCTCTTCTTCTCTAGTGATGTGTTGCTTGGGAACGATTCGTTCAATATGAACAAATCTTTTATATGAATCAGGAGTAACGAGTCCCCTCAACGAGTGATTCATTCTCTCGTCACATGGCAGGCAGCCGCATAAACTCAGTTGGCAGGACAGGAAACAGATTAGTGATGGATTGCTTGTGAACGATTCGTTCTATATGAACAAATCTTTAATATGAATCAGGAGTTACGAGTCCCGTCAGTGAGTGATTCGTTCTCTCGCCACATGGCAGGCAGCCGCATAAACTCAGTTGGCAGGACAGGAAACAGATATGATTCACAAGTTGCCCCCGGATCTTCGTTCTTTTGTCACATGACGGCCAAGCCACTCAGGCTGTGTGCCAACTGACCAGAAGCAAACGATCAGCAAACGAACGGATAATTCGCGGCTCATTCACAGATCGTTCATACGGATCGTTCACGGATTGCTCATTTGTCACGTGAGAGCTGAAGCTCAGCTGCGGGGCTGTGGACTGAGAACTTCTTCTTCTTCTTCTTTATTTCCGGCAGACTGGATGGATTGGCATATTGCTGCCTCTCACAGGTCAATTTTGGTAATGGTTCGATGTATTCCCATTAATTTCAGAGGAAGAGAACTCCTGTTGCTGTGATAAAATTCAAAATTGCTTTCGATGAATGTCTGATCTGACGCTCCTTCATACTCTGGCATACGTTATGTATTCATGAAATTATAATTAATGGTCTTTGGTTCTTGTTGATGTGTAGTGTTATTGTGTATATAATGTAAATTGTGTTTGTAAGTAAATGCTTTTGAAAATGATATCATGTTTTTGTGTTATTATCCAATCATAAAATCATATTAGTCATTGTTTAAATTGAATCATATTATTTTAATCACATTAAACTTTAATAGTTCCTGTACTTCATCCACTCTGCTGCACATATCTGTGTTCATTTAATGAGAAATATTTTTTTAAGTTTACCTGTCCTATACTAATTTGTGCATAACCCTGCTGTGCTGATGCGGTATCCCCTTCATTCTGTCTGACAGACAAATAACTGTTTAGCATCGAATGAGAAAAAGAGGTGGAAGTTTGCATCTTCGTTTAAAGACCACTTTGACTTTGACACTTTGACAGCGCAACACGGGATTCACTTGATTTCTGTCACGGCACATGCCGGTGTTGCATCGTCAGTGCGAATCTGACTAACGTTGCAAGTTGGCGTTGTTATTGATATATTTGTTTTCCACTGCCTGACTTAATTGTTGATGTTTGGCATGAAAGGGTGTGAAAAGTTGCAAGAGTTTTATTCACCCAAGGAGGAAGCACATTAAACTTGAGAAGACACCTTAAAGCAGGACATCCAACTGTGCAGTTAGCACAAGTGAGAGTGGAGAGTGATGATGGGGCCACAGCAGCAGCTGCAAATATCTCCTCCAGCAGCACTTCATCTGGACCTCAAATCACTGCTGCTGCAACACTGGCTACAGCCTCTGCAACATCCAGTACACCAGCAGCACCCACCACCACCACCAGCAGCAGCAGCACCAGCAGCACCACCCAAGCAGCAGTTAGGCCATGGAGGCCACAACAAACACTTATGGGCACTTATGTTACAAGGCCAATTGATCCACTCAGGCAGAGCAAACTGGATGAAGCACTGGTTAAAATGATAGCTACTGATTATCAGCCATTTTCAATTGTTGAGGATAAAGGCTTCAAGGAATATTTAAAGACCCTGGACCCTTCATACACTTTGCCTAGCAGGAAAACATTATCTCAAGCTCTACTGCCTAAGATGTATGGTAAGCTAAGAGCTGAGCTATGGAAAAAATCAGTATGCTGTATGCCTCACAACTGACTGCTGGACATCTGTGACGACCACAAGCTACATGTCTGTGACCTGTCACTATGTACAGGATTTTGCAATGACTGTTTTTTAGACTGTTTTTTCTTGACAGACCAAGCGGCAACCTTCGGGGCTCAAACTTGAAGCCCATGCGGAAGTGTCAAAACTTGTAGTTCACGCCGCAACTGCTGGGGGCTGGCTCCAGAAGCGAGTAATTTCCCATAGAGTCCCATGTTAAAATGGCCGATTTCACAGCAGAAAAGAACATGTTTACAGCCTGGTACAAAAAACCACTCTGGTCTCAGATGATTCTGACTCAGATGGTTCTCTTCTAGTGTCAATTGTACAGGGGGTGAATTTTTTTACAACTCACTTGTTTCAATTGTATTCGGACTTAAAATTACACATAATTATGGGCGTGGCCGCTTGGGTGACAGACAGTTGACGTATCACAGTGCGACTTTCCTGCTTCCACGATCGCCCGCCCCCCTAAACCCCGCTCGTGCTCTCCCTCTTTGTCCATATTTGGAGTTTTGGCGGACGTGACGCTACCAACATGGCGGCAGTCATCATGTCCTGGAACCTCCCACCAAGCCTCAAAACGGCTCTTCAGAAACAAGTGGCAAGTGAGCTGAAGAGAGTTGCAAACGAATGGGGTGTCAGTGACAAAGTTGTAGCTTGTGTCACAGACAATGCCAGCAACATTGTGGCAGCCCTGAGAGACCTTTTGCACTGGGACCACATACCATGCTTTGCCCATGTTTTAAACCTCATTGTTAGAGCTGCACTTAGGGAGGTCCAGGGCCCAATTCAAAAAATAAAAGCTGTGGTGAAATACTTCCACAGAAGCACAGTTGCTTCAGACAAGCTGAAGGCCACACAGCAACAGATGGGCCAGGAGCAGCTGCGTTTGAAGCAGGATATGGCTACCAGGTGAAATTCAACATACTACATGTTGAAAAGGTTAATTGAAGCTAAGGATCCAGTCATCTCCACCCTGGCACTTATCAATGCACCTCTATCCACACTGTCCACAGACGAATGGGGAATTGTCTAAGAAACAGTGGACATTATCAAACCTTTTGAGGAGGTCATCGTTGAAGTGAGCGCTGAGAGGTATGTGATTAATGTTTATATTAAATTAGAATCACCGGCCAGGCCTTTATGTTCAGACCCGTCCAACTTGTGAGTCCCACCTGAAGACTAAGCTTCTGCTGGTATAGCACTGAGGCACGCAATCCCCCTGACCACTATAAGGTGGCAATCCCTCAGGGGAAAACTGAAACATAAAAATTGAATAAATAAAATAATTAATCCAGATTTTTATTAATCAACAACATAACATTTATCTGGATGGTCTCATTCTCAAAAACATTTAATCTAAAGTAAGTTTAAGTTTAAAATAAAAGGTAGTCTTATGAATAAAAGTAACACTAAAATATATAAAGCACAGCAGGCTATAGATCATGTAATGTTTTCTCTTTTTTATTATTTGTTTGTTTTATTTGTATTTTTTAAAGCACTCTCTGTCCACTTTACAACCACAGTCTCCTATTTCCCTTTGCAAAAACTTTCACAAAAAATGATACATTGCAGTGTCTGTGTCCTGCTAGAGCTGGAGTGGAAATTTAGTAAGCTGGCTTTGTAGAAACTGCAGTGGTGATCTGAAACAGAACAGTGTAGAACTACAGTCTGAGGTGGGGCTTTACGTAGGGCTTTTCAGTATGTCACATTCAGCGGACATGGACACGCCTCTCTGCTTGTTGTAGAGCTGGGAGCATGCTCCACGAGAACAAAGAACTTTTGCCCCTGCCTAGAACCGGCCTCGGTACACACATGGACGTCACTAGGGTTGACAGATAGGGGGGGCTAATCACCCCCCCCCCCCCCCCCGTTTAATTTTTTTTTCGGCGGGGGGGGGGGGGGGGGGGGGATTTGCGATTTATATATCTCTATAAAATAAATGTAAGAAACACAAACAAGTATAACAAAATACATATTTACACATTATGATTACTTCATTTCTTATTGTCATTATATATATTATTTTTCAGATGGTTCCAGATGCTCCAGGTAATTTCCCACAGATTTGTCCCACAGTGGGCAAATTGCGTTTTTGCAACAGCACAGTTACCAGCCAACCACCAATCCAGCTGTTCATCTGTGGAAAAGTCTTCTGCCAGTGACTCTGAAACAGCATCTCAGTCTATAATCTTTTCTTATTCTTTCAGAAATAGTCGCGCTGTAAATGTCTCTTTTGTCCCTTCAATAGTTGTGTGGCAAAAGTTGAAAAATGAAGCTGCGCTACATGAAAGAAGCGCTGTTTACTGTGAGCGTCTGAGAGCGAGCTCCCCTGTTCATCCGGAACGTCTTCGACGTAACTTCCGGGTTAGCGTAACAAAACATAGCAGCGCTAATAAGTCAAATAAAAGTTTCCAGTAAGAAATAACAGTGAATAACAGTGTATAACAGGGGTGTGCAGAACAATGCACCTTCCGGCTGAGAATACAGTCCGCTACGCGTCTATTATTGCGTTCAGGGCCGCTTTTCAGACGTGTAGACGACTCAGCTAGTTAGTGGAGATACTTCTCTTGTCTTCAGAAGACATCTTTGATACACCACGTCAGAGGCACAAGGCTCTACAATTGGATATTTGAGCCCCTTGTGATATCGCTCGATGGTCTGATTGGACACTGACTTGCCCATAGAATAATACAGCCAGTCTACATCACACAGACATGCCTGAAGTGTCCTCTTTTCGAGGAAAGAAACAGAACGTCTCTAGCTATTACTTTCCTGATATATGAGTGACTTTGTAAGACATATGCTCTCATGTCGTATACGAGGTGGTCAACTCCGAAATAATCAAGATAATAATAATACATAAAATATTGCCGCAAATTATAGGGCGGCTTTGGATAGGGCCAACGACGTCTACGGGTACACATAAAAAAATAAAAATTGACTCCTATAACTTGGCTCTAAATATACATTCACATATTCACATACATTAATCACAAACTTCATATAAAAAAAAATTCTAGTTAGTGATGGATTATTAACTGTATTTTTACTCATGACAGCATGACATTGATTTGTAATAGTACACTGTTATAACTCCATTTGAGAACAACATTTGAATAATCGAACTCTGTCTGTAGGTTTGTGAGTGCCTCCAAAGTGATCCTGATGGCAAGAGAATTGTTGCCCGCCATCAAAGAAACCCGTCGATCCATGAACCTGTTATAAAATTGGTGGACAGCCTGATGGCCGATATGCAGAAGAGGTTCAGCAAGGTGGAGCAGATTGAGAAGCTTGCTGATGCTACTTGTTTGGATCCAAGGTTCAAAAAGCAAGCATTTGTGAAAAAGGCAGCAGATGATGCTGTAAAGAGGATCACAGCTGCTGCAGCACACATTCACCCCAGTCGCAGTGAGGAGGAGGGTGAAGATCCGACTGCGGTTACCAGTGGAGGGGCCATGTTTTGGGAAGACTTTGATGAGAGGGTAGCAACCACTAGGACTTCCACCTCATCAGAATCTGCCACACCAAGCACCTCAACTGCTGCCATGATGGAGATGCGGGCCTACGTGGCAGAGCCACTCCTATCATGCACATCAGATCCTCTGGCATGGTGGAGGATGTGCTCACCTGTCTTTAAAACTCTGTGTGAGGTAATGAAGGCGAGACGTGCATTGTGGCCACATCTGTGTCCTCTGAGAGAATTTTCTCAAAGACTGGGCAGATCATTACAGACAGAAGGAACAGGCTCAGCCCCTCCAAGGTCCGCGAGCTTGTGTTTCTGA
Organism: Parambassis ranga; assembly: GCF_900634625.1. Taxonomy (NCBI): domain Eukaryota; kingdom Metazoa; phylum Chordata; class Actinopteri; family Ambassidae; genus Parambassis; species Parambassis ranga. Next base: position 1,529,081 of record NC_041039.1, on the reverse strand, counting down.
ATGCCAACTTGCCTTAATATACTTAATATACTTGTGTTACTTTTAATTGTGCAATATTGTTGTTGTTGGTTTGGTTTTATTTAACTTTATTCTTATTTAACTGTATTTATGTCCCTTAGATGTGTATAGTGTTGTGTATATAGTATAAAGTGTGTTATAGTGTGTTTACAAATAAATACTTTTGAAAATTATATCAACATGTTGATTTTGTGTTATACTCTGCCATATTATAATAAAATACAACAACAAGTAATAAGGACAACATAATGTAACGTTTTGGACACAATAAATGCATCATGTAAACATTTTAAAGAACTTATTGTTACTTGATTTAATTGTCTCACTAATTGTCAAAATGAGTTTGGCATTCACTTTTCCGCTACCAACTGTCACATGACAGGCAGTACACCCTGTGTAAGAAGCAGTTCTCCTTTCCGTTCCTGTTCGTCGTTCATTTGTCACGTGATAAGCTGCACAGATCAGAGCTGTAGATTCGTTCTCCTCCTCGTTCTCGTTCATTTGTCACATGATAGGCTGCACAGATCAGAGCTGTAGATTTGTTCTCCTCTTCGTTCATCGTTCATTTGTCACATGATAGGCTGCTCTGGCTGCACAGATTTGTTCATCGTTCTCGGTCATCTTCATCTGTCACGTGACAGGCTCCACACAGGTTGCACAGATTCATTCTTGTTCACAGCTGAGGCTGTGTGGGAAGCAGTACTCTCTCGTTCATTTGTCACGTGACAGCTAATCACTGCGTGGCGCTGTTAAACAACAGAAGTCACTTTATTGTGGTGTGTATTTGCTCTCTTATGTTTTCACATGCTTTGAATTGCTTGTGGTAGTTGTGTATTATACTTTGTCCGCTGAAGCAAACCATGTTGTCTTCAGTATTTAGTGTTTGAGAACCGCGGCCACGGCTTCTTTAGTTCTTTTTATTCATGTCCCAACACCATTCTTCTAGTTGAGTAGATTCTTCAGGTCGCTGGTGATCCACGGCTTGTTAGGGAAATCTTCCGGGTGGGTATAACGGTGTCCTCACAGAATTTAATGTATACTGTGATGCAGTCCGTCATACCATTGATGTCTCCTCGTGAGGCTGGCAGAGTGCATCCCAGTATGTGCAGTCAAAGCAGTCCTGCAGGGCCCCCTTAGCCTCCTGTGTCCACCTCCTCACACTCCTTGTGGACACAGGCTGCCGCCGGACAACAGGCACATACCTTGGTTGGAGCAAAACCAAGGATGGGGGGGGGGGCAGTGGCACTGTATGCCTCCTGTGCATTAGCATACAGCAAGTCCAGGGTTTTATTGTCCGTAGTGGCGCAGTCCACATACTGAGTGAAGTCAGACAGCGTTCTGTCCAAGTTAACGTGATTAAAATCCCCAGTGATAACAATGAAGGTGTTAGGCTGCTGCGTCTGCAGATGGGAGATGGTAGTGCTGATGTCGTCAGCGACCACCGTTCATTTACATACAGTACAATCCCTCCTCCATTCTTACTGCTGCCGGTCACATCTCTGTCCAACCATACGGTCACAAAGCCTGGTGCTGCGGCGCTGTTGTTTGGGATGTGTGAGTGCAGCCATGTCTCCGTAAAACACAATTAGCTGCACCCACGGAACTCCCTCTGTGTGTTGGTCAGCGCCGTTAGCTTGTTAGTCTTGTCTAGTCTATGCTTGAGAGCATACATTCCCCATGATGATTGAAGGAACAGCAGGCTTGTATCTCCTCTTGTTTGCCTTCACCTTTACTCCAGCCCTGCACCCCCAGCATCTCCTTCGCAGTTCCTGCGGGATATCATGCCGGTCACCCGGCAGCAGTACAGGCTTACTCAGCACTAACAGCTGTTCACGAGGGTAAACAATGGGCCTGCCGCTGTGTGCGTTAATCTCGGTTACGAAAAGTAACGAAAGTAACAGTAAAAGTGAAAGAAAGAACTCGGTGTTCACAAAAACCATAGCTGCACTGTATGTGCTGTTGATAGTTTTGAAAGTTTTAAGAAAAAGAGCTAGAAAAGTAATAAAATAACACAAAAGCACTCTCACGACGGGAGCTGCTGCAACAGGCGTCCGACGTGGGGGACAGCGCCTACACACATTTTTACATTTACACTAAAATCATAACATAACAGAGTGCCTTTTTATTTCTTATGATCTAGCTTTTGTGAAAATGCTTTAAAAATCCACCTTCACAGATGTAAAGTTATTCTCTACTTAATTTTCTTTGTTTGCCTGCTGACTGAAGATAATCCATGTCTCAAAAGATAATCTCATTGGTTGCATTTCATTCAAGCTGTCTCCCTCCATCCTTCTGTCAGGCTGGAGCAGCAGTGAGTAATGATGCTACCAGAGGAGGCTAAGGAGGCTACTAAACAAGAGATAAAATTGAGAGCATGATGAATGGGCAGTTAGAGTGCCAGCAGCAGCAAATCTCTCACACCTCACCTGCTCCAAATATAATTTCAACAAAAAATTAGAAGTATTTTTATGATGATTACTTATGGTCTCTGCAAAACTTGCCATATAGAACTGTTGGTAGTAAAAACAATAATAAAAGTATAAAAATGTTGCCTTGAAGCCATGAATCAGATTACTGCGACCAAAGGTCATGTGGCAACAATTTGTCAACTTTTGAGCAGGCCTTGGAATGGGCTGCTGTGCCTGGTTTTAGACTGTTTTGCAGTTTGGCATGACTGTGTTTGGCCTTTTTTGTTAATTTGATTTTTTTTAATTAAAAATTTTAAAAAAATAATGGAAGTTCAATTCAAGCTAAGTTTTCTAACCTAATAAATGTGTCATACTCTATAAAAAATCTTTTGACTTTCTAGCCATAATTGTGCTGTTTACACAGAGGTGCAGGACTTAATATTGCAGTGAAAATGAGCCCACAATGGCTAAAAATATGAAAGTGACCCCAGAGATTTCCTGGAACCTGCTGGGATTTTACAATGCTGAATTCATCAATAAAGCTTCACAGAGCAGCACAGGAATAATAAAAAAACAGTAAGATTTTCTAAGCACAACAAAAATGCAAACTTCCTTCACATCTTTCATATTTCACTGCTTTGGAGAATAAAAAAAAAGACAAAGACACAAAACAGAGACAGAGAGTGATGGAATGAAATGCAGCTTAAAGTATGTTGAAAACCAGCACTGAACCATTTAAACAAATTGTATCCCCTTGTGATTAGAGTTCTGCTGCACAGTAGCCATAAGAGAGTGTCAGGTCAGCTGGTTTATCACTGTCCCTCAGGAAATTACTTCTCCGTCCGGTTGACTGACCAAAATAACCAGGTCACAGGAGGGAAATCATCATACTCGAGCTACCCTGATAAAACTAATGCCATCCAGAGAGAGCCATTTCTGCCAGACTCTCAGTGATGCTGTGAGCAAGCCGCATAGAAAAATCTGCCCTCATGACAGCTATATTTAGGGCTCTTTCATTCCTGTGGCGTAGCTAATGGAGTTGCAATGGCAACATGGCACTTATAGATGTTTTAGTTCATGATACTGCAGCGGAATCATAAGGTTTAACTCTGATAAAAAGTTGATATCAGGCGAAACTGCTGAAGTTTGAATTTGGAACTGTGTTTAATGAGTGCTAACAGGTCACATCTGCTGTATGGAAAAAAAACTGATGCTGAGGTGCTCAGGACAGATGTTACCTTGGCAGTAAGGAGGAACTTGAAGACAGGACCTAATAGTTGCTGATACCTTTTAGTGAGTGCTACACATCATTAAATCATCTACAGCAGCTGATTGCTTGTTATTGGTTTAATGATAGAGATGCAAAAAGGTCAAATTACTAATTTTAACCCCTTTCATGTGTCAGTTCATGACCTTTACTAAAATCATCTAGCAGAATATTAGGTGCGTGGACTTTATTGAAAAAAAAAAGTTCACAGCTGTCAAAGGGTCATTTTTCGCTGCCAGAAAAAACAGATGAAAAACTATGAAAGGTGTTCTATAGCTAAAGTTTAGATAAACAGGCCGTCATAACAGAAGTTAAGCTTTGATATGAATGAGGGAGAGGTCATCTTGATCACAGTGTGCTGTCTGCTTGTTGTGTAAGAGTATGTGTTTAGGACAAATTTGCTCATATTCTCTGAAAAGTGTGTCATACATGACTTTTAGTTTCTGTAGCCACTCCGACATACAGAGCAGTGGTCAATTTTTTTGTCTGAAAATATTATTAAAAACAGGCACCATTCAGATTTATTTAGGCGATACTGTCTCTCTTGGTATTTTATATGCATGCAGAAGCCCTGCTATATGGTGTTGTTGTTTTTCTTTGTGTAAAACACATTGTTATGCAACATCATTGAATTCTTATATAAAAAAACAAGTAATCAATCATATGGTAATTATGTAGTTGTTTTGACGCCTTATAGTTTATTGAGACATGCTGAAATGCATTTGAACATTTTAATTTTTATGCATAGTTAAACAATCTAATCAAAACAAAAAGGAATGGATTTAAGTCCATTTTTAACACTAATAAAAAAAGATAGATGACACTGAACAGCATAGAGGTGTTTGTGTGCATTGACAGTGTTGTGGAAAGGGTAAACATGACCTACCAAGGCGGTAATGGACTATTAGCGGTTCAGATATTAATAGATTAAATATAAACATTTACCATGGAAAAGATTGTATAGGCGTGTTGCACGACCACAGATTTTCCACACGTACAAACACAATGATCCATTTTATTTAGGGCAAAGGAGGAATTAATGGATGAAACCCAAACCAAAGCCATAAAAGTAAATAAGTTTACTTGCATGTTAATTCAATTCAATTCAATTCAGTTTTATTTCAGTTTTATTTATATAGCGCATATTACAATCAGACATTGTCTCAAAGCGCTTCACAGGAACCCCCCTAAGAGCACTGTGGCAAGGAAAAACTCCCTTTAAGAGGAAGAAACCTTGAGCAGGACCCGTCAATTTAAGGGGGAACCAGTCCTGCTGCTAGTCAGAGAGGATGAGGGAGAGAGAGAGAGAGAGAGAGAGAGAGAGGATGAAGGAGAGAGAGAGGAGAGAGAGAGAGGAGAGAGAGGATGAAGGAGAAAGAGAGAGAGAGAGAGAGAGGAGCAAACATGATACAAACATGATACAGTACAGAGCAAACATGTCAGCAAGATGAAACAGTGATTATATTGCAATAGATATCTATATACACTCAACAAAAATATAAACGCAACACTTTTGTTTTTGCTCCCATGTTTCATGAGATGGACTTGAAGATCTAAACTTCATTCCAGATACACAATATTACCATTCCTCTCAAACATTGTTCACAAATCTGTCTAAATGTGTGATAGTGAGCACTTCTGCTTTGCTGAGATAATCCATCCCACCTCACAGGTGTGCCACATCAAGATGCTGATCTGAATCATGATTAGTGCACAGGAGTACCTCAAACTGCCCACAATAAAAGGCCACCCTGAAATGTGCAGTTTTGTCTCACAGCAAAATGCCACAGATGCCACAAGCATTGAGGGAGCGTGCAATTGGCATGCTGACAGCAGGAATGTCAACCAGATCTGTTGCTCGTGCATTGAATGTTCATTTCTCCACCATAAGCCGTCTCCAAAGGCGTTTCAGAGAATATGGCAGTACATACTCGGTTTACATTGTTCAGGGCAGATGGCAGACAGCGTGTGTGGCATCGTGTGGGTGAGCGCTTTGCTGATGTCAATGTTGTGGATCGAGTGGCCCATGGTGGTGGTGGGGTCATGGTATGGGCAGGCATCTGTTATGGACGAAGAACACAGGTGCATTTTATTGATGGCATTTTGAATGCACAGAGATACCGTGATGAGATCCTGTGGCCCATTGTTGTGCCATACATCCATGAACATCACCTCATGTTTCAGCAAGATAATGCACGGCCCCATGTTGCAAGGATCTGTACACAATTCTTGGAAGCTGAAAATGGGATGTGCTGACCGGCGTATACGACAGCGTGCACCAGTTCCCACTAATATCCAGCAACTTCGCACAGCCATTGAAGAGGAGTGGACCAACATTCCACAGGCCACAATAGACAATCTGATAAACTCTATGCGAAGAAGATGTGTTGCACTGCATGAGGCAAACGGTGGTCACACCAGATACTGACTGGTTCTGAGTCCCCAGACCGCCAATAAAGCAGAAACAAAACTGCACATTTCAGGGTGGCCTTTTATTGTGGGCAGTTTGAGGTACTCCTGTGCACTAATCATGATTCAGATCAGCATCTTGATGTGGCACACCTGTGAGGTGGGATGGATTATCTCAGCAAAGCAGAAGTGCTCACTATCACACATTTAGACAGATTTGTGAACAATGTTTGAGAGGAATGGTAATATTGTGTATCTGGAATGAAGTTTAGATCTTCAAGTCCATCTCATGAAACATGGGAGCAAAAACAAAAGTGTTGCGTTTATATTTTTGTTGAGTGTATATCGTCAGTCCATAAGTAGGAATAGTAATTTGATAGCAAGGATGAGCAGCAGGGGCTAGTGAAGTCGATGAGCAGGAGAGATCAGGGACCAGACTGCAGGTCAGCATGCAGGTCTTGAGACCTGCAAAGAGAGAGAGCGAGAGCGAGGCACAGAACTACAAGGAAGACAGTTAACACAGATTATGAGACGATATTACCCAGTATGATCCAAACAAAGGAGAGTGGAGGAGAGGTCAGAGGGTGCTCAGAGGATCGTGTTTGTGCCACCCGACAACGTAGGCCTAGAGCAGCATAGCTGTGCTACACACTAGGTCTAAGGCTAACTGTACGCCTTACTAAACAGAAAAGTTTTAAGTCTAGTCTTAAAGGTGGAGGCAGTGTCTGCCTCTCGGACCCAGATTGGTAACTGGTTCCATAATAGCGGTGCCTGATAGCTGAAAGCTCGTCCTCCCATTCTGCTTCTATGAATCCTAGGAACTACATATAATACAGCCAGTAAAGGTTTACAGGATCCTAAAGAGTTAGTATAACCACATAAACAGAATAATGTGAATAAACTTAGAAGAAGATGTAGAAACAATGTCTAGAATAGAATAGAATGGAATAGAATAGAAATACTTTATTCATCCCAAGCTGGGAAATTTCACTGAATAAAAATAAGAGTAATTAAAGCTGCAAGCAGTGATGATGGGCCCTCGCACGCCTTGCGGTTCGTGGGACTCGCAGCTGCCGCCCTTATCAGTTGCGTTATATCAGTTGCACTCACCCCCGCTCCCCCCACGAGCAGAGATGTGTCAGTGCAACAAATCTCTCAATATATGTAAAAATTGTTAGTGTGCAGTAACCTCCTCTTTACAGTAGGTGGCGCTGTCCACAGATGTCCACACGTGGTCGGGGTCGGGTCTGTATCACATGTAAAAAATTTGAGGATTTTAGGAGCATCCGTGGTTGAGTTATATCAGTTGCAGTACCGTATGTGTCCACTGGGTGGAGCCAGACACCATGAGAATAGTGGAGACCTGTCTGTGCATCAAACCTCAAAAAACATTTGATTCATACATGAAAAATGTCCAGAAGCAGTTACTTCCGGTTTCCTGTAGGTGGCGCTGTGCAGGTGACTCATGAGCATGCAGACATGTGGGGGGACGGACCGTTAGGACATGAAAAAAATTTGAGGACCCTAGGACGATGCACGGCGAAGTTATAAGCAGTTGATGTTTCATGGCGAATGTCAACAGTCGCCACCGCCACGGGCAGCATGATACAGAAAACCACACAGGTGTCTCTGTGGGACGTCAAATCTGTGATCCTCATTTGGCTGTGTAATGACAGGGAAGGATTAAACAGAGTGCATGTCAGTGAAGAACATGGCACTTCCTGTCTCCACCACAAGGGAGCGACATAGATCATGATGACATAGAGACGTTCAGGGAGGGGCTCTGACCACGTGCAGAAAGTTTGAAGCCGTTTGGAGCAAGTATGTAGGAGAGAGAGCTGTTCGTGTATGAATGGCGAAGTGACGCCACAGCGGCCACGCCCTTTAACTTAGAGAAAAGCTTTTGATAACTTTTGATCAGCATGGTCTCTAGGTGACAGCGACCGAATATGAAGTCAATCGGTCGAAATCCCTAGGAGGAGTTCGTCCGCATACCAAAGGTGGAAATCGCTGAAATTTGACCGCCTAAATCAAAATGGCTGACTTCCTGTGTGGTCTAGATCAATGGTGCAAGAGACTTTTATGTGCACCTGGACGTGTTCTGTGTGTGTGCCGATTTTTGTCTTCCTACTCCAAAAAAACCCCTATGGAGAGGGGTATTTTAAAAATTCAAGGGGGCGCCATTGAGCCATTTTGCCCCGCCCACTTACGAGACCCCCATCAGTTGCTAGTACATGCCCCCGAGAATGTGTGTATGAATTATCATGATCATAGAAGGTCGTTAAGGTCATTAAATACTCAAACGTAATCTCACGGCGAAGGATCGACAGTTGGCGCCCCGCCACACGGACACCATTGCAACCAGATTCACGGCCTTCATAGTGTAGCTTCACCAACTAGTTGGGAAGGTTCTAGAGGTGAAATGAAGTTGATGCTGTCAACTATGTAGGAGCAGTACATGTCAGAGTAAAAAGAGGCCATTTCCTGTTACCAGCAGGGGGCGCCACGAGTAAGTAAGGGTTTCAACATATGGAGGTGTTCAGGGCGGAGCCCTCGTCATGCTCATAAAGTTTGAAGACGTTTGGATAAAGTATGCAGGCGTGAGAGCCGTTCAAAGTTACATGGCGAAATCATGAATCGTCGCCAGACTTTGGCGAGCCACAGAGGCCACGCCCTTTAAGTTAGAGAAAAGCTTTTGATAACTTTTGATCAGCAGGTCCTTTAGGTGACCTCCAGCAAATTTCAGGTCAATCGGGCTACAGCTCTAGGAGGAGTTCGCTCACATACCAATGGTGTAAATCGCCAAAATCGCCATTTTCCATCCAAGATGGCGGACTTCCTGTTGGGTTAAGGTCATGGTGTCAAGAGACTTTTTGGTGCGTCTTGGTATGATAAACATGTGTACCGATTTTCGTGCACCTACTCCAAACTAAGCCAAATGCGAGGGGTGTTTTGAAAATTTCAAGGGGGCGCTGTAGAGCCATTTTGCCCCGCCCCTTTGCAGCGACCACAAAATATCAAATTTTTCGCCACCCCTGATGAGTGTGCAAAGTTTCGTGAGTTTTCGTGCATGGCAAAGGGGTGAAAAATGCAGTTAAACAGGCAGGCAAATAATAATAATAAACACAGCAATTACAATAGGGCCTTCGCACCACTCGGTGCTCGGGCCCTAATAATAAACACAGCAATTACAATAGGGCCTTCGCACCACTCGGTGCTCGGGCCCTAATAATACCAGCAATTACAATAGGGCCTTCGCACCACTCAGTGCTCGGGCCCTAATAATAACACTTACAATTACAATAGGGCCTTCGCACCACTCGGTGCTCTGGCCCTCATAAACACAGCAATTACAATAGGGCCTTCGCACCACTCGGTGCTCGGGCCCTAATTAAAGCTGACCGCCCCCTCCCTATCACGCCGTCCCTTCCCTGCCCCGCTCCCCCTACGAGCTGCGGCAATTTTGCCAGTGGTGGGAAAAAAGCAGCAGACAGAGGCAGAGACATGTCAGAGCAACAAATCTGTCAATGTAAAAATTTTTAGTATGCAGTAACCTCCTGTTTACAGTAGGTGGCGCTGTCCACAGATGTCCACACATGGTCGGGGTCGGGTCTGTATCACATGTAAAAGATTTGAGGATTTTAGGAGCATCCGTGGTGGAGTTGTACCAGCTGCAGTACCTTATGTGTCCACTGGGTGGAGCCTGACACCGTGAGAATAGTGGAGACCTGTCTGTGCATTAAACCTCAAAAACATTTGATTCATACATGAAAATTGTCAAGAAGCAGTTACCTCCGGTTTCCTGTATGTGGCGCTGTGCAGGTGACTTATGAGCATGCAGACATTTTGGGGGATGGACCGTTATGACATGAAAAAAATTTGAGGATGTTAGGACGATGCACGGCGAAGTTACAAGCAATTGATGTTTCATGGCGAAGGTTCAAAAGTCGCCACCGCCGCGGGCAGCCTGATACAGGAAACCAAACAGGTGTCTCTGTAGGACTTCAGATCTGTGATCCTCATTTGGCTGTGTAATGACAGGGAAGGATTAAACATTAGCTGTGTCTCATTTCAGGGTCTGCATCCTTCGGAGTGCGCATTTTAAGGCCGCTTAAGTCACAAAGCTGCACGAAGGCTGTCCCAATTCGCCAAAAGTCGAACGGTCCTTTAAATGCGTCCTCCAAATGCGTCCTCCTTTTGCCTGAATTTGGAGGATGCATCGCTACCATCCTTCGTGGCCTTAAATATCCCACAATGCTTTGCGGGCCTACTTTTTGTCCAATAGTACAATGACGGACCAAGCGAGTGGCAGCGGCACCGGCAGGAGTGCCGAATTCACATTTAAATGTAAGTAAAGAGCAGTAGTTCGAGAGTTTTAAAATGCTAGTAGTGATAGCGGCATTAAAAAAATGAGTTTTATATTTACAAACATGACGTCCTGTTGATACGAGGCGCTGTAAACTAAACGTTTTGATTGAATGTTGTTTCTTGACTGTTTACTGTAGTATAGTATAAAGTATAGTTCACGTGAGGAGCAATATTATCGTTATTATATCAAACGGTCATTCTGCCTTCATTTTGTTGTAGGAGGAGCAGCGGGAAACAGAAGAAACCTGACAGTTGATAACGGAGGTCATGAGGCTGGAGAGGGAGGGAGAGAGAGAGAGAGAGAGGGAGAGAGAGAGGGAGGGAGAGCAGAGAAAGAACAGACCTCAGCTCATTGAGAGGATGTTGGACAGCAGTGATTTTTATGTTCTGTGTTATTTAAATGTTACTTATTAAATTGTATATTAAATCATTCTTGTCTCTGTGTTCTTAAACTCTTCTAACCTTGTTACATTATGTGTTTCATTACCTATTTATAATTTAAGTAAACTTTTGAACAACTTCTCAGTGACAACAGTAAATCATTTATGTTCTGTTATGTACAATATTTACAAAGGCACAGTTGGAACATTTCTAACTATTTACCAGTGGGCATTATGAAAATGTACAGTTTATTATTTATAAAAGATCAGCAGAAAATACTATTCACAAAGAACATATATATAAATGTTTGGCTGAGCAGGAGTCCTTGTTGGTGCTGCTGGACTGGATGATGCCACGGTGAAGACCTTGGAGTTCTCTGGCTGTGAGTGGGACATCATCTTGGGGTGGGGGGTGCCTGTCTCCTCTGTCCACCACATCGTCCATCAGGGTTTGCAGAGCTGACAATCGGCGGCTGCCATGTTACTAAAGATGTTTTTAAAAAGGGCAACAATAAAAATAATAACTTCAACAGAGCTGCTTCCAAAACAGCTTAAAATATGAAAAGCTATAAAATATGTATCCTCACCCTCCAAAGGTGATGATGGTCAGTACACCTCCTCCAGGACAGACAGAGGAGCGGCTCGTTCAAAATAAAGGAGGAAGCACACACACTGCAGGCTGCAAGGAAAGGAGCAGAGGACAAAACGGGAGAGAGGTAAGAGTCTGTAACACAGCTCAGCCTCATCTTACTCCACCACTGTTTGTCTTTTTCACATTGTATCAGAGAACACTTTTAGAGACGCAGCGCTTCACGTCACTACAGCCTCCTTCATACTGCAGCCTACAAACGTCTGCTAAATGAGTTATAAACGTCAATATAATGACGTGATATCAAACTTAAACGTATAAAAACATAAATGAAGCTGTAAAGTAGCTTGTTAGCTCATGCAGCAACAGTGTGTAGCTGCTATGCTAATGATACTTTAGCTTGTTTAGCATTAAGCTAAGTGCTGCTGTTACAACGTACTGTTAGAGTTAATGAGCTCTAAACCACAGCAGGAAAACTAATGTATGTATTTAGTCTATTTAGTGTTTATTAATGCTCAGGCGTTTCTCTGTAAATGACAAGGTAGTGAATTATTGTCATATAGTTGTGTTATTTTATGGCTTTTATAAATTCTGTTTTTCATCAGGTGCTGTGCTTAAACACCTCTCTGTGTCTCCTCATGGAAATGCCACAACCTCCACAGATGAAGGTATGTGCATTATGAATAATCTGGATTATTTACAGTGTTAATTATCAGGCTGATCATTATGGTCTTATACCCCACAGGTCATGTGGAGCCCGGTGAGGAAACTCCAGAGGACGTCCCAGCAGCAGTCCAACACCTGAGAGCCTCCACTCCTTCCTCTACTCATCCAGCACCTGACCTGGTAACAAAGGAAGGTTCCAAGGTGTCCAGTTCTCACTGATGATCCTGTACTGTGGACAAACTTAATAATAATACTAGTCATCATATCTTGTGTTGTCAGTGGTGGAGGAAGTACTGAAGTTTGGTACTTGAGTGAAAGTACAATTACCCAGCAAAATATATACTCAAGTAAAAGTAGATGTGCTACCTCAATGATCCTACTTAAGCAAAGTCTTAAGTATTTACTTTTAATTTCCAAGAGTGTAAATCGAGACAACTGGACTCAAGGATTGTTTTTTTAACTTGGGGATACATAAAAAATACATGAAAAATTACCTAAGTACAGTAACAAAGTACAAATACTTAGTTACTTTCCACCACTGTGGACAGTCTTCAGAGAGTACATTTCTATGATGTATTTTGATTGTGTTGTACAGTTTTTTTTATATTTCCTTAAGATAATATTTTCATATGTGTGTTCCACATTATTTAAAAGGTTGCTTATATAATCATCACTGTACATGTCTTTGTGTTTGGGGTGGCATTTCTATAGAATCTAGTAGCCCGTAGGGCTCCAGTGTACCTTCTTGCCTAGGGCCCCTATAGTGTCAAGCAACGGCTCTGATAGGGATAAATGGTGAATGATGGGAAACAGAGTCTTCCCGATTGAACTTACGCTAAGAGCTACATTTGTGTTACTCAAAGTTGATGCAATAAACTGGCAAGCCATTTTTGGGGCTGTACTCCTCAAATCCTGAATACTAAAAACTCTGTCTTGCTGTGCTGACATGGTAATTGCTCCACACATAATCTGAAATTTACATACCATATTTTTCCTGTGTTTGCTTGGTGTTGCTTTGCTGCATGTGGCCCTTGATTCATGCTGGCAAAACCAGCATGTGTCATTTTGTGGCTTGTATTTAAATGAAGTAAAACCAAGCTGATGTGCTAACTTTGTGCCTTATTATTAGCACAACACAAGTGAAGATAAAAGAAGCAACACTAGTGAAGTTCCTGTTGCCTCAACTATCTATTGCACTTTAAAAAAAATAAAAAAAAATTAGACTATAATACAACACACTCCGGGGAACTTTTTTCCTGTACAGCTTCCTTGCTGTGTGTGAGCTGTGTGTGCCTAATTAAAAGATGTTTGTAATTGGTGCTGTGAGGCTGCCAGTTGTGAGGCTAAGAAAACACAGAGCTGCCGTCTGCTGTGTTTTTCGGGGTCCAGCCAACCAGAAAAGAGAGAGAGCCAAACAGATGCAGGGAAACAAAGCCACCTGTTTTTTAAGCTGGAAGGTCTTAGCCAGATGTGGAATATTCCTGGTCTCCTGTTTACCTGCTTTCCACCCTCATTTTGTTTACTTATCTGTGCAGTTGTTTCAATAAGCTGTCACAGCAATGCCACAGTTGTTCATGTGTTGTTTTCCCCATTAGGTTAAATGAATAAGAATGATTATACTGTCACCATGACACTCGTAAGTTGGTAGGCAGCAAGTGAACATTTTGTCTCTTTTTTTGACTAATTGAAGAATTTAAGCAATTTCAACAATTGTGATGGTTAGACAGAGAGACAATTGGGTCAGTGCATCTCCAAAACTGCAGGTCTTATGGGATGTTCCTGGTCTGCAGTAGTCAGTACCTTAAAAAAGTACAAAAGGAAGGTAGACCCAGAGGTCTAACTGGGCAGTCACACGGGGCGACACGAGCAGTTGGAAGCGGCGAAACGAGTTTTCTATATCATATTATCGATATATCACTGTGTGGAGAATAGGCAAATTAGCGCCCCCTGCAGCTGTAACATATGTGTGACAATGTGACATATACAATGAGTCATACTGCTTCAGTTGTTTGTGTTTACAAAGCTTCAACTAAGTGTGAAGTCTGTACGTTGTAAACATTTCTCCACTGTTTGCAGACTGTAACATGTATTGATAGTCAAACTCGCACATCAAAAACACTAAAGGGCCCAAATCAATGCCAGAATTTCCTTCTCAACAAAAAAATTCTTTAGCTGGTGAGAAGGAAGCAGACTGGCATAAGCTATATATATATATATATATATATATATATATATATATATATATATATATATATATATATATATAGCTTAGATAAACCTTGATGCAGGTGGATGCCAGTGAAGAGGAAGAGGAAAGAGGGAGTTGAACATCTTGTCTGCTTCCTTCTCACCAGCTAAAGAATTTTTTTGTTGAGAAGGAAATTCTGGCATTGATTTGGGCCCTTTAGTGTTTTTGATGTGCGAGTGTGACTGTTTTTGATGTGCGAGTGTGACTATCAATATCAATATATATATATATATATTCTGGCATTGATTTGGGCCCTTTAGTGTTTTTGATGTGCGAGTGTGACTATCAATATCAATATATATATATATATATATATATATATATATATATATATATATATGATATATATATATATATATATCAATATATATATATATATATATATATATATATATATATATATATATATATATATATATATATATATATATATATATGATATATATATATGATATATATATATATATATATATATATACAGACAGAAAGCAAAAAAAGAAAGCTGCAAGCAGCCATGGGTGGGCCCTCACTTTTGGTCCTTATGGGCTTAAGAGTAAGCTCACAAATTTTCAGCCCGATTGGACAATTCTCCTAGGAGGAATTTGTTCAAATGCCCAAATGCACAAAGTTGACACACAGGAAACACACAGGAAATAGATGTATTTTTGGCTGTATCTCCCACATACTTCCTCCAATGTGGATGAAACTTTACAGTCATGCTGAACATCAGACACTGCACAGACTGATATGCTGATATGCTACAGTCACTGCTCCACCTGCTGGCCGGATGACCTGTCTTTTGTATATGTGTGTTTTGCTACACTCTTCTGCCCTGCAGACCACTGCTCGTGCCGGTACAGGTGGGAGCGGGGTCGTGGGACGTTAGGAGAGGCGGCGGCTGCTGGTCCTGCGGACCGCAAGGGCTGCAAGGGCCCTTCATCGCTGCTTGCAGCTTTCATAATAATAACTGTAATTGTTAGCTTATATTGGCTTGTAAAATATTACCTCTACACACTTATAAGCTTTACAACCTCACTAGATGGTTGAAATTTGAACAGTTTGTGATAAATTAAGTAATAATATCTAATATCTGATCAAATTTATGCTATTTATGCTCGACCTGGATTGTCTAGGCTTCTGAGCAGCAAGAGAAAGATACACTTTTCATTGATTTTACAGTATTATTGCTACATTCTCAAACATTCTAAACTAGACACTGTCCAATGCATTTTAGAAACATGGCTGAAAAACCACGTCCCTGATTTTATTATATTTATTTGAAATTTAATTTAAAAAGCCATCATGTTTTGGCAACTTTTATTCTAAACAAAGGAGGTCATGTTTGCCCTCCGACCTGCTTCATACTTAGTTAAGTGGTAACTATTTACATTTCTTTTCAGACAAAAAAACCTGCTTACTGTTAAGAATAACAGTGAGATTATAGAATTATACAGTATTAATTCTATAAGTTTTATCTTCCCTTCACTGGCTGCCTGTGCATTTCAGGATCCATTTTAAACTACTTTTATTTGTTTTTAAATGTGTGAATGGCGTTGCCCCGTTGTACCTCTCTGAGCTTCTCCTTCCTTACACACCTCATCGGGCTCTCAGGTCAGCTGACAAACTGCTACTGAGTGTACCTAAAACTAATCGGAAGCTCAGAGGGGACCGGGCCTTTGTGGTGGCAGCACCAAAACTTTGGAACGACCTGCCTCTGCACATTAGACAGGCCTCCTCTGTACCTGTTTTTAAATCTTTTCTTAAAACGCACGTTCACATTGGTGTTTGGCACCACTTAAGATGTTGACATTTGACCTGATTTTATTGTATTTATTTAATACTACTTTATTTTATCTAATTGAAATGTTTTTTTTAATTTATTTTAACATATTTTAAATTAGTTTTAATATCTTCTTTTATTTATTGTTTTTAGTTTATTCTATTGCATTTTTAAATGATTGTAGCGCTAAAAAAGGTTTTTGCTTTAAATAATAGACTTAGGCTATGATATCCAGGATAACTTGACGACATAATGCTGATTGTTTAAAAATAAAAATATTCATTTTTTTTTAATCACTTTAGGGTTAGGGTTAGTTAGTCCTGTCATAGAATTTATTTCCACTTCAAAACAGTCATGGTGGCCCAAGACAGTAAAAGCCAAAAATTATAATAAATAAAAGAAAGCAGGAAACAAACACGCCATCAATATCAGACAGAATAAACATTATCAAAAAACATAATAATAAAAAATAAGAATAATATTTGAATATTTAGTTGCCTCTAAATCCTTTGTGTGAACCCAAAGAATTTAAATGGGACAGAAAAAGTGTGAAAAAGGTGTAATTAATTTATAACACAATCTCCATGCTGGTCTGCGAGATTATGTTTTGCTGTTTCATAGCGCACACGTGTGATTGTGAGGGGGGTGCGGAGGTGTCCTTGGACCTTTCCCTTTGTGCATTTGGCCCTGTTGTTTCTCATCAACGTGCTCTTCTTACCCCGGATTTACACGTAACTGCAGCGCAGCGTCAAGCGCTGTGAAACGCTTCCATTATAGTCAATGAGAGTATTTACACCGGCCGCGCAGCAGCGCGTTTTAGAAGCGTCCCAGAAGCGTTGCTGCGCGCTGCTCCGCGAGTAACACGCGGCAGTTCTATTTTGGAGATGTGTCGCGACAACGCGTCTACTTGCACCAGCTACATCGAGCAGATAGGAAGTCAATCACCAGAATAAAATAGTTTCCGGTGGATTTTCAAAATAAAACGCTGTCAGACTGAACTCTCGCTGATTTAACATCGCTACCGGCAGTGAAACACAGCCACAGCCATGTATGAGGAGAGATTCCGTTTGAAAAGTAGAGAAACAGCATTTAATATGATAGAACATGCTTTTAATAATGACGACTTTAGAAAGGAAAAGGCAGGGAGAGAAGCAGCAGCTGTTCTCAGAGTGGAAGGTGAAGAGCTGCCCTGTGTGTAGAGGGAGTAAACTGAGTTTTCAGTAACTGCTCTGTAACCCAGCCTGACACATAGAGAGGACATTACCCATGAGATAAACAGGCAGATTACTGCGTGACTTTGTGAATCTCACGAGAGTGTGGAGGCAGCGCTGTGCTTCTAAAACGCTCCTGGTGTAAATTGATGTTGTGAGACAGACGGGCGTATTACGTCCGTAAAGCGCCACGCTGCTCTTTCGCGTGCGGTATAAATCTGGACACTCAGGTCCCCTTATCTGGCACGCGCCTCCTCGGGCACCAGCAGAACATAAGGTAAGCCGCGCGCACTCGGGACCCAGCAGTAAACCAGTGAGAGAGAGAGAGAGAGAGAGAGAGAGAGAGAGAGAGAGAGAGATCCGCTCCGGTTCTTACAGCGCAGAAGAGAAAAAGCACAGCTGGGTTAACATGAGTAGCAGGAACTCTGCGCAGCTGTCAGCGCTGGAAGACTCTTTTCTCCAGAAGTGCGGGAGGTGATGCGCCCTGTGAGACACGGATCTGGTCTGTTACTGGAGAGTATGTCGGAGCCGTGGAACCATAACACCTCGTCCACTTGGAATCGGTCTACTTCTGAACAGAACCGGTTTAGTAGTCTGGATGACATCGACGTGCCAGCGGACGGCTCTCCGACCCTGCGTATCCTCATCTCCATCGTGTACTCGGTGGTGTGCGCCGCCGGGCTGGTGGGGAACCTGCTAGTGTTTTTCCTGATGAAAGCGCGCCGGGGCAGAAAGAAACGCTCCAGCATTAATCTGTTCATCTTAAACTTGGCCGTGACGGACTTTCAGTTTGTGCTGACTCTGCCGTTCTGGGCGGTGGACACAGCTCTGGACTTCAGTTGGCCGTTTGGAAACGCCATGTGCAAGATCATACTCTCCGTGACGGTCATGAACATGTACGCAAGTGTGTTTTTCCTCACTGCCATGAGCGTCACCAGGTACTGGTCGGTGGCCTCGGCGCTCAAGGACCGCACCCGGCGGCGGGTGTGCCCGGTGCGGTGGGTGATCGCCGGGCTCTGGGTTTCTGCAATAGTAGCTTCGTTACCCACTGCAATCTTTTCCACAGTAAAGAGCGTGGCCGGGGAAAGGCTGTGCCTACTTGGTTTCCCAGACGGGCAGTCTTGGCTGGCATTGCACCACCTTCAGAAAATCCTGGTGGCCTTCGTGTTCCCCATGTTAATTGTCACAGTATGTTACTTGCTGCTGCTGCGCTTCGTCCGTCAGCGCAGCATGAACAACAACCAGGTAAAACGGAGATCCAGGGTGACCCGCTCTGTCACCATAGTTGTCCTCTCTTTCTTTATCTGTTGGATGCCCAATCACGCCATCACTTTCTGGGGCGTTTTGGTGAAATTTAACGTGGTCAACTGGGATAAGACGTATTACATGGTGCACACATACATCCACCCGGTGACTGTGTGCCTGGCGCACACCAACAGCTGCCTGAACCCGGTACTGTACTGTCTCATGCGGAGGGAGTTCAGAAAAAAGATGAAGGAATTATTCTGGAGAATTTCCTCACCTACTGGGACAAACACCTGCCACCTGCGACCGTTCTCCGCGACAGTGAGAGCGGAGCCAGATGACACGCATATTGCCATCCCGCTGAACAACGTGGAGACGGAGAACTGTAGGCTCTCTGTTTTAACTGACCAGTGAGACACTGACGTGCTGCACATGTAAAGAAAAAGTCTCTGAATGTGGACCACAGTGAGTTTTTGAACAGAGCATACTTTAATCTTGCCTACAATAAAGTGTGAAAGCGGAATGACCGTTATTTTACACATGACGCATGACCACTGAGCGGAACAACAATCTCCTGATAAAACAGTGGAGTTGTCAGCACTTTTTCCACACTAAAATTAATGCCAATCCACTAAACTCATTCAATAAATGTATTGCAGGGTTTTTGACAACCACGACATGATTAAATTTGCGCTGACTTTATTAGGGCCCGAGCACCGAATGGTGCGAGAGCCCCATTGAAATGCAAGCGTTTATTATTTGTTATTCTTGTTATTATTATTATTATTATTATTATTATTATTGGAGAATACCGTGCAGACTGTGCCATGTCTAAGAGGATACATTATTGCAGCTATACGTGGCGTATTCGATGTTTTTTGACTTTGCATCAAAGGGATTTAAAGATTTGTATCACTAGTTGAAAGTGAAATATTGTAAACTTTCGTGCGTAAATTCCGCACAAGGATGCGTTAAACTGTCCATCAAGGTCTTGCTTTACCTGCGTCCCGATGGGATGTCACACAATATACATTTTTTTTAATTAATTTCAACTTTGCCTTTTCTTTACAATAAATGCCCAGGTTCAGCTTCTCTTCCAGTGCTGCTTCGTTCGCTAAAGTGCTGTCTGTGCAGAGTTTATTTTCTGTAGAGGAGTCGCAATCCCGAAGGGATGATTCAGCCTTCTGCTGCTGCTGCTGTGGCTTCAAACATCATTCTGTGGAGTATTAATAACGTGACTGATGTGTATAATGTAAGAGTAAGTGAATGTAAAAAAAATCCAATGCAACCTTAATGTTTGGAGAATAAAGTATATCGTTTGTGTTCACATTGACTTAGTTAAGTTATGTATGAGGTGTGTGTTTAGATTGGTATCCTGATGCTTTAGGGGTTCAGCCTGCCTGTGTGTTTGTGGATCGCATGCACAGTCAGAAGTTTAATAAATACACTCTGTGTGCCTACACGGTCTTTTCTTGGCTCCAACTGCTCTAAAGATAATCCTAATATGGATGAGTTTGCAAGGATCAAGTTTACTTTAACTGTTTAAGACTTATTTCTGTGCAGAACACTTAAAGCCATATGTTTATGGAAATATAAATCCCTTCTGTCTCTATAAAGATAAAATACACCGTATTTAGACATCTTTAAGATTAGATGTTTTTGAAGTTAAATGTAGTTAAATGGTAATTATTTACTTAAAATATAAATGTCTTCTGTCTCTCCAGAGATCAAATATTATTTATGTAGATGGTTTAAACATTAGATGTTTTTGAGACCAGTGCATCTGCTAAAATATTTTCTTTCTTGTGCACCCCAGCTGAGCTAAGTCCTGAGAGGCTCTGGCTCTATCCAGTCAGACCTGGTTCCAGATATTAAGTGTTGGCATCCAGGTTGTATAGCATAACAAGATGCAACCAAAATTTAAAATAAAGAAATTCTATCATTGAAAAATATCTTTGACTCAATCAGTTGTTATGGTTGGTTTGAATTGCTAAATGATTAACAAGTCACAGCTCATCCTCACCATCAAATTGTAAAAAAGCAACAACAATAAAACAGAACAGATATTTCTCTCCCATATGTCCAAAGCCAAGTTACAGATTACCAAATCACATCAAATCAGGCTCCATGGTCGGATGTGTCATCCTGGATGTTTGGCATTCTAATATAGGTAAAAATGGACCCAATGTGCCGTTCTTGTGTGAAGATGTGTTGCTGTGTGAGCGTTCTTATTATCACAATCTGCCAGAGCTATATCAATGTTCAGCTTATACTTATACAGCATAAAGGCTTTTATAATGAATCAGTACAAATAGCAGAATAGGCTGCACTAATGCATTTTCCCAGTCTGTTGAAGATAAATGAATTTGACTGTTGCTAATCTGAAGGTTTATTTTTTTATATATAAACAGGGAAGCTGGAGACAGGAGTATCAGTAAAAAGCAAGTGACACAGTAACAAGACACAGTATTGCAATGAACTTGCTGTTAAAAAAGGGACAACCCATAAATAGATGAATAAAACCAGAAGAGAACAAAGAGCAGCTCATACTGCTTGTTATGTAATGACAGTCCAGCCTATAAACAGGGAGGTGGACTTTGCTCCTCCTCGAACGGGCTTGTGGAGGCGACTCCACAAATCTTTCATCACATCAAGTGGCAAACGGTCCAGAAACAAGGAAACTAGTGGTGTGTGAAAATACAGCTGCCCATTAACACAGAGATTTGAGGAGAAACACACACACATACACACACGCAACAGAGAGAGTGCGCAGTGCTGTGAGTTTAATGAAGTCAGCTATGCTTTTCTGGCAGCCTGCGGTGGCTTCAGTGTACTTTTTACTCTTACAGAGAGTAAAAAAAATTTAGAGTGACCAATTGACCTAACAAGCATCTTTAGAATGTGGGAGGAAGCCGTAGAATGTGCAAACCCCTTCTTGCTGTTCACCCTAATTGCAACCAATAAAATCAATAAATTGCTGAGGAAGAACAATAAGACATGTGAGGTCTTCTGGCCATGTAGTAGTATTTTTCTGTCTATTCAAGTAAAACAATCATAAAAGATTTTGGTACTTTCATCGCAGGTCATCTGTGGGTTTTCAACTCACATGAATCTTCTGCTGGTGTCCCACTGGGTGAATTTATGCTTTTTTTGTCTGCAGCATGACTTAAGGTCCCACCAGGAGAATTCCAGAAGTAAAGTGCTTCAGAGCGCTGCCTGTCCAAACCTTAGACCTAATGTAAAAATGATTTATATACAGTGTATGTGCTGCACATTTTTAAGAACATTCAAGAAGCAAGAGGGGACGAGAAGGATTTCTCTGCCACTGTTTTACATTACTTTCCTTCTTCTCCCACTCTCTGCATGCATATATAACTGTATTAAAATGCAGCCAAATCCCTGATAAGGCAGTTCTCATTTATATATCATTCTGTTTCTGTTTTTAGACAGCGTAGTAAGTCGCTAAAAGTGACTAAAATGTTGATGGACTTCATGTTGATTGGCAGTTGCAGCAACATCAAAGCTGCATGATTAAAATAGTTGTAAACACACACACAAGCTAATAACAGTGGCAGTACAGTGAATTTCATTAATGTATTTTTTCTGTAACTGGAGTCCACTGATGATCTTTTACTTTAAAAAAGTAAGTGTGGTTGGTGTGGATTGACTCAGCTTGGCCATGCCGGGGTACCAAAATAGATTCAGTGCATATCTTTTGCGAAACAGAGTGGAGGGTTGCTTCCAGGGCTCATCTGGTGGGACCCTTTTATGTATTGAATGGTGTGTTAGCAATCAACCTGCACCTGGCACAGCATAGCTAGAACACATTGCAAACGCACCCATGGGACTTCCTCAAGGGGTTCATAACTCTGAAGAAAAAAACTCCATCACCTTGTGATTACAGATATTCACCTTCTAAGTCAGAGACTAAAACCTGCATGTTAACCTTGTCACTGCATGTCAGCATTTAGCTCAAAGCACCACAGTCCTTTATAAATTCAGATTTAAATTCCTGGTGTCTATCTGCATGAAATGCTCCAAGCAGCTGGTCATGCAGCACATTCAGAACAGTCTCCCTGCAAACTTGGACCCCCGACAGTCTGCCTTAAAAACCAACCAATAAACAATGGATACTGCCTCAGCTTTACACCACCTATGCCCAGTTCTATTTGATTAACCCTTATGCACTGTTCGGGACATTTTTGTCCTGTGAGAGTAATTTTTCTGTTTATTTTGGCCATAACTTTGTCAATATGTGAGCAAATTGAATCATTTTTGCTCAACAAGCTTAATTTTACATATATTTTGTTAATATGATTTTAAAATTTTTCGTAGGTCAACAGTACACTGTGGGCAAATTTTACCCCCTTCCGTGTTGTTTGGGACAAAAACTTCCTCTAACTTTAACTGTTTTAAAAATATATCAGATAAATATATTGTCAGGGTCTGAGCCAGGGCTTTTATTTGGATAGTTTGTTTTCTGTGTGCATTAATTTTAGTTTTACTAGTTACTTCCTGTTTTATTTTGGTACCTGTCTCTTTCCCTTGTGTTTCAGGTCTGTTTACTTCCCCTGCCTCATGTGTGCTCCCTTCCCCCTCCTGTGATTACCTGCTCCGCCCTAATGTGCTTCACCTGTGTCCTATTGTCTTCCCGCCCTCCTGTGTATAAAGTCTGTGTGTTTCCTCCCTCTTGTTGCCAGTTCGTCTTGTGAGTAATCCTAGCGACACAGCCGTCCAAGTAGCCTTTCTGCTCTTGTGATTTTCCCCAGTGTGTTTTCGAGTGAGTTTTGGATTATCCTGTGTATTACCTATTTTTGGATCGGACTACTGTTTTTGCCCTTGCCCTTTTGTTACCTCTGCGTCGCGGACTCATCAATTGTGTACCGATCACTGCTTTGGACTTTGACCACTGTTTTTGCCTTTGCCCTTTTGATACCTTTGCCACGCTGACTGATTACTCGTGTACCGAACATTGGCTTGTATTAAACACTGAGTATTGCCTGATACTTCCGGCTCCGCTGCGTTTGTGTCCTCCATCTTATATCAGCCCTGACATTACGAACTGGCCAGAAAATGGACACAGCAGACGTTGAGCCAGTCCGAACGGTGCTTTCGGGGCAAGGCTGCCGACTGAAACAGCAGGAGGAACAACTCGAGCGTCTCCACCAGGTTTACTTGGAATTGTCGGGAACATCCGAGCGACAATTTGCTTTCTTGAGCGATCAGATCGGCCGGCTCGCTCACCAGCTACAACCGCAGCGCCTTCCTGCTAACCCGTCGGCCAGTTCAGCGCCCACCGACGCCGCCGCTCCTCCGGATCCAGTTCAGACCGCCATGTTCCAGATTCCTGTGGCTCTCCCCGAACGTTTTTCGGGGGAAACAGGTGACTGTCGCCCCTATATCACCCAGTTCCGACTCCTGTTCGCTCGACAGCCCGCCGCCTTCCCCACGGATGAATTGAAGATCTCCTGCTTCATCTCTCGTCTGTCCGGGCGAGCCGAAGCATGGGCTACGGCGGAGGTGGACAACGCCATGCCCAGCTGCGATAACTACGAGGCCTTCGTTGCAGCATTCGCCCGGGTCTTCCAGCGATCCCGGCCTGGCAGGGAGGCCGCTCGGTCTCTCTTTAGCATCTCGCAGGGAAAACGCAGCGTGGTGGACTATGCTATTGAGTTCCGAGCACTGGCCACCGACAGTGGGTGGAATCCTGCTGCTTTGTTTGATGCCTTCTTAAATGGGCTCTCCGAAGAATTACAGGACCGACTTATTTCCGTGGATTACCCCCCCACACTTGACGAACTAATAACTCTTGTAACAAGGATCGAGAACAGACTTCAGGATAGGAACAAATCCTCTAGTTCTCATGCTAGGGCGAACAACCAGAACACCCCACTAACCCCCTCTCTACCATCTTCCACAGGTGAACTCCCGTCCACTACCCGGGCTGAAAAGCCCATGCAGCTAGGACGGAATCGACTCACGCAGGCCGAACGGGATCGACGGATGAGGTCTGGTGAGTGTCTTTACTGTGGTCAGAGGGGTCATGTGATTAGAGAATGCCCGGTTCGCCCTCTCTCGTCAGTAACCGTGGGTAATCTGGCGAGCGGGGGCTCATCTCCCACTAATTCCTGTACTCTAGATGCTTCTATTGTTTTTCAGAATGGCACACTCCCAGTTAAAGCTCTAGTAGATTCTGGTTCTGAGCAAAACCTCATTGACCATGAGCTGGCCAGGCAGGTTGGCATCACCATTGAACCACTCAATTACTCTGTCCCAGTTACTTCACTTAATGGCCGTGTGGTATCTACTGTTAAATATCGTACGGCTCCTGTTCACCTCATAATCTCTGGTAATCATCATGAACACACAAGATTTTTTGTATTTAACTCACCCAATAATCCAGTAGTACTTGGTCATCCCTGGTTTGTCCTTCATAACCCCGTCATTGATTGGCCCACCAGCCGTCTCATCGGCTGGGGGGACCACTGTCATGCTACGTGCCTGCGCTCAGCTCTACCCCCCTCCAGTGACCCCTCTGGCCCTGCTAAGGCGCCGCCCTCACCAGACCTATCCATAGTCCCACCTGAATATCACGACCTAGCTGAAGTTTTTAGCAAGGCTCTCTCACTTCCTCCCCATCGTCCTTATGATTGTGCCATCGACCTCCTGCCAGGGGCTACCTTACCCAAAGCACAGCTGTATAGCTTAGCCAAGCCTGAGCGGGAGGCAATGGAGAATTATATCTCAGAATCTTTGGCTTCTGGTATAATTCGGCCGTCCACCTCACCTGTTGGAGCCCCATTCTTCTTTGTGGGAAAGAAGGACGGAACCCTCAGACCCTGCATAGACTACAAGAAACTGAATGCAATAACCATAAAG
Organism: Parambassis ranga; assembly: GCF_900634625.1. NCBI lineage: Eukaryota > Metazoa > Chordata > Actinopteri > Ambassidae > Parambassis > Parambassis ranga. The sequence continues at coordinate 1,503,613 of NC_041039.1, read as the reverse complement.
AACCGCTACTCTCTGCCGCTAATGAACTCTGCTTTCGAGACTTTGCAGGAAGCTCGGGTTTTTACAAAGCTGGACCTTCGAAGCGCCTACCACCTGGTGCGTATTCGTTCAGGGGATGAGTGGAAGACAGCCTTCAATACACCTTTGGGACATTTTGAGTATTTGGTGATGCCATTTGGGTTAACGAATGCTCCTGCTGTATTTCAACATTTGATCAATGATGTTCTCAGGGACTTTCTACATAGGTTTGCTTTTGTGTATCTCGATGACATCTTGATCTTTTCCAGAAACATTACCGAACATCGGCGGCATGTTCGACTTGTACTCCAACGCCTGTTGGAGAACAAACTGTTTGTGAAGGCTGGCAAATGTGAGTTTCATTCCTCCACTGTATCTTTCCTTGGTTTTGTTGTGGCCGGGGGGGAGGTGAGACCTGACCCAGATAAAGTCAAAGCAGTGCTGGAGTGGCCTACCCCGACCAGCCGCAAACACCTACAAAAATTCCTGGGCTTTGCCAACTTTCTCAGGAGGTTCATTCGGGGCTTTAGTGCGGTGGCTGCTCCTCTAACAGGTCTCACTTCTCCCTCGGTTCCCTTTGTTTGGTCTGTGGCAGCTGAAGCAGCCTTCACTCGCCTTAAGACCTTGTTTTCCTCCGCGCCTGTCCTCATCCAGCCTAACCCTTCCAATCAGTTTGTAGTAGAGGTAGACGCCTCTAATCACGGGGTGGGGGCTGTTCTGTCACAAAAGTCTGAAAAAGACAATAAGATGCACCCCTGTGCTTACTTTTCTCGCCGTCTGACCCCAGCAGAACGTAATTATGATGTGGGCAACCGAGAACTTCTAGCCATTAAGTTAGCCTTAGAAGAGTGGCGTCACTGGTTGGAGGGGGCAGAACAGCCCTTTGTGGTTTGGACAGATCACAAAAACTTATCTTACATCCGAACTGCAAAGCGGCTGAACCCCAGGCAGGCGCGGTGGGCATTGTTTTTTGACCGTTTCCAATTTACAATCTCTTACCGCCCTGGCTCAAAGAATGTGAAGCCTGACGCTCTCTCCAGACAATTCGAGCCTGAGGAAGAGGACAGAGAGCCAGAGAACATAGTACCATCCTCCTGTGTGCTTGGCGCACTTACCTGGAACCTCACTGATGACATCAAAAGAGCTCAGACTCAGGAACCGGACCCTGGTGGTGGTCCTGCTAACCGCCTGTTTGTTCCTCAGAGTGTTCGCACTAAAGTACTCCAGTGGGCACATGCCTCCCGCCTTACCTGTCACCCTGGGGCTCGCCGAACTGAATCCTTCCTCCGACGACGATTCTGGTGGCCCGGTCTGGTAAGAGACGTCAGGGAATTTGTGGGAGCTTGTGCCATCTGTGCCCAGGGGAAAACCAGTAACCAGCCGCCGGCAGGGGAGCTGCAGCCACTCCCTGTACCCACCCGGCCATGGTCACACATAGCTATAGACTTTGTGACTGGATTACCCCCGTCTAAGGGAAAAACTACAATTCTCACAATTGTGGATCGATTCTCTAAGACTGCTCACTTTGTAGCTCTTTCCAAGCTACCATCTTCCGCGGAAACTGCACAACTTATGATTAAGCATGTTTTTTGTTTACATGGGCTCCCACAGGACATCGTCTCTGACCGAGGTCCTCAGTTCATCTCACAAGTCTGGCGGGCCTTCTGCACAGCCTTCGGCACCTCCGCCAGTCTCTCCTCAGGGTTCCACCCTCAGACCAACGGCCAAACAGAGAGGGCCAATCAGGATCTGGAGTCAGCCCTACGCTGTGTCTGCACCCGACGCCAGTCCACCTGGAGCACGGACCTCCCTTGGGTTGAGTATGCACACAATTCGCTCACCTCTTCTGCTTCTGGTCTCTCTCCTTTCGAGTGCTCCATGGGTTTCCAGCCACCGCTATTCCCTGAAGAAGAGAGAGAGGTAGCTGTACCGTCCGTCCAGCATCAGTATCGCCGGTGCAGGCGCGTTTGGAGGGAGGCCCGTGCTGCCCTGCTCCGTTCGTCCGCTACCAACAAGAGGCTGGCTGACCGACACCGCTCCCAAGCTCCAGACTACTCCGTTGGACAGCAGGTCTATCTCTCCACATCCAATATCAAACTTCATACCGAATCTAAGAAACTTTCACCCAGGTTCATCGGACCATTCGAGATCATCAAGATCATCAATCCTGTGGCCGTCAAACTCCGCCTCCCCAGAACTCTCCGGATTCACCCTGTGTTTCATGTTTCCCAGTTGAAACCCTACACCACCAGCCCACTTCAACCACCTGCTACACCCCCACCACCACCCAGAATCATCGATGGTCAGCCAGCCTACACAGTCCGCAGACTCCTGGACGTCAGACGACGGGGCAGGGGCCTGCAATATCTGGTGGACTGGCAGGGTTATGGCCCTGAGGAGAGATCATGGGAACCGGCCTCAAGGATTTTGGATCCCACTCTCATCCAAGACTTCTACCGCCTCCATCCGGATACACCAGGTAGTGCGCCAAGAGGCGCACGTTGAGGAGGGGGTACTGTCAGGGTCTGAGCCAGGGCTTTTATTTGGATAGTTTGTTTTCTGTGTGCATTAATTTTAGTTTTACTAGTTACTTCCTGTTTTATTTTGGTACCTGTCTCTTTCCCTTGTGTTTCAGGTCTGTTTACTTCCCCTGCCTCATGTGTGCTCCCTTCCCCCTCCTGTGATTACCTGCTCCGCCCTAATGTGCTTCACCTGTGTCCTATTGTCTTCCTGCCCTCCTGTGTATAAAGTCTGTGTGTTTCCTCCCTCTTGTTGCCAGTTCGTCTTGTGAGTAATCCTAGCGACACAGCCGTCCAAGTAGCCTTTCTGCTCTTGTGATTTTCCCCAGTGTGTTTTCGAGTGAGTTTTGGATTATCCTGTGTATTACCTATTTTTGGATCGGACTACTGTTTTTGCCCTTGCCCTTTTGTTACCTCTGCGTCGCGGACTCATCAATTGTGTACCGATCACTGCTTTGGACTTTGACCACTGTTTTTGCCTTTGCCCTTTTGATACCTTTGCCACGCTGACTGATTACTCGTGTACCGAACATTGGCTTGTATTAAACACTGAGTATTGCCTGATACTTCCGGCTCCGCTGCGTTTGTGTCCTCCATCTTATATCAGCCCTGACATATATTTTTGAATTCTTTTGCATAGACCTTATAATTAACTTCAGTTCTGATCAAAAGTAGTGAAAAAATAATTTTCCCCCAGGATTTTAACCCTTTAATCACTAATTTCATAAGGGGTGGTGCTGAAAATTGAAAAAAAACAAAACACACACAAAATGACTCATTTTTAATAGAAAAGGTAAATGTGGACGGGATTTTTTGAACCACTATCACAGTCTTGGGCATGTCAAACATTAGTAACAACATTGACTTTATTGCATTATTAGTTTTTGCACAGCACTGGATTATCATTTTTTCTCCCTTACGTGTTGTTCGTGGACATTTTTGTCCCATAGACTTTCATTATGACCACATTTTTTGACTGCATAGCCATGGCACTACATAATCATGCATTCTTGATTGTTGGTGGTTTACCCTGTTGGTAGGAGGTAAAATTTGTGATTTTTACAGTTAACAACCTGATGACCCTATTAATAGGGTCATTAATACCCCAACACAATTAAAGCATTTGCGGCGGAGAATGAAGCTGGATGGTGGTGTAGGGGAATTATTGTCGGTTTGGGTGCAAGAGGGTCCGGGTTTGAAACTCATGATACGCGAATCAGCAAGGGGTCCTCCACACACACACACAAACCGAGAGTTTCGCCAATGCAAGAGAAACGTGATCAATAACTTTTCTTTTACTAAAATGTACACAATGACAAATTGAAATTAACTGCGTTTAATGCTATGAAATTATTAGATATAAATAATATTATATATATATATTATATATAATAATATCATATTTTGCTTTGCAGCAATCAAACTGATAAATGTATCAATGTAGCTAATATATTTCACTATCTAACTGATTGATCTATAACTATATATTGATATAGCTACATTGATTGCTAAGGATGTCCTATCGATGAACACACTAAGTGATTCACAACCCGAACCAATCACATGACTCGTATGCCGTTCGAAGCACTCCACTGCTTCAAACGTCACTGAAGTGCTTCAAATGTCACTGAAGTGGTTCAAACGTCACTAGTCACGTGACCGAAGCAAGCCTCAGCACAGTGGTTCGAAACAATTGCTTCATGAGCTACCGCGCATGTGTCGGAGCCTCGGGTGTCAGAGGACCATCCTTTTTTGTACCGTGCATGCGGCAATAAATGTCTATATAGACTGCACTTCCACCTATGTCTCAAGCCTCCTACATGTAAAGTCGAGCCGCTACACGGCCATCCTAACAATGACATTACCTAACATGGATTGCTAAGATGTTTCTATTATAATATTTAGTCAAGTTATTGCTGTTAAAAGTGGGTCTACATGCTCTTGGAACATGGGAGGTATTTTATATTTCATATATTTTTTTATTTTTTTTGGCTTTATTATGGCATATATTATATATATTATATATATTATGGCATGGTGAAAAAAGTTACATGTTGTTCATCTTCATGTTTTCACACAAATACTATGAGAATTAAAAGAATAACTTATGTTACGTAAGATGCATTACATCACCAAAAATTCATTTTGTGATGCAATGCAATAATAAAGAAGCATCAATCACAGTTAAGACTGCATGATGAAAATAGTACAGTTTATGGGGGAATAATAATAACAAAAATAGTTAGGATATTAAGGACATCTCATGATAAACACAATCAGATAAAGGACTGTTTGTTCTGGTGATTACTTGTTTTGCATTGATATTGTATTTGTGATTAAACAGGAATCATGTGTACTTACCTCTCCCAGCAGCATAAAGTCAGTACTGATTTCCTCTGCTGAATTAAGGCTGCTGTCATATATATGTCTATAATGCCATGAACCAAAGGAGAACACAGTCTACATCAGGTCAGACACCAAGGGCATTGTCTCATGTGATTAAACAGGAATCATGTGTTGTAATGTACTTACCTCTCCCAGCAGCATAAAGTCAGTACTGATTTCCTCTGCTGAATTAAGGCTGCTGTCATATATATGTCTAGAATGCCATGAACTGAAGGAGAACACAGTCTACATCAGGTCAGACAACAAGGGCATTGTCTCATTATTTCAGCTGTGTAACAATGGTTATGAACAACAAAAGAAAGAACCTAATGTATCGTGGCGGAGCCAGTGTGAAGAGGACTTTTTTTTATCTAAAATTAAACACTGTAGGCTGAACAGAGAGGCTGTTTAAACTGCCTGAAATCCAAAGTCCAGACAGTACATTTTTTACATGCATAAACACCACATTGTGGGCCCTGAAGTGTCTCCTACATCAGTGATTCAGCAGCACTTCTACCTTAAGGTGATGCGAGAAGCTTGTGGTCCCACTCATCATTAAAAAAAAAACAAATCTCTTGTATTAAGGTCAGCTCTCATCCTTTGGTGTTTACAGCAGACAACTGCAGCATAATTCAATATGGCTATGATGTTACCAAATCATGTCATGAAAATATACAATAACTTGTGACAAATGATGCAGTGATTTCCCTAAATTTTGCATAACACTGTACACATATACATATATATTGTCCAAAACATGATCTGTGGATCCTACAATATGCTTACAAACAGTATCATTAGTGTCACCTGGACCTGATCAGCTTGTTTGGTACAGCACATGATTGGATGTTAATTGCTTATTAGAACCATGCACTACATTAATGAGGAAGCATTTACATTTATTGAGTATTTACTATTAGTATTTATTGAATAGGGTTTTACCTTAAAATCATTAGCCATTATGTAGCTGTATAACTATTATATAATATCTAGCATTAGTGTAGAAAGACCAATCTTAACAAAAGTCTTGTATACAAAAACGTTTCTTACTATACATACTAATGTAGAGTTGCAGGATGGTCTTGCACCTTTATGCTAATTTAACTTAAACTTTGTGTTGTCAATGATTCGTTTCATACACAATTTTCTTAAAAAAAAGTTACAGTATACAGACACTTGAGATGTGACGTGTCTAATCTGGATAAATAAATAAAACAACTGAATGTATCTTTGAAGAGAGATTGATTCTGTTTAAGTTCAAACCTGGGTTGCACTTGTGATGTCTACCAATTTAAACGACTAATCAATCATTAATAATACTACAAATAATTTTACAAACAAAGAAAGTTTATCACAGTTGAAGAATAAGACATAACATGAAGATATGTCATAAAAACTATACTTATATACAACCTGGGTGTTTCATATAAGTGATGTAACCGGTCCTGCATACGTATATCTTTCTCTCTGAGAGAGAGACGATAGGAATTTTAGTGATCTCTTTTTAGTTGATATACGTTACTCAGTATCGGGTCTGCTTGAGTGACAGACTAAAGAGTTGGGCAGCAATTCATAGTAAATGAACTATACGATGAGGCAAAAGGCTTGCGCTGCTTTTACAAAGGATGCCCTCTAGTTACAGCAGCATGAGACAAAGGCTGAACATAATACCCGAAGGAGTTGTGTTTACGGGTAAAATGTCTGATAATCAGCATTAATGTCGGGTGAAGGCAGCAGATTTGCAAAGCCTTAAGGTGACTGAAAGTGGTATAAGTTACTCTATTATGTGATTTATTGTGAATTATAATGGCACCAGTGTGCATGCTGGCCAACACACTCCTCAGGCTCAGAAACAGACGAGAAAGGAGAGTGATGCTCCTTTTATTCATCTAAACCTCCCTCCGAAACAGGTTCAAACCAGCTCCAATAGACTCTGACAGAAAAATCTGACAGGGCTGGATATTAAAAAATCCATGTTCTCCTTGAGCAATTACATAAGACTATAAGAAATGTCACTGTGCATTACTAGAGGAAGGTTCCACTATTTTGTATCATGACTACAGCCAGTCAAAACCTGGCTGATGGCTTTTCCAGGCATAACAGGGAATGACAGGATGGCTCACAGGAACATAATCTTCCACTTCCACATTAAATGTTCCAGACTGTGTTAGGAAAGCAAATACGGTCTTTATGCAGAAAGGAAGACCTCCGTTTCTAGAACTTTAGATAAAACTTTATTAATTAAAAAGTTACACATTAAACATAAGAGTGTAAATATATATAAAAAAAATCAAAGCACAGTGAGCAATAGCAGTATGACTGTACACAATGTATGTTGTATCGCTGTATATAAGGTGATAATAAAGGTGCTAAAATATAAACGAGTTGCGAGTATGACCATTATCTGTTCTACCAGCTCTCCTCCCTACAGAAAAGGGGAGGAGTTATACAGTCTGAAGAACCTTCTGTGGCGTTCTGTGCTGCTCCTCGGTAGTCTCAGTCTACTGCTGAATGTGCTCCTGTAGGACAGCAGTGTGTCATGCAGGGGGTGAGACGTGTTGTAAAAAATACTAAGGAGCTTTCTCAGTATTCTCCTCTCTGTCACCTCCACCACAGACTCCAGCTCAACTCCTAGGACTGAGCCAGCCTATCTAATGAGCTTCTTGAGAGTTAATAGGGTGGTACATCATAATGTTACATGTTCTCTCAAAGTAACTCGCTACATAATAATTATAGCAGTAATAAGCATGAACCAGCAGCAGCCTCCGCGGCTGAGAAATAAAGCTCACTAGGAAGAGTTAAAAATTGCAGTCCTCCCTGCAGCCTCTACGGGATGGCTCCAAAAGTAAGTCAAGCCTGATAAACTCCCATGTTAAAATGTCCAACTCTACAGCAGAAATAAACATATTCACAAACTGGTACAAAACACTTTTGGTCTCTATAGATTGATAGGGCCCGAGCATGAAACGTGCGAGAGCCCTATTGAAATGCAAAAGTTTATTATTATTATCGGTTATTCTTAGTCCGGACACGATATCACGATTTTGACCCCATGAACATGCTCAAAAACTCACCAAATCTGGCACAAAATTGTCCCCCGACGAAAATCGCGAATTGATACTGTCGCAATTGGCGGGCGTGGCTGCATGGCTCTGCAGTGCCCCCTAAAGTGTAAAAATATTCACCACAAGTGCTACAGACCTGAAACTCGGTACACTGATGTATTGCCTCGTGACAAGAAAAAAAGTGTCTTGGTCGATAATTCCACGATGTATTCGCCAACGCCATTCGCCAATGCACAGGAAATTGATGTATTTGTGGCTGTATCTCCCACAAACTTCATCCTAAGTGGATGAAAAAAAATCAGGCATGCTGAGCCTGTCATTGAGCTGATACTCTCATAGCGTCACCTACTGGCAGCATGAATTGTGTTCAGGCTGATTTTCCATGTTCCACACCTCGTATTTGAACTCCTCCTCCTAGGGAAATACTCTGATGGACCTGACATTTTGTCACATGGTTCTGAAGACATGGTTGAGCAAAAGTTATTAAAAACGCAGCTCGATGTTACACCCTGTGGGTGGGGCAACGCCACGAAGGTGACCTTTCGCCACCATAGAGAAAGCTGCTGTGTTTCCTGATTTATCTACCTGCCTCTTACTCTATCATGACTACAGCCCCTGTACACCTTTTCATGTCACCTTATCATCATATGCGCGCATGGCCACGTGGCTCAGCAGCGCCCCTTAGAATGAGATCTGACTCCCCATTTGACCTACAGACATGAAAATCGGTACACATATGTACGTAGAGAAGATTGAAGCAAGGCGTCTGGACTTGTAGAGTTTTCTTGAAGACGTTTCACTGCTCATCCAAGCAGCTTCATCAGTTCTAACTGTTTGGTGGGGAAACATGGTTTATATGTGGTTGCAGACCTCAGTGGGTGGGTCTGGGTAAAACTTAAATAAACAATAGCACTAAATGTTTCCATACTTACCTGTGATGTTCTGGCTGACTGGGCCAGGTGTGTCTAACGACTGGCTAACGACTATGAAACTGCCGGAGGGGGACTGGTTGACAGCCCTTTGTTCTTACTGTGAGTATGTGTAAACTTCCTGGGAATGGATGGAATCACTGCATTGTATGTGGTAGAAAGATGATGTCTGAGGCCACCACCTCTGTTAAGGGAAGGTTTTTCCAGCTTAACATAGATGGCTTCCTTGACTCCTCTTTCATACCACCTTTCCTCCCTGTCTAAAATGTGAACATTGTTGTCCTCAAAGGAGTGTCCTTTGTCTTTGAGGTGGAGGTGAACAGCTGAGTCTTGTCCTGAGGAGGTGGCTCTCCTGTGCTTAGCCATTCTTCTGTGGAGTGGTTGTTTAGTTTCTCCAATGTACAGATCAGAGCATTCCTCACTGCACTGGACTGCATATATCACATTGCTGTGTTTCTCCCTGGGAATCTTGTCCTTCGGGTGAACCAGTCTCTGTCTCAGTGTTGTCATAGGTTTGAAATGGACCGGGATGTCATGGTTGTTGAAGATCCTGCGGAGTTTCTCTGATACTCCTGATACATATGGAATGGAGATGTTCTTTCTCTGTCGGTTGTTGTCCTTCTTTTTGTTGGGGGGTCTTGTTTTTGTGGCTTTGATGAGTGCCCACTTTGGGTAGCCACAGGTTTGCAGGGCCTTCCTGATGTGGTGTTGCTCCTTCTTCTTCCCCTCTGAGCTGGTTGGTACAGTTTGTGCTCTGTGCTGCAGGGTCCTGATGACTCCCAGTTTGTGTTCCAGTGGGTGGTGTGAATCAAACAACAGGTACTGGTCCGTGTGTGTGGGTTTCCTGTACACTAACACATTGAGGCTCCTGTCCTCCTCAATATGTACTGTGCAGTCCAAGAAGGCCAGATAGTTATCCTTGGTGTCCTCCCGAGTGAACTTGATGTTGTTATCCACTGCGTTGATGTGTTCTGTGAACCGTTCCACTTCGTTGGTCTTGATTTTGATGTGGTGTCAGGAGTTCAGCCAAGTGCTTAGCCACATTGTATGTGACTGAGTTTGTGCTGCTGACGATGGGTCTGAGGGGGACTCCTTCCTTGTGTATCTTGGGGAGTCTATACAGGCGTGGAGTGGCTTCCCCAGGATACAGTCGGAAGTAGAGCTTGCGGTTGATGATTTGGTCCTTCTCCAGTTTTTGTAGGTAGCTGACTAGTTTCTTCTTGTAGTTTCCGGTGGGGTCCCTCTTCAGTGTCTCATATTTGGCTGTGTCACTGAGGAGATCTGTCACTATGGAGTGGTAGTCCTGTGTGTTGAGCACCACTGTGCATCTTCCTTTGTCTGCTGATAAGATGGTGATGTCCCGGTCCTTTTGTAGTGCAATCAGGGCCTTCCTTTCATCACTGGAGAGGTTGGATGGCGGTGCTTTAGCAGTGGAGAGTGTGGCTGTGACCTTCAAGTGGAGTTGCTCAGCTTCTGTGTCTGTCAGGTTGTTGTTCTTGATGGCTGACTCTGTGGCTGTGATGAGGTCCACCACTGGAATCTGCTCTGGCGAGATGGCAAAGTTGAGTCCTTTGGCCAACACTTCTTTTTCCGGCTGGCTCAGTTGTCTGTCTGAAAGGTTCTTTACCCATTTGTCCTGGGTGTCCTGCTGTGGTGGTGAGTGGTCTTCCCTCCTCCATGTGTGAAGGTTAGCAGCATTTTTAACAGAGAAAACAGTTTTCAATTTATGGAATTTGCGTTTTTGTCGTTCCTTACCCCTGGTGTGCTGTGCCGTCTGGACATTTTCAGTCAGTTTGATGACTTCATCCATGACTTCGCTGGGAAGGAGGGTGGCAAGCTGTGATCTTGTCTGCTCCGTGGTGACCATGAGAGCATCTATGGTGAAGTTGATCTGTCTGATTCTTTCGTTGAGGAGTTGGTTCTGTGCTTTCTGCAGGATGGTGTCTGCTCTGTGGCCCTTGACAGTGGATCCGAGACGTAGGCTGTTCGGGGTTAACCTTTCCTGTCTGCATCTCAGGCTGAAGCGTAGGTGGTTCCTGTAGTCTGCCAGTTTCCTAGAGGTCTTTTCATGTTCCCTCACCAATTGTAGGGTGTCCTTCCCAAAGTGATTGGCAACATGTTGATGAAGATTCTCAGTCATCCAGGTCATCATACGTAGAGAAGATTGAAGCAAGGCGTCTGGACCTGTAGAGTTTTCTTGAAGACGTTTCACTGCTCATCCAAGCAGCTTCATCAGTTCTAACGGTTTGGTGGGGAAACATGGTTTATATGTGGTTGCAGACCTCAGTGTATCTGTTGGAAGAATTCTACCTTAATTTGCTTTTTACTATTAATTAATTATAGTGTATGGTGATTAATCATTACTATCATAGTCCTGTGATCCTGTTTTATGATTGTGCTTGTGCCTATTCTAAGATGTGTGTATTCTGAGAAGTTGTGTCTGTCAGATAACAGAGGGTATAAGAAGGGAGCTGCTCTGAAAAGACCTTGAGCACTCCTACAGAGGCTACTGTCTGTGTGTGTGACTGCTCCTTCCTGCAGGAATAAAAGCACTTGAGTGATTAACAGCTGATATTTTGGGTTTTATTCCTAACAGTATCACTTCGCAGACACATATGTATCACCTCAAGACGAGAAAAAAAGTATCTTGGAGGCATCCTCTAAAACGCACAGGAAGTCCGCCATTTTGAAAAAACTGCGCCATTTTGCATTTTTCAGTCCTCAAACTTTTGTTGTTCTCGTCTGCCCTGCAGACCACAGTTCATGCCGGTATCGGGGGACAGAGGTCATGGGACGATAGGGGAGGCGGTGGCTGCCGATCCCACGGACCGAAAGGAGTGCGAGGGCCTGTCATCGCTGCTTGCAGCTTTAATTGTTTACCTTGTTTCTGTTGTGATCTTTGTTTTGTTATTATTGTTCCTAGTAAATCCTTAGTTTTCCTGGTGATTTTAGTTTATTTGTACTTAGTTTTTTCTCTGCTTTTGGGTTCCCCTGTGTGTTTGCAGTTGGGTGTTATGTTTGGTTTCCTGTTTTAAGTTGCCTTTTGTGACCTGCTCCGCCCTGATTGTGTTCACCTGTGTCTTGTTACCCTTGTCTACGGTACTTAAGTCTTGTGCACCCCTTTGTTTGTGCCAGATTGTCTTGTTTTTTATTATGGTTCCCTGTGTGTTTCGCCATTTCTAGTTTCAAGTGAGTTTTGTGTGATAAGATAAGATAAAACTTTATTGATACCGAAGGAAATTCTTGAAAAAAAAAAAAAAGATTTCTAGTGTTTCGGCTTCTTGTGTTAGACCCACACTTGTGTTGTGTGTTAGATTTAGCTTTTGCCTGCTCTTCTTTGCCTGGCTGGACAGCCAGAGTAAATCATACCAAATCAACAGGCAATTCCTTTTTTCGTTTTTAACTCATTGTGTAACGTTTGCATGATGTTCTGAGCAGACCATTGGCAGCTCACTGTCTGCATCACACGGTGCTACAGGGCTTGGTTGTTGGTTACAGCAACGCAGAGGGCTCTGAAGGTGCACAACACTGGTTCAGCACTTTGACACAATTCACCACAAGACTAAACATGCTTCTTCATACAACCTGCTATCAGAGAGCATCTTTACTGTACAAGTCACCTTCTTCAAAACACCGACGGCTGGATAAAAGCAACTTTCCAGAAATATGAACATTTGTAAAACATGAATTTGTCTCATGTGAGCAGACTGACTGTTATAAACTGTGATGTTTTATTGGTGCAGCAATGAGCAATCCATCTTTGCTTGTTAACATTCTCTGTTGTTAAACTGCCAGCTTTACACATTGCGTGAGACGCGGCACTTTTCTCAAACAGACTCCGTAATTTAACATGCATCTGTCAACATCTCGCTGGCATGCACTGCAAACCTGTGTAAACATTACATAAAATTAGACCCTAACTAAATGACTCCCACCTAGTCTACGTGACATTTTACTTCTAAACGAGACCTGCCTTATATCATCAGATCTTACCTTCACAGTAGTGCCACTGATTGGCTTGCACAAATTCTACAAGCTGGTAGTAGATTTTGATGTACTGAAACATGGTGTTTTTATCCAGTGACATTAAATTAGCATTTCAGCCTCTTTTTTGCATACTGGTAATGAGTCATTCAATGGTGGCTGTTGCGGAGAGCTAGGACTGTATGTTGTTTTAGTTATATTCGCCGGAACACCTCATACACACAGACACTCCGATCAGAGAGCGAGGCCAGACAAAGTAGAAATGGCCTTAATGATGAGGCACACTCCAGCTTCAGCTTTAAAATATCTTTATATGTTTCTGTCTGGTATCTGAAATTGACAAATACAATAAATGAGCTAGTTTAGCAGCAGATCTTAACTTGAACTTAGATAGCTGTTTGCACATTAAAGAAAAAGACAAATTGCTAATAATTAACGTTAGCATAAACGGGCGAAATATCGCCGCCTGATTTGCATAGGAAAAGATAATTAATACTAATCATAACTAAATAAAAATAAATAATAATAATTAAAGCTGCAAGCAGCGATGACGGGCCCTCACATTCCTTGCGGTCCTTGGGACCAGCAGCCGTCGCCTCCCCTATCGTCCCACGACATCTCTCCCCCCGGTACCAGCATGAGCTGTGGTCTGCAGGGCAGAAGAGTACACCAAAGCACACACATAGAAAAGACAGGTCCTCCGGACAGTAGGTGGTGCAGTGACTGTAGCATATCAGCATAGCAATGCGTGCAGAGTCAGATGTTCAGCAAAAAAGGTTCATCCACAAAAAATACATGTATTTCCTGTGTGTTGGCGAAGGGTCACTTTCATGGCGGCGCCACAGCCAGACCGTATAACGAATTGCTGCGTTTTTGATAACTTTTGGTCCCTAATGCCTTAAGAGTAACCAGACCAATATTCAGGTGGAATGAACAAATCCTCTAGGAGGAGTTTGTGAAAGTCCGGGGAGTGAAAAATGCAAAATGGCGCAGTTTTTCCAAAATGGCGGACTTCCTGTGCGTTTTAGAGGATACCTCCAAGAGACTTTTTTTCACGGCTACAGGTGTTACATAAGTGTACCAAGTTTCATGTGTGTAGGTGAAAGTGCAACCCACATGTCAAAGTAGGGGGCGCTGGCGAGCCATGTGGCCACACGCGCATGTGCATATAATTATGTCAATCTGTTCAGAATGACAGGCTCAGCATGCCTGATTTTTTTCATCCACATAGGATGAAGCATGTGGGAGATACAGCCACAAATACATGTATTTCCTGTGCGTTGGCGAAGGGTCAACTTCGTGGTGGCGCCACAGCCAGACCGTATGACGAAGTGCTGCGTTTTTGATAACTTTTGGTCCGTGACCCCTTAACGGCAAGCTCACCAATTTTCAGGTGTATCAAGCAATTCCCTTAGAAGGAGTTTGCGAAAGTGCGGGGTGTGCAAATTGGAACATGGCGTGGGTTTTCCAAGACGGCCAATGCCCTGTAGGGGGTAGATTTTTTTTTTTCCAAAGGCATGTTTCCTGGCATGAGGCGATATATCAGCGTACCAATTTTCATGGCCGTAGCTGTAACGCTGAATATTTTCAAATTCCAGGGGGCGCTGTAGAGCCATTTTCCAAGTCACTGTCTTGGTGACAGTTTCAGATCGCTATTTTTCGTGAACCTGACCTGTGTGCCAAATTTGGTGAGTTTTTGAGCACGTTCAGGGGTTCAAATTTGCGTCGAATGACGCGGAAGAAAAAAAGAGATTAATAAAAATAATTAAAGCTGCAAGCAGCGATGATCGGGCCCTCGCACTCCACGCGACCACCCCCTCCCCGTCACGCCGTCCCTTCCCACCCCCGCTCCCCCCACGAGCTGCGGCGATTTTGCCAGCGGTGGGAAAAAGCCGGCAGACAGAAGCAGAGATGTGTCAGTGCAACAAATCTCTCAATATATGTAAAAATTGTTAGTGTGCAGTAACCTCCTCTTTACAGTAGGTGGCGCTGTCCACAGATGTCCATACGTGGTCGGGGTCGGGTCTGTATTACATGTAAAAAATTTGAGGATTTTAGGAGCATCCGTGGTGGAGTTATATCAGTTGCAGTACCGTATGTGTCCACTGGGTGGATCCAGACACCATGAGAATAGTGCAGACCTGTCTGTGCATCAAACCTCAAAAAACATTTGATTCATACATGAAAAATGTCCAGAAGCAGTTACTTCCAGTGTCCTGTAGGTGGCGCTGTGCAGGTGACTCATGAGCATACAGACCTGTGGGGGGACGGACCGTTAGGACATGAAAAAAATTTGAGGACGCTAGGACGATGCACGGCGAAGTTATAAGCAGTTGATGTTTCATGGCGAAGGTTCAACAGTCGCCACCGCCACGGGCAGCATGATACAGAAAACCACACAGGTGTCTCTGTGGGACGTCAAATCTGTGATCCTCATTTCGCTGTGTAATGACAGGGAAGGATTAAACAGAGTGCATGTCAGTGAAGAACATGGCACTTCCTGTCTCCACCACAAGGGAGCGCCATAGATCATGATGACATAGAGACGTTCAGGGAGGGGCTCTGACCATGTGCAGAAAGTTTGAAGCCGTTTGGAGCAAGTATGTAGGAGAGAGAGCTGTTTGTGTATGAATGGCGAAGTGACGCCACAGCGGCCACGCCCTTTAACTTAGATAAAAGCTTTTGATAACTTTTGATCAGCATGGTCTCTAGGTGACAGCGACCGAATATGAAGTCAATCGGTCGAAGGAGGAGTTCGTCTGGATACCAAAGGTGGAAATCGCTGAAATTTGACCGCCAAAATCAAAATGGCTGACTTCCTGTGTGGTCTAGATCAATGGTGCAAGAGACTTTTATGTGCGCCTGGACGTGTTCTGTGTGTGTGCCGATTTTTGTCTTCCTACTCCAAAAAAACCCTTATGGAGAGGGGTGTTTAAAAAATCCAAGGAGGCGCCATTGAGCCAATTTGCCCCACCCACTTACACAACCCCCATCAGTTGCTAGGACATGCCCCCGAGAACGTTTGTATGAATTTTCATGATCATAGAAGGTCGTCAAGGTCATTAAAAACTCAAACGTAATCTCTCGGCGAAGGATCGACAGTCGGCGCACCTCCACACAGACACCATTGCACGCAGCTTCACGGCCTTCATAGTGTAGCTTCACCAAATAGTTGGGAAGGTTCTAGAGGTGAAATGAAGTTGATGCTGTCAACTATGTAGGAGCAGTACACGTCAGAGTAAAAAGAGGTCATTTCCTGCAGGGGCCACCACGAGTAAGTCACGGTTTCAACATATGGAGGTGTTCAGGGCGGAGCCCTCATCATGCTCATAATGTTTGAAGACGTTTGGATAAAATATGCGAGCGTGAGAGCCGTTCGAAGTTACATGGCAAAATCATGAATCGTCGCCGGACTTTGGCGAGCCACAGAGGCCACGCCCTTTAAGTTAGAGAAAAGCTTTTGATATCTTTTGATCAGCAGGTCCTTTAGGTGACCTCCAGCAAATTTCAAGTCAATCGGGTGAAAGCTCTACGAGGAGTTTGTCCGCATACCAATGGTTTAAATCGCCAAAATCGCCATTTTCCATCTAAGATGGCGGACTTCCTGTTGGGTTAAGGTCATGGTGTCAAGAGACTTTTTGGTGCATCTTGGTACGATAAACATGTGTACCGATGTAGGTCAAACGGGGAGTCAGATCTCATTCTAGGGGGCGCTGCTGAGCCATGTGGCCACGCCCACACATGATAAGGTGAAATGAAAAGGTGCACAGGGGCTGATGTCATGATAGAGTAAGAGGCAGGTAGGATTAATAAATCAAGAAACACAGCTTTCTCTATGGTGGCGAAGGGTCACCTTCGTGGTGTTGTCCCGCCCACATGGTGTAACATCGAGCTGCGTTTTTGATAACTTTTGCTCAGCTATGTCTTCAGAACCATGTGACAAAATCTCAGGTCTATCAGGGTATTTTCCTAGGAGGAGTTCGTTCAAATACGAGGTATGGAACATGGATAATAAACCTGAACACAATTCATACCGCCAGTAGGTGGTGCTATGAGAGCATCAGCTCATTAGCATATCAATCTGTTCAGAATGACAGGCTCAGCATGCCTGATTTTTTTCATCGAAGGGTCAACTTCGGAGGAGTAAAAGTGTTCTTAAAAGTGCGAGGACAAATTGGAACATGGCGTGGTTTTTTCACAATGGCGGACTTCCTGTAGGTCATGGAATTTTCATCCAAGAGGCTTTTTTTCTTGTCACGAGGCGATACATCAGTGTACCGAGTGTCAAGCCTGTAGCAGTTGCGGTGAATATTTTTACACTTTAAGGGGCGCTGCAGAGCCATGCAGCCACGCCCGCCAATGGCGACAGTGTCAAGTCACGATTGTCATCAGGGGGACAATTTTCTGCCAAATTTGGTGAGTTTTTAAGCATGTTCAGGGGGTCAAACTCACGACACCGGAGCTGGACCAAGAATAACAAATAATATACGCTTGCACTTCAATAGGGCTCTCGTACGTCTGTGCTCAGGCCCTAATAAATGCTTGCATTTCAATAAGGCTCTCGCACCACTCGGTGCTCGGGCCCTAATAATGCCCACTCACCGACACGGCGTACGAGTCCCAGTCAAGAGTTCCCAATCAGAAATAATAAAACAAACCGTCGCTATAGCTGCACTACAAACTAACATGCATTGCTATAGCTACACTTCAAAACACAAACGTTGCTATAGCTGCACTATAACTGTGCATGCTCCGCAGTTGCGGCATTCATGTATACATCCAACAGTCATCAACAACTATTACAGTCAAACACATAACACAGTACCTTAAACGTCCCACACCCACATTAGGAAATAAAGTTTTTCTACTGGAAAATCCCACACCTCCCACTTGGCCTACTGATCCTGGGATCGAAGTAGGCCACCATAGCATGTCAGGTTTGTACATATGAAATTTCACCCCATGCTTAACATAACTAACCAAAGAATCAAAGTGGTTTTAACATCTATTAACAACACAAATTGTTCTTAATGACATTGTGAGATCGTTCACCAAAACGCACCACCAGCCTCAAAGAAGGATGGTGCGGGGGGGGGGGTCTTGATCCAAAACCAACACACACCATGGTGGGTATCCTTTACTGTCCTTTACCAACTGAAACACACCATGGTGGGGAAGTCTTTTCTTGCTCTTCCACTGGTAGCAAAACCACCAGCCTCCTAACATCCCTGTGGAGGATGATGGAGGGGCAACTCTCAACATCCTGGTTTCTCCTGGACTGACCGCTCAGTGCGTTCTGGTCAGCTAACCATACTAGCCCTCCCGCCGTGACGTTCCGGTCAGGTGTGTGCCATTTTTGACGGATGAAGAGACCCGGACCTACTAGCTGACTCCACCGCTTCCAGAATTTATCAACCTCGATCTGGATCGCTCTCAGACTTACGGCAGGGTAAGTTGGATACTCAAACCCTTTGGTATCCCCACTAGGCCCTGCACGGCCAAGCAAGAGGGAGTTAGGGGTGATGACTTCTGGGTTTCATCTTGTACTTGGGCCCTGGCACCAATTGGTCTCTCATTTGACAGGTTAGCGGCCAAGTACAGGAGGGTCTGGAACTCCAACGCTGTCGGGTTATTTTCTCCACCAACACTGCTCAACGTCTTCTTAAATACACGGACAGCTGCTTCAGCTGCCCCATTTTGGTGGGGAGAGTCTGCTGGATGAAATACCAATGTCCAATCAGTTCCTGTAGCTGCTGCCTTCTTCTGAATCTGATCCCTGTTAATGTCCATTAGAAACTCATACAGTTCCTGTAACATCGGTCTGGCACCCACGAAGTTGGTGCCTTGATCTGACCAGAGCTTCCGTGGGTGGCCCCTGAGGGCTGTGAAGCGCTGGTACGTTTTTAGGAACCCTTCTGTGGACAGATCTTCCACTATCTCCACATGCATTGCTCTAGAAACCATACAGCTGAACACCACCCCCCACACTTTTATCTTTGTTCTCCGCTTTACAGCATCTCTGATGACATACGGGCCGAAGAGGTCCAGTGTCGTAAACTCGAAAGGTACAGCAGGCTTAATCCGTTCGAGTGGAAGCTCACTCATTACCTGTTTGCACATCTTTGCTTTGGTTTTCCGAGAATGATGTTCCTAGCAATCCTTGGCCCCTGTACCACCCATGCTTTAGATCTTACGTACAGAACTGTACCCGCAACACCTTCATGGTTCCCGTGTGAGAAGGGTGCTGATCCACGCATTGTAGGGAACCAGGGGTACACCAACCCCCCCATGGGTAAAGGCTTGAACCCTGCCATAGCATTTAAGAAGCCCTGAAGCTTCATCCCTGCTAAATACGAGGCTATGCAGTGTTGTTACAGGAAATGTTACACCTTCTGGGCTGCAACGCACAAGTCTTGGAAAGCAGACTCGAGTTCCTCCACTGTCGGTACTACCTCCCACTTTGAAGGTATGGAGGCTCTCCCAATACAGGCCAACCACTTCTTCACAGCTCTGCACAAGAATCGATGCACATGGACCTCTTGCTCCTCCAACCATACCGAGTTATACATCTTATTGATGTCCCCAATGGCTGTGTGCACACCGTCTCGGAATCTTAGAAGCACTGCTCTGATTGGATTAAGGACGTCTGGGCCTTTAGGTAAAATGCCGTTCATGCTAACCACTCCAAACTCCTGACTGCTGTTCCATACCTGGCATAGTCACTGAGTGTGGATTAGGTGCAGTTAGATGGCTCACCCACCACACAGGCCCTTTCCAACTGTCCATCACGTCCTTGGTGAGCTTAATGGCGGCTCCTCTCGCCACCATCTCGTGGACTTGTCTCTTGTAGGCCTCCTTCAACAGGGGGTCTTTCATGAGCCGATACTCTGTCCTCAAAAACATTGCTTCCACGGCCTTCCTGTTGTTAGGAAGAGAAGCTGGGTCTTCCTTCCAAGAATACTTAGCATCCCAGTGAGGCTGATTGCTGTGGGTGTCACTCTCTTTGAAGGTCAGACCCACCCTTATTGTCTCCAGCTCCTTCTCGTTGGCTAGGGACATCCCCTTCCTTCTGGTGGGCACTTTCCACAATAACACCCTCCGCAGATGGGAACACAGGCAGCTCCGATGCTGTCCCATTTTAACCACTCAAGGACCTCCTTATTACACGCCGGTGTTGTACGGACCTCAACCCTGTTTCCTTGCTCCAAGTGGTTTCCCATTTTTTCCACAGTGTTCCCCCACTTTGACAGTGACCGTCCTCAAGGAGTGTGCAAAGTGCGTCTTCGAGTGTCGTGTGGTCACCTCCACTCCTTCGAAAAGTCAGGATGCGCACCACTTACGGTCTTGCCTAGAGGACCATCCCACAGCACCAGGTCACTGGTTCTTTGCAAGCTTTGTGGAGCTAGGCGGCCTTCTCTTGCACTGATTAGTAGATCAATCTTCTCTGGGTGAGCCAGTTCTCCTGGCTTAACTTCAGGGAAAAACTGCTCCAGTTGTTCAGAGGTCACCACTTGATCCACTTCCAACCCGTAACAGATCATCTCATGGAACTTTAAGGTTCTTCGCGGGGTCTACACCTTTATTTCACAAGATACCTTTTTGTCTCAACCTTCACCTTCATTGTGCCCACACCATACACAACAAGTGAGATGGTCTCGCCAACCAGTCCGAGCCTTTCTGCAGCACAATGTGTGATATAATTGGTATCAGAGGCGAGATCAACCACGGCTCCAAGGCTGTCCCCTCTCTTTGTTGTGACAGGTACAAGCATCATAAGGACTGGATACTCCCTTAAACCACTCTGTTTTATCCGGCCTTTGCCAGAACATGCTTTTGACGTTGCCTTGTTTGTACAGGCTCTTCGGACAGCTTCCAATTGGTAGGGAGTCAGTCCTAACTCGGCAAACACTGCTTTTTGCTCCTCTGTGGACCACGAGGTCCTCTGTTTTCTTCTGTTTTGTTTCCCTCCAAGGTTTTGCAGCAAAACAGTTTTCCCCCGTGTTCCTTATCACCACTACAGCACATGGCTCCTGCTTAGGGTCTCTCTTGGTTTCACATGCTGTTGTCTTAGTGAACGACTTCTTGGCTTTCTTTCGTTCATCTAGCTTCTCTCGGTAACTTGGTCTCTCAGGAGTGTTGGTAGACCATGGCTTGCTTGGTAGTAACTGCTCCAGCCTCACAAGTAATGACTTATGGTCCCCTAAGAACAACAAAAGCCTGTTGAAACGGTTCCCTGGGTGAACATGTTTAACAGGGTTTCCTGCATATATGAGCCACTCTCTTTTCATGATGTCAGGGAGCTTACTTTCCAAAGAACGAATCACTAACTGGTTATGTATGACGCCTTCACACCCCAGATCTGTGAGGTCCAGTACTGCCCGCTCCACTGCTAGGATTAACTCTAGTGTCTCTCGTGGCTGGTGATTCGTTACAGCCAGGCGGGATTGTAGCTCCAACATGATCTCTTCAGCTGTTTGCGCTCTGTCACCATAATGGTCTTCCAGCTCTCTGAATATCTCATTTACATATCTACAACGTAACAGTCTGAGTTCGTTATTTACTTCTTCACCCACACTGTCTAGCAAATAAAGCTTCTTACATTCCCGCGACCCTGTAGGTTCTGCTTGTGCGCTCTGTCACCATAATGGTCTTCCAGCTCTCTGAATATCTCATTTACATCTCTACAACGTAACAGTCTGAGTTCATTTTTTACTTCTTCACCCACACTGTCTAGCAAATAAAGCTTCTTACATTCCCGCGACCCTGTAGGTTCAGCTTGTGCCTTGATACTCTCCCACTCAGCTTTCCAATGCCAATAGTCCCGCTATCCCCTGAGAACTTTGGTAAACTTATAGGTGTCAACCTTATCTTAGGCCAGGCCCACTGATAGCTGTTGTCTACCCCAGCGTGCACTCCCGAGTCACTATGAGGAAAGCTACTCCCTTGTCCCATACTGAAATCGACAGGTGGAGCAGTGTGAACACTTGGCGGTTGTGGCATGCTAGTGAGGGCTGGAGGCTGGGCGAAACCATCGTTAGATCCACTGCCAGGCTGCCGTGACTGTGCGGTGGGTTGTGGTGTCTGTTGTGGAAGGCTGAACATGGCAGCTGCTGCAAACCCACCTGGAGGTTGACTGCTAACAGCAGAAAGGAGGAGCTGTTATGCCGGTGCTTACTCTGTCAGCTGCAATGGATGGCTAGTGATAGGGCTAGTAAGGGTAGGGTTGCAATAGTAGGAGGGGTGGTAACGGGTGGCGTAGCAATAGCAAGGGTTACTGGTTGGGTTGTCTTAATGCAGTCATCCTCCCACCGGCATGTCCACTCATCCAGCAGTTGTTCCTTATTCTCTTTCAAAGATAAAAAAGAGCTTCCATTTGTTCTTTCCATGTGGTCGATAATCTCTCCATGTATACATAGCGTTTTTCAGCTCCTGGAGTTTCCTGTTCAGTTTATTTCTTTCCACACCTCGCCTCATCCATGAGACAATCTTATCTTTCCCGTGCACCTTAGCCCAATCAAAAGCTACCTTGTACTGCATCACAAGAGCATCTATGTCTGGCTCTGCATACTTAGACCACAAGATTTCCAAGACTGAGCCCTCAGTTTCTGTAAACTTTTGCTCATTGGCATCTCTCTTCGCCAGGGCAACCATGACTCACCATTGTCACCTGCTGGGTCTAGCTGCTCCTGTGCTTCAATGTACTCATTAGTAGCATAAAGGAGTTTCTCATAATTGTCTCTCAGTTTTGTTAATTCATCAGACAAATCAATTTCACGTAAACGACCAGCACTGGCGCTGAGGCGGTTTATTCGTGTTGTAAAGCTCTGCTGTGCATTAGCACGCTTCTGCTTTAAACTCTCTAAATCAGGTGCGTTATCCGTCATTTTTCTCCAGACTACCAACTTGTTGGTGAATGGTCTCAATGTTACTTAGTTCACAGCTGCGTTGTGGACTGATCTCCTTGTGCAGAGTTGAATCACTATGTCAGTTTATTTTCTGATAAGCCTACAGCTTAATAGCAGCCCTTCAGTCTAGCAATAGCCATGTTATGAGCTCCGTAGCTTTCAGTAATCAACACAGCTTTACTCACTACTATGATAATTACTCCGCCTTTCAAAGATCCCGTCAGCTTTGACGTTGACCATTGCTATAGCTGCACTACAAAGCAACAAGCATTTCTATAGCTACACTACAAAACACAAACGTTGCTATAGCTGCACTACAACTGCGCATGCTCCGCAGTTGCGTCATTCATGTATACATCCAACAGTTATGAAGAACTATTACAGTCAAACACATAACACAGTACCTTAAATGTCCCACACCCACATCCCAAATCCTACAGGTAGAGTTGTGCAATGATCACAGGAAAGGTCCAGAAAGCAAACAGGAAGATCAAACAATGCTGGGAATGTGACAGTGTGTAAAGTGACACACGATGAGATAAGGTTATAAATACTGCATGGGCTAATCAGTGAAGTGCATTCTGGAGAGGGTGGAGGGGAGATTAGGTGGTGCAGCAGGACAGGCAGAAGAAGTAGAAATGGCAGTTTTCCTAAGTACTAGGGTAACCTAAATTATATTAAAGTTTAAATTATTCATACTTAAGGGTGTAACTGCTTAATGCACTTCACCTCAATGCACTTCACCCCCTTATCTACATTTGAACTATTTGGGCCCTTGGGTCTAAGTTAGTTTAATTATCAAGAGTAATCCTAGAGCCATACAGCATAAGTGCAGCTTTCCAGCACACCAACAAGTAGAGATAGCAAGTGACAAAATATATTACAGCTATTTCTAAGTGATATAGTAATGAATCTTACTGGTGACCAGCCTGCAAAGGAAAGCATAAGAACCACCAAGAAACCAATTCCCATCAGACTAGGCTAGATACACCATTGTTCTGTGGTCCAGTTCCGCTGCTCATGTGCCCATTGTAGGCACATTCAGCAGTAAATAGGGGTCAGCACGGACACTCTGACTGAACAGCAGGTACATACACAACAAACTGCTGATGCACTGTGTTTTCCATTGCTATTCTATTAGAACCAGCACTCTCTTTGTCAGCAGTTTAAGTTTGAGTTTAAGCATCTTGTCTGTTGGATCGGATCACACAGGACATGAGCCAGCCTTCACTCTCCTGATGCATCAGTGACCCTTTGCTGCAGAATGCTGTTAATCTAAACGCTTTACTTTGAGAAAATCTATAAAAACAAAAAATTTAAAAATGTATTTAACAATCTATTTTCTAGTGGACCACTGTCACACATGATGCATTTAAGGGACCATCAGACAATTCTTTCTGTTTTTTTTTCACAGACTGTTTCTATGATAACAGTTTAATTAGTATTTTTTAAGAAAAGTATGCATTTGAAACTTACACACATTTTGGGATCTGACAAAAGAATAATCACCTGTGTCAGTGATGGCAGATTACCGTATTTTTGTGACCATACGGTGCACCGCATTATAAGTAGTCTCAATTACAGGGTCTATTTCTGTATTTGACACATACACAAGCCGCACTGTATTATAAGGCGCATGCCTTATGCCTAAAACATACCAGTACGTAAATAAAAAGGTAACAGGAGCAAAACAGTGAGTTAAGTCGAACTTTATTGTTATGAAGGAACGACTTTGTATATAGTTTGATTACTCGCTGCATATAGCGCTGTAGCTCGCAATAATTACATAATACAGATGCAGCTGATTGGTTTGTTACTCACACGTTATTCTGCATAACAATTCTAAATGTGTATGTACAATTTTCTGTTTTGCTGTCGTGCCTGTGTGGTGTTTATCTTGTTGTGCTCTGCAGTGATCTGCGATCGGACCCTCGCATCTGAGCTTTAAGACAGAGAGTTACGTTGCGCTGCAGAAGTCAAAACCCAGGAAACCATTCCTCATCCTCCGCAAGCCGCTCACATCTCTATCAGTGGTGATTCAGTAAAAACCGTCTGGATATCAGTGAGGAGAGCCGGTGCAGCCTCTCTCTCGACGGTGGCAGGGACAGAGAAACAGCGTGTGTGTTTCTATGGGCAGAATAGTGGCTGCTGCTGAATTCCTGTTGTGATTCGAACTTTATGTTTACACTTTATTAATAAATAAAGACCATCTTCGGGTATACGTTGTCCCGCATTTTAATCAGATGCACCACAGTGATTCCTAATTCATCCTTACCAGTGGCTGACGCTACAGAATATTTATTACAACAATGTACAATAAACAGGAAACAACTGTGCGAGTTCAAACCTGCCAGCTTTCCTCTCATCACTGTCAGTCACAGTCACACACGTTGCCGGCTGGCTATTTGGAAATTAGCCAGCAAAGCTGTGCTCGCCGTCTGCCATCCATCGCTCCCACACCCCTCGCAACTTTACTTTGAACGCCCCGTTTACGCCGATGTCCAGCGGTTGGAGTTCTTTGTTAACCCTCCCGGGATTACGGCAAGCTCTGAATTCATCTGCTTCACCTGTTTTTTTACACCGGCAGTGAGACAGACGCACACGGAGTCGCAGATCAGCAGCGAGGGTGATGCGTGACCATCCGGTCTCTTCACATAAACCTCCCTGAGCCACTCTCCCATTTCTCCTCATATCCTCGTTTCTCCTTAATGACAACTCCTGCTGGAAACTTTTCTTTAGGGAGCGTCTTCCTCTTAAAAATCACCATAGGCGGGAGTTTCTGTCCATTACCATTGCAACCGAGAACAACAACGAATGCTGACTTCTCATGCCCCGTGGTCCGTATTGATACTGTGCTGGTCCCCGTTCTCTCCACAGTTTGGTTCACAGGGATGTTAAAAGTGAGGGGGACTTCATCCATGTTGGTGATGTGGCTGGGCTGGATGTTTTTGCTGGCAATCTTGTCACTGCAGTAGGCGCGGAAGCTGGCCAGCTTTTCTTTGTAAACCGCTGGAAGTTGCTGCACCTGTACCGTAGCACAGTGGTCCCCAACCACCGGGCCGGGGACCGGTACCGGTCCGTGGGTCATTTGGTACCGGGCCGCACAGGGGCAACAGTGGCGCAGTGGGATAGCAGGGTTGTCCAATAACCGGAAGGTTGGTGGTTCGATCCCAACTCCTCCCTAGTCACTGTTGTGTGTTCTTGGGCAAGACACTTCACCCTAGCCTGTGGCGCGCCTTGCTAGTCATTGTATGACACTGCTTGTGCAGCAGCCGTAACGAATTTCCCTCTGGGATTAATACAGTATCTAAAATAAAAAAAAATAAAAATAAAAAAGAACGACTGAGCAAAAAAATATATTATTCATGATCTGAGTCTGAAAGCTGTTTCATTTATAAATCGATCAGATTCATCCGCTTGTGCCTTTAAGCACCTGCAGACGCTGGTCTCGGTCACGGGATACGGCCCCCCAAAATTAAGCCTAAAAGCTAGCAAACATGAATAAAAAACAAACGTCTTTGGAGAGCTTCTTCGGAAAGGGGAAAGACCTAACGAGGGGACAGAAGAAGAGGAGCCTACCCCTTCAAAGAAAAAGAAACCTGCATTTAAAAGACTATATCAGGAGTCCTATTTAAAATACAGATTTATTGCAACAGGTGATTCTCACACAAGACCGCTCTGAGTGACATGTGGCGAAGCCTTCAAAACTGCTTTGGCACTTAAGACCAAGCACCCTGCATTAAAAGACAAGCCATGGAGTTTTTTGAAAGAAGAAAATGTGAACAAGAAGGACAGAAGCAATAAATGACGGCCAAAACAAAATTACGGAGTGGACTGGGCATAAGAAACACGCTTCGGGTGTCATTGTCTCCCATTATCCCCAGATAGGACCGCCTCATTGCTGAGAAAGCTCAAAGGCTCCCACTAATTAAGCATAAGAGTAAGTTGTCATTGTATGCACTTTGTTTTTATTTTATATATTTTTTTCTGTGCCGGTCCGTAAAAATATTGTTTTACATGATACCGGTCCGTGGTGCAAAAAAGGTTGGGGACCGCTGCCGTAGCATTCAGCTGATTAGTGAATTGCTGCCAGCGCACGTAGTGTACATATTACGTAGTATCCATCGGATTGGTTCATCGCTGCTAGCGTACGTAGTGTACGTATGACGTAGTGTTCAGCTGATTGGTGAATTGCTGCCAGCGTACGTAGTTTACGTATCACGTCCCTGTGTCTGGTACTCAAGCCATACACAAGACACATCGAATTATTAGGCGCATGGCTGACTTTTGAGAACATTTTAGACTTTTAGGTGTGCCTTATGGTTGTGAAAATATGGTAAAAAAAAAGTCTGAATAAGCCTGTAACACATTAAATCTACTATCTATTCAAATCAATCTGAGTAGAGACAATCTGAGTATCAATATCACGTCACTAGAGTGCAAACTATGTACTGGTAGTGACTCTCAATTACATTAGCAGATCCTGAAAGCATGCCAGTACATCTATTTGTGAATCTGCTCATTTTGCACACAGAATACCAGCACTGCAGTCTCTGGGGTCTTATATGAACAAATAGTAAAAAACTTGCTAACAATACAGTTTCAGTTATCAATGAATCAGTCAAAATAGCAGCAGTTTTTCCTAGCACTAATGCACCCTGTACGTGATTGTACCTTACCATTAATCTGATCCTGTGTCAGGAACTTTGCCTGCAATGAAAGGAGGAAAAACAGTGTGAGTAAAATAAAGTAGGTCACAGGTGAAATCTGGATGACAGCATGCTTCAAAGAGTATATCTCACCATTGTTGCTGCTTGTATGAACCAACTGCTTGTTACACAGCTCAGGAAAATTGTTCCAGGCCAGTGTAAGATGAGGAACGTAATGGTAAAGTGCATGCTGGATCTTGGCTGGGACTCTCTGTGTAAGGGCAGGACAGCCAGAGGACACATCCCTTTGCCACTGAGATGGAGTCCTGCATCATACCAGACACACAATACACAGTATATATACTATACAATCCAGTGCTGAGTGTTTGTATATATAGAATTGTAAATGGACTTCATTTTGTGCACACACAATAGGAAGTAATAAAATAAGTAAAATGTGACCTGAATGAGGTCTGCATCCAGACCATCACAGTGAACACACAAAAAACGAACTCTTCTCTCTCTCTTCTACACCTGTGTGTGTGTGCAGTGGTAGGGCCGCATGTGTACAGAGGTAGACAGAGGTAACAGCTAATGATGTCACCAAAACAATAATGCAGGCATTTGATGAAGAGGCTCCATATGAGGACTCTAGTAAACGGTGGACAGAGGTGACAGCAGCAGCTCCATTTTTCCTTAGATATGATTCCCATTAAAGTTTGATTATTTGTTCTAAATCACATTGAACTTTAGGAGTTACTTATGTCTCCATACTGTTTTTATTGTTTAACCTTAGGAGGCACATCTGAGGCCACCACCTCTGTTAAGGGAAGGTTTTTCCAGCTTAACATAGATGGCTCCCTTGACTCCTCTTTCAAACCACCTTTCCTCTCTGTCTAAAATGTGAACATTGTTGTCCTCAAAAGAGTGTCCTTTCTCTTTGAGGTGGAGGTGAACAGCTGAGTCTTGTCCTGAGGAGGTGGCTCTCCTGTGCTGAGCCATTCTTCTGTGGAGTGGTTGTTTAGTTTCTCCAATGTACAGATCAGAGCATTCCTCACTGCACTGGACTGCATATATCACATTGCTGTGTTTCTCTCTGGGAATCTTATCCTTCGGGTGAACCAGTCTCTGTCTCAGTGTTGTCATCGGTTTGAAATGGACCGGGATGTCATGGTTGTTGAACATCCAGCGGAGTTTCTCTGATACTCCTGACACATATGGAATGGAGATGTTCTTTCTCTGTCGGTTGTTTTCCTTCTTGTTGTTGGGGGGTCTTGTTTTTTGGCTTTGTTGAGTGCCCACTTGGGGTAGGTTTGCAGGGCCTTCCCGATGTGGTGTTGCTCCTTCTTCTTCCCCTCTGAGCTGGTTGGTACAGTTTGTGCTCTGTGCTGCAGGGTCCTGATGACTCCCAGTTTGTGTTCCAGTGGGTGGTGTGAATCAAACAACAGGTACTGGTCCGTGTGTGTGGGTTTTGTTAGGTGAAAGATTTTATTTTGTATGATGTTGTTATGTGGTGTGGGTCCACATATCTAGAAGTGTGTCCCTAACATGAAGTTTTCATTTCTGTATGCATATTACTGTAATGTGTTTTATAAGTACTTATGTGTTAAGTAAGTTTTACAGAAGATCAAAGGAACACAGGTATACTGAATGTATTGAGAAGTGTGTAATTTCCCTACATCTCATAGACTTTTGTAATTCATTTCCTTTGTTAGCTGTTGTCTGCTCCTTGGAGACAGCTCTGGTTAATATCAAGCTAAGGTTGTAAATCCAGATCTTGACAGAAAGGATGTGTTCACCTCCATGACCCAATTTTACGACCCACCTTTCCTGTGAGTTTGTCTTCCTGGTCACCTCCAGATCTGACCCACAGCCTATGAGATGTTAGGACTTAAAGTGAACTTACATGGGGGAAGAGGTGTAAGCTTTTATGGGGCGTCATAAAGTCGCTCGTATGGTACAGTGATCATTGTTGTGGAGAACTTATCTTCAACTTAGGTTTACGACTGACAAAAGGGGACCCCCTGCTATTTCCTTTCTGTTTTCTCCTGACTCTCAGGTTTAAGCTGGATCCATACTCCGCGAGACAAAGACATTTTTCCCCCGTGCAGACGTTACGCCCACAAAATGACGTCATTTTTTGTCTCTGACCGCCCGCTGTTCCGCACTTTTGTGCACAGGGTCCGGGCCGAACTTTGTCTTTCAAGGCTGTGCGGCAACCATGCTGTGATTGGTCGGAATTTATTGTGGGCGTGATGAAAGTGGAGAAGCGCAAGAGCCTCTCCAGGTATATAGGTAGGTGTATAAACAGCGCTGATTCAACAGATTTAGATAAGACCATACCGGTTTTGCATGATGAGCAATAAAAGAAAGAAAGGCAAGTAAGGGTGATTTGTCACCAATAACTCCAGACAGCCATTCACACATACCAGATGGTGACTGTTATTACCATTCTATATACTCCTACATACCCGGGCATAATAGGCTCGTTAACAATGTCTGTATATCTTTGCTATTGTTACTTTTAATGTCGCATCTTTACAGCTCATCACCGGACAGTTTGAAGTATCGCAGGCACATTGGAACACAGTAGATGTGCAAATGTGGTCATAAAGGCACAAACACTGAATCTTTGCTATTGTTACTTTTAATGTCGCATTTTCACAACTCATCGCCGGACATCTCACGCTGTTGCAGGCACCCTCTCTGTATAATGCCCTCTTGCCATGGCACAAGTCCTTGTGGTGTGTTAAAAAACTCAGTAAAGTCTTTCCTTATAGTTTAGTGGGCGGGCCGTATGAGGAGTTCTGCACACACGCGTCTCGCGGAGTATGGTACCTCAGTGCGGAAAAGACCTTTTTTTTGTATCTCTTACCACCCGTGGAGCGCGTTCTCCGCTCTTTGTCTCGCGGAGTATGGAACAGCCTTTAACCATTACAAATAAGGTAAACTAAATATAAGTTGAGCTGACACCATTTGGTGCAGAGTTAGGGAAGGACATGATTTTATGGGATCTCAAGATAATAGGATAAAAGGTGTTTCTACAAGAATGGTTGTTGTTCTCTGGCTGTGAGGCCAGGCAACCACAGAGACCTCTGTTTGTGTGACTCAGAATTTGCTTCTTTACTGTTGTAAAGAACAAGAAAAATTGTACTTTTGAGACCAGATATTGTCCACTTCTTCTTAATCAAAGAACCGGGGAAGATGAACGAAAGGATCCAGAAGATTTTTATGTCCCTATCAGTTTCCTGTACACTTCCAAATTGAGGCTCCTGTCCTCCTCAATATGTACTGTGCAGTCCAAGAAGGCCAGATTGTTGTCCCTGGTGTCCTACCGAGTGAAGTTGATGTTGTTGATGGTGTTCTGTGAACTGTTCCACTTCCTTGGTCTTAGTTTTGACCCAGGTGTCATCCACATATCTAAACCAGTGGGTGGGGGTGGTTCCAGGAAAGGAACTCAGGGCTCTTCTCTCCACTTCTTCCATGTAGAGGTTGGCCACAATAGGAGACACAGGTGATCCCATTGCACAGCCGTGCTTCTGTCTGTAAAAATTCCCATTGTACTGGAAATAAGTGGTGGTCAGGCAGAGGTCCAGCAGGTCACAGATGTGGTCTGGCTTGAGGTTGGTTCTTTCCTTGAGTGTGCTGTCTTGTGTGAGGCATCTCCTTACCATCTCTGTGGCTGATGTAGAGATGCAGGTGAACAGGGAGGAGACATCAAATGAGGCCATGGTGTCATCTGGGTGCATTCGGATCTTCTCCACCTTGTTCACAAAGTCCTGAGAGTTGTGGATGTAATGTGTTACCTACCAGTGGGCTCAGGAGTTCAGCCAAGTGCTTAGCCACATTGTAGGTGATTGAGTTTGTGCTGCTGACGATGGGTCTGAGGGGGACTCCTTCCTTGTGAATCTTGGGGAGTCCATACAGGCATGGAGTGGCTTCCCCAGGATACAGTAGGAAGTATAGCTTGAGGATTTGGTCCTTCTCCAGTTTTTGTTGGTAGCTGACTAGTTTTTTCTTGTAGTTGCCGGTGGGGTCCCTCTTCAGTGTCTCATATGTGGCTGTGTCACTGAGGAGATCTCTATCTGTCACTTTGGAGTGGTAGTCCTTGAGGACTACTGTGCATCTTCTTTTGTCTGCTAAGATGGTGATGTCCCGGTCCTTCTGTAGTGCGATCAGGGCCTTCCTTTCATCCATGGAGAGGTTGGATGGCGGTGCTTTAGCAGTGGAGAGTGTGGCTGTGACCTTCAAGTGGAGTTGTTTAGCGTCTGTGTCTGTCAGGTTGTTGTTCTTGATGGCTGACTCTGTGGCTGTGATGAGGTCCACCACTGGAATCTGGCCAGGAGAGATGGCAAAGTTGAGTCCTATGGCCAGCACTTCTTTTTCCGGCTGGCTCAGTTGTCCTGGGTGTCCGGCTGTGGCGGTGAGTGGTCTTCCCTCCTCCATGTGTGTAGGTCAGCTGCGTTTTTAACAGAGAAAACAGTTTTCAGTTTATGGAATTTGTGTTTTTGTCGTTCTTTAGCCCTGGTGTGCTGTGCCGTCTGGACATTTTCAGTCACTTGATGACTTCATCTATGACTTCGCTAGGTAGGAGGGCGGAAAGCTGTAATCTTGTCTGCTCCGTGGTGGCCATGAGAGTGTCTATGGTGAAATTGATCTGTCTAATCCTTTCGTTCAGGAGTTGGTTCTGGGCTTTCTGCAGGATGTTGTCTGCTCTGTGGCCCTTGACGGTGGATCCGAGAAGTAGGCTGTTCAGGGTTGGGTGTCCTTCCCAAAGTGACTGGCAACATGTTGATGATGATTCTCAGTCATCCAGGTCATCATACGTAGAGAAGATTGAAGCAAGGCGTCTGGACTTGTAGAGATGTGTATTTATATATGTATATGTGTGTGTGTGTGTGTATATATATATATATATACAAAGAGTGAAACATTTAAGGGGGTCTGAACACTTTCCGTACCCATTGTAGCCCATTTAGCAACCAAAAGTACTGTGTATTAATAACAGATGTTATAAATAATGCTTTGGTCTTATATAGCACTTTTTGGCTGGGCACTCAAAGCGCTTAACATTGAAATGCATTATTCATTCACACCACATTTACACAGTGGCGGTGGCAAGCTACAGATGTAGCCACAGCTCCCCAGGGGGAGACTGACAGAGACGTGGCTGCCTATTGATTCATACACCAGAGAGTGTACAATGTGGGTGCCTTGCACAAGGACACACGACAACGACTAGGAGTGAGTTTGAACCACCAACCTTCCAGTTATTGGACAACCCACTCTACCACTGCTGATGTCACGTCCCAGCTCTAAGGGCAAAAAAAGAAAAGAAACAAGAACACAAAACAGAGGCAGAGAATAGA
This sequence comes from Parambassis ranga, assembly GCF_900634625.1. Taxonomy (NCBI): domain Eukaryota; kingdom Metazoa; phylum Chordata; class Actinopteri; family Ambassidae; genus Parambassis; species Parambassis ranga. The sequence goes on along the minus strand of NC_041039.1, from coordinate 1,470,790 downwards.
GAAAGAAAGTAAATGCAGAAAGTAATAGCCATTCTAAAAAAGTACTCAAAAAACGCCTGGAACCTACGGTGACACACAAGAAATCTGTCAACAAACACTGCTAAATAAATACACCTACAGCACAATGTAACTCCAACAATCACACTTGTGTGAAATCAGCCTGTCCAGTTAGGAAATCAACACTGATTGTGAATCAATTTCAGCTGCTGTTGTGCAAATAGACCAGACAATAGGTGGAAATGAGAGGCAATTATCAAGACAACCCCTATAAAGGAGAGGTTCTGCAGGTGCTGACCACATTTATCTGTTCTCATCCTTTCTGCCTGATGTTTGCCTGCCTGTATTCTTGCTTTTGCATTTTGTCAGTGCTCTCACCCCTAGAAGTAGCATGAGTGTCTACCCACAGAAGTTGTTCAGGTAGTGCAGCTCATCCAGGAATTGTGTTATCCAGGATAACACATCAATGAGAGCTGTGGCAAGAAGGTTTGCTGTGTCTGTCAGCACAGTGTCCAGAGCAGGGAGGTAATACCAGGAGACAGGCCAGTACACCAGGAGACGTGGAGGGGGCCGTAGGAGGGCAACAACCCAGCAGCAAGGAGAAACAAGAGGAGCACTACCCAGCAGGCCACTAATATGCATGTCAGAAACAGACTCCATGAGGGTGGTATTTTATTTATTTATTTATTTTAGAATAAAATGAACTGTATTAGTCCCAGAGGGAAATTCTTTACAGCTGCTGCCAAGCAGTGTCATACAATGACTAGCAAGGCACGCCACAGGCTAGGGTGAAGTGTCTTGCCCAAGAACACACAACAGTGACTAGGAAGGAGTTGGGATTGAACCACCAACCTTCCGGTTACTAGACAACCCTGCTATACCACTGCGCCACTGTTGTCCCCAGTATGAGGGACCGACGTCCACAAGTGGGGCTTGTGCTTACAGCCCAACACCGTGCAGGGCGATTGGCATTTGCCAGAGAACACAAACATTGGCAGAATCACCATTGGTGCCCTTCGCTCTTCCTGCATGATGAAGGCATTGATGCTATGGACTGGCCTGCCTGTTCCCCAGACCTGAATCCAATCAAGCTCATCTGGCACATCATGTCTTGTTTCATCCACCAACGCCATGTTACACCAGCCATGCAACTATCGTGCATTCCTTTGTAATGTTTTTTAAGTGCTGAACAGGTTAGTAGTGTTGCCCTGTGAGGTAGCAACTTTAGTTGCAAATGTTGGCATTGCTTGTGTTGCTTCTCTAATACATTGTTAAAACCATCCATTGTCACCAGTCATTCCATTTTGATTTACTTGAAAAAAGTATTTATTGATAACACAAACTTAAATTTATTTTATAAAACATGTAACCTCTTACATTTTCTCGACTATTTTTTCTAGTAGGTGTTACAGTCTCTCCTCCCTGGCCTCATCTCATCTGGCCCTTTGCGTCTGCTTTTTCAAGGAGCTCCAGGAGAGCGTCCTGCCAATGTCTTTTGGTATCTGGCTCTGATGAACTGCTCCCTGCTTCTGAAGTCGGCCTTTCTTCTTCCACCTGCACTGAAACAGGGGAGTGTGGTTCAGACGTGGAAGGGTTCTCATCCCTGGTTGAGGCAATAAGGCACGCAGGCTGAATAGAAGGGCTTGCACCTATTGCCTCATCCATGAGGGAGAACCAATTCCATGTACTGGCAGCAGTAGGCTCCCTGATTCAGTGCCAGTTCCATGCTGCGTGGATGTGCTGTGTGTGCCATTAAGTTCATATATGTTACCAACAAATGGAAACACAGCACATCTTGCTGCCCCCGCATCACAACCTGAATGATGTAGACACCCAAACAGAATGTAGAGGATACAGACTACTGTCCATGGCTTGATGATCAATACTCAGTCTCTCAGAATTTAAAGTAGGCAAAGCATCAAAATGCATTCTATCCAAAATTTTGAGCAGTACACAATCAAATTAAAATGAACTCTGTTGAGTTATTGATAATGAATTGATTTAACACACACCTTCAAGAGCAGCAAACTGTTTAAAAAAATTACAACCTATGGAAGCAGTAAGAGGGGAACAATTTTTTTTTCTTTTTGGCACAATTTTTTAAACAATGGTATCGTGAAAAGATTTTTGTTGTTTATCTCGAATACTAAGACTCACTACTATCAGATTATTTTTTATGCTTTTCTACCTATAAAAACAAATTAGAAAATGACAGAACAAAACAGAATTAAAAGAGGGTACTCGTTTTTTTAACATGACTGTATTTTGATAAACCAATATAATATTTTACAGTTACAATATTTTACTTACTTCAAAAAGCAGCAGCTTGTCACACAATCAGGGACTCTCGCTGCCTCCTCAGATGGATTGTGCAGTGAAGGAGCTGAAATCACTGGCTCAGAAAAGACAGTGAAATGCCAAATCATTCATTTTCATTCTGAGCAATCCTTCAGGAGGGAGGTGCAGGCAGAGCAACAATCATTTCATTATGACCTGTCTCTGATCTGCTTCAATCAACAGGGTACACACGTGTTGATGAAAATTCCCAGTCATCATCCAGGTCATTTTCATTCAGAAGGAAAGGCACATTTGGCCTATTAGATGTCAGGATGAGACATCTGATTATGAGGCTGACAAACACATATGAAGGCCAGACTGAGATGAATGGTGAATGGTTTGGGTTAGGTTAAGAAAAAGACTACGGATTACGCCTCAGTCTGTCACATGTCTTGAAATTGTCCCATCACTCATTTCCTACTAAAGTGGTAAGTCCCATCCCAACCCCATAAATGCATAAATATAGCAGGCAAGAGATAAGACTAGATTTGATTTCACCAAATGATCGCTGATCACAATCCGTCAGGATTTCACTCATGCAGTAATTATCCAATACAAGGCTCTTACGTATTTGCGTAGTTAAATCCATGTGTCAATTTTTTTTTTTTGGCCAGACAGTGTGTATTCACATTGGTCATTTGACTCCTCATTACAATGTCCTCTGTCTAGTTAGGCTTTCAAATTTTGCCCCAATTGGATTAAAAAAAAAAAGACAAAAAGTCAGAATTCATACTTTAATCACATAACTACGTCCATGACTTGGGGATGAGACCATGGTGATCAAATGCTCAGGTGGAGAAGAAGAAAGTACAAAATGTTGGACTTTTGAGAGGTTGTGGAGTTCCAGAAGAAGTAGTAATGGAAGAGCAAAAGATGAATAAAGAAGAGATAAACGCTCCTAAAACAGAAAGTCTTCGATTAGCAAGTAGCATGTTGTCTAGCTTGTAATGCTGGGTGGACTGAATACTGAAATAAGTAGCACAGAATTTATTGCATTTTATTGTGTTTCTCTTTTGCTTGAACTGTAGTAATAGGGATCATCTATATTATATTATGGGCGCAGACACAAAACCGATCTCCAGTTGCTGGGCAGGCGACCAACAGGAAAGTTATAACATATTGAGTAATATTAATTGTTAATGTTAATGGAACGAAATGAAATGTTCTGCATTTAGCTGTGTTATGGTCCGGACAGATTTGTCAGGCATTGCCAGTGGACACAGGTGCAAAACAGGAGGCAGAGGGTTAAGGTAAAAACAAAGTTCTTTTTTTGGTCCGCTTGGTGGACGGCCAGCAGACTAAGGTACAAATCGGCAAGACAAGACGAGTCAAAAACAGATAGGATTCAAAACACGGGCACAACTAGGCTGAAGATTAAGAGGGCTAGACTAAAGAGTAGTCAAAATCAGGCTAAGGTCAAAAACACTAGGGCATCTGGAGAACAAGGCTATTAATGGCTGGTAAGTCTGGCAAGAGTACAAACCAAACTGGCGAGGAGTGCAGGGGATGACACATGTGATCACATGAACACACAAGGAAGGGGAAGACAAGACACTTGAAACTAGAGGGAGGTCAGTGATTTTAAAATAAAGCAGAAAATAATGTTAACACAACTAAACAACAAAATAAGAGCCCTGGCTCACAGTCGGAGCCCTGAAAAGTCTTAGTTAAATAGTCATGTTCTAAAATGATATATTTATGCAGAGAGTGTTGTGTTGAGATGCACCGCTCTTCAACACAGTAAATTAGTTTGAAAAAATATAGTTTTAGTGCTCTGATGGAGTGTCTGTGGGAATAAATATTGATTTTGAGATGGATTTTTAGGATAACTAAGGAAGTAAACAAGGCTGGTGTTGTGGGGGGCACTTTTCATAACCTTTTATCTGCGGGTGTTAGACTTTGAACACAGTCTAAGACTGCGGTACAATAATACACAGTCAGTGTCAGGAGGTTGTGAGATGGAGGACACAAATGCAGACTTAGCCGGAGGTGAAAGCAAACTGCAGGCTAGGTTCGGTACACAGAAGTTCAGTCCGCGAGGCAGAGGTATCTCAGAGGGCACAGGCAAAAACCAGTGGTCAAAGTCCAAAGCAGTAATCGGTACACAGGAGTTCAGTCCGCGAGGCAAAGGTAACACAAAGGGCGAAGGCAACGAACAGTAGTCAGATCCAAAATAGGTCATTCACAAGAAACTCCAAAACTCACTCAGAAAACTCACTGGGGAAATCACAAGAGCGGAAGGCTACTTGGACGGCTGTGTCGCAGGATAACTCAAAACGAACTGGCAACAAGGGGAAGGAAACACACAGGCTTTATACACAGGAGGGCAGGAAGACAATTGGACACAGTGAAGCACATTAGGGCAGAGCAGGTAATCACAGGAGGGGGAAGGGAGCACACATGAGGAAGGGGAAGTAAACAGAACTGAAACACAAGCGGAAGATCAAGTTTCAAAATAAAACAGGAAGTGACTAGTAAAACTAAAACTAATACAAACAGAAAATGAACTACAAAATAAAAGACCTGGCTGAAACCATGACAGTCAGGTTGACAAATATTAGAATAATCAGTTTTTAAAGATTTTTGGCATTTGGTCTCTGTACACCACCACGTTCAATTTAAACTACAACACTCAAGATGTGAGCCAGGTCAAGATTTTCTGCTCAAGGGCTATAACAGGTGTAGCATTAACCATTCAGCAATTATAGACATACACACACAAACTAACATCATCTCAGAGATAAGGCCTTTAATACTTGGATGAAAATCTTTTGCTGTCAATGACTCTCTGAAATCTGGAATGCATGGACATGACCTAATGCTGAGTTGCCTCCATTAAGATGCTTTGCCTTTACTGCAGCTGCCTCTCCGGCTACTTCTTGTTTGTGGCTCTTCCTGGCTTTAGTCTTGTCCTCAGTAAGTGAACAGCAGCACTGTTGAGTTAGGATCATGCCAGTGATTGCCTTTACCAGTGAAGGGATTGCACAGGGAATACAACCACCTGCCATGCCATCAACGTCTGAATACATTTCCCCAGAGGCTCTCTGGCAATATCCAAGAGCAGGCAGCAGAAAAGGTTTTGCCAAAAGTCAAAATGCCGCACCAGTGCCATGTTGACGGACACACCAGAAAAGGAGGCACTGGAGGTATAAAAAAAGGCAAGAAAAGTGATTTCTTCCTTTACTTCTTATTCTTTATTTTTCTGCCCTCGTGAACGTCTCCTTTTAAAAACATTCTAACATGCTGGGATAGGCACCAGCTCCCCTGTGACCTTGTAGAACAGGACAAAGACACTTAAGAACTGTGATGGTAATTCTAATCTCTGTATATGCAGTCTCTCCTTTAATCTTTGTTGTTACTTCCCTGGGACACCCGAGCTTCTGTTTCTCACCAAAGTAACAAATCCTTTTGCCTGAGAGAGAGACTCTAGAAGGAAATCTTGAGCTGTATCCCACACTCCAGGGAGCCAGCTTCGAGGTGTGATCAGGAGACAAATGGCTCTGTGACCTGCTGGACTCCAAGAAAATATCATTAGGTGTGAACTAGCATCCCACACTCCAGGAAGCAATTTCAAACTTCATAATCAGGAGACAGATGCGTCTGTGACCAGCTAGAAGAGGGTGTGACTTGAATGAGGGAGAGGCTGCTGCAGGTATAACTGTGACATGTTCCCCATGTTCCGGGTCTTTGATTCAATCTGACTGCTAGGGTGGTTGATCATTCTTTGATTTTTCACCAGAGCAGAAGACTTGCCACAACAGAACATGGATGAATGTTTTTTTAGTTTTTGTGACAGCAGTCATTAAGTGCTTCACCAAAATATAGGGCGGATGCAACATACGTGCACATCACGTGCTTATCAGGTCAACAGTCCATCGCAGGGCCAACATAGACAAAGGGAACAACCATTCATGTGAGGATACTCATTTCTGTTGTTCCGGTTTTCTGAATCAAACACTGAGCATGCTCCTGATGTTGTCCTGAGGGATCTCCTCCCAGACCTGGATTAAAGCATCAGTCAGCTCCTGGACAGTCGGTGGTGCATGGAATGAGACATGATGTCCCAGATGTGCTTGATTGGATTCAGGTCTGGGGAATGGGCAGGCCAGTCCATAGCATCAATGCCTTCATCATGCAGGAACTGCTGACACACTTGAGCCACATAAGGCCTAGCATTGTCATGCATCAGAAGGAACCCAGGGCCCACTGCACTGCATATATTCTCACAATGGGTCTAAGGGATCTCATCCTGGCAACTAATGGCAGTCAAGGTACCTCTGGCTAGCACATGGAGGGCTGTGCGGCCCTCCAAGGAAATGCCTTCCCACACCATTACTGACCCAATCGGTCATGCTGGAGGATGTTGCAGGCAGCAGAACGTTCTCCACGGCATCCAGACTCTGTCACATCTGTCACATGTGCTCAGTGTGAACCTGCTCTCATCCGTGAAGAGCACAAGGCACCAATGGTGAATCTGCCAATCTTGGTGTAAATGGTAAATTGTCTGTACTTATATAGCACTTTTCTACCTACTAGAAAAGCCCCACTACTTCACATTTACCCCTTTCGTGCACACAAGCACACACACATTCACACACCAGTGGTGCAACCACTGGGAGCAACTTAAGCCGGATGTAACTGCAGCGTAGCGGCAGCCGCTGAGAAACGCATCAATTAGTCAATGAGAGTATTTACACCAGCCGCGTAGAAGCACGTTTCAGAAGTGTACCAGACGTGTAGCGACGCACTGCTACGCAACTGATATGCGGCCATTCTATTTTGGAGATGTGTCACGCTCAACTCACGTCAATTTCCTCCAACTAGATCAAGCAAACAGGATGTCAGGCACCAGAACAAAAGAGTTTCCTGTAGATTTTCAAAATACAGCCACGTGTGACCTCAGGCTACTTCATTTTAGCAACTGGAGGAACTGGCGGAGGAAGTCCAAGCAATGGATGAGGAAAGATTTATTGCAGAGGTGGAGAAACACAGCATTATACATGATGTCCAACATGCCTTTTATAGACAAGACAAGACAATACTACCAAAAAAGAAATTGAAGCTGTGGTTGGAGTTGACGGTGAGTAAATTCCACATATGTGTGCAGTTGAATGAGGTTTTAAGAACTTGCACATGTAGAGAAAAGTAATTAGGTAATAAAGTAATAATTTTGAAATCGTAATTTATTTTGAAAGCAATGTTTGGTCACATGGCATTGCTCAGGATAGGATACTTGTTATTATTGATAAATAATTAAGTGTAACTTGTTGAACTTTAATTATTTGTCATTTGTTATCATACATCTGGAAATACGCAGGGACACTGAAAAGGGTTTATACACAATTTATATCAACTACAGTATCCTGTCAGGGAGGTTTGCTGCTGTTTGAGGACGCCACAGAATGGCAGGCAATAGACTACCTGGAAGGGGGTGGGGTAGGGCTGGTATTGTTGACACTTGTAAATGATCAGGGGAGCTTTGCTTTACAAAAAATATGGTACATCACCCAGGTGAGCAGCACCAGACAGAGAGGTGGGTGGTACACCAAGTGTTTTGCTCTCCCAAGATCTGAACTTATATATACCCCACCTTTACATTACACCCCGCATTTACACCAAAGAAAGTCAGTATGAACCCCTTTAATCCCAAATTTTTCCCAGCAAAATAACTGCATGAATCTCATTGCTTAGACCTTCCAAACACATAATATGTACACATTTTTTAATTTCATGTTGGTTATGTTGGTGAAAATTGAGGTTTCATAGTCTAAATTTACACAAATTATAGTATTTGACCAATTTACACGTATATAAATTGCTCAGGTAGTGCAGCTTATCCAGGATGGCACATCAATGAGAGCTATAGCAAGAAGGTTTGCTGTGTCTGTCAGCACAGTGTCCAGAGCATGGAGGAGATACAGGCCAGTACACTAGGAGATGTAGACGCTACCTGCCCTGCAACATGACCTCCAGCAGGCCACTAATATCAATCAAACAGTCATAAACAGACTCCCTGAGGGTGGTATGAGGGCCCGACGTCCACAGGTGGGGCTTGTTCTTATAGCACAACACCGTGCAGGGCGATTGGCATTTGCCAGAGAACACCAAGATTGGCAGATTCACCATTGGTGCCCTGTGCTCTTCAGATGAGAGCAGGTTCACACTGAGCACATGTGACAGAGTCTGGAGAAGCCGTGGAGAACGTTCTGCTGCCTGCAACATCCTCCAGCATGACCGATTTGGTGGTGGGTAAGTAATGGTGTGGGGAGGCATTTCTTTGGAGGGCCGCACAGCCCTACATGTGCTAGCCATTAGGTACCGGGATGAGATCCTCAGACCCATTGGGAGACCATATGCTGGTGCAGTGGGCCCTGGGTTCCTTCTGATGCATGACAATGCTAGGCCTCATGTGGCTGAAGTGTGTCAGCAGTTCCTGCGTGATGAAGGTATTGATGCTATGGACTGGCCTGCCCGTTCCCCAGACCTGAATCCAATCCAGCACATCTGGGAAATCATGTCTCGTTCCATCCACCAACACCACGTTGCACCACAGACTGCCCAGGAGTGGACTGATGCTTTAATCCAGGTCTGGGAGGAGATCCCTCAGGAGAACATCCGCCACCTCATCAGGAGCATGCCCAGGCATTGTAGGGAGGTCATACAGGCATAGTCATAAAGAAGAGGCAAGAAGAGGGAGACAGGACAGAGAGGATGAAGGAGAGAGAGAGAAGAAGAAGAGGGAGACAGGACAGAGAGGATGAAGGAGAGAGAGAGGAGAAGAAGAGAGAGACAGGACAGAGAGGATGAAGTAGAGACAGAGGAACAAACATGACAGGTTGCAAAATGGATAATATGATAAATGGTATAAAAAATAAATTCCCCATTTTCTATATATTTTTTAAATTAAACTAATAGAAGGCATGTGAACTAGAGCACTACAATTGTACTGAATCAAACATATGTCCTTGCATATTCAGACAAAACAAAAATATTTCACTGTACTAAAATAGGACTGCATTTATACATAAATATAATTCTTTGTTAGCAATGATAGTGCTTTCAGATTTTAATAAGCAGCATAAAAGGTTGTGTAACACTTTGGGGAACTAGTCATGTGAAACCTGTGTGACGGTCCAGGCTGTGGGCATCGAGTGAAGAGAGGCTTAATGGATGATAAATATGGATAGAAAATAATCATTCCCACTTTTTACCATGTATTTAACTCGTAAAACCAGCTGACAGTAGCAGTATTCTTAGTTTAACGTTAATCAGCCTGTCATTGATGGACGGACTTCTGTTAGCAGACAGTAGCTAACTTGTTCGCTAACCGACGAGCCAGAGCAGCGCATCATAGACGGACATTATAAAACACAGCGAGCAGCATCAAACTCTCAGTCCAGCATCAGACTACAGTCCTCTGTCTCTCTGCCTGCGGCACTGCTGTCTGTCCGGTTTGTTGTCATGGCCCCAAAACTTCTGTGTTGTTTAATAAATTTAACGGTAAGACCTCTCACTCCTTCGGATCATCCACGCTATTCACACTATACACAAACATGCAGTGACGCACGCTATCAGGACAGAGTGAGACCTCTCTCCTTCACTCCCTGTCATTCCGTTTGGAGACCCAGAGGTGAGCTGTCCCCTGCGCCCCCTCCCCTCCTCTCACAGCTTCTGTGTACGGCAGCTTCTCAGCAAGCAGGGGCGCCTGCAGCTGCAGGGGGCGCTAATTTGCCAATTCTCCACACAGTGATCTATAATATACATAGAAAACCGCCGCGCAGATTATTTTTTTTCGAACTGCTCGTGCCGCCCCCTGTGTGGTGTCGTGCCCAAAACCGCCATTGGGTGTAGAAAACATCACCTTCTTTTAAGCCAACAAGATGCAAAACCTGTGATAGGTTTAGGCTTTGTAGAAGATAAACCTTTGACACCTACCTATAACATTATGACTATGTTTTATGCTAGCGGCAACAAATATTGCCGTCCTTACATTTACTCTTCTAATGATTAAAATATGCATGCAGGCATATAATTCTCATTATGTATCAGTAGTAGACACTTTACAAAATATATGTACCAAATATTTCACTTGTATCTGTTAATTGAGGTATTTTAATTACTTCCTCTTGTACAAGACAAGAGACAGACATCTCCTTTGAAAGGTGCAGGCAGGAAACAAAGAGGCCTGGTCATGTGACCCTTAAGGCTAGTTACATGAAATTGATACAGTTTACAGTCTATTCTTTCATTTTAAAGCTTGCATTAGCTGTCCAAAGCCAAAACAACATTTTTAGAGCTTCCAGAATTTGAAACAAATGATTGGCAACAAATGTTGCTGGTGGGATTAAACAGGTTTATCACATCTTTTTTAAGTAATGTTGATGGTTGATGGTTTTAATAAAATTATACATTGGGATATTGTGAAATGCATACTTTATTTTTATGTTTTTTTGTCACTTTTTTATCTATACAGTTCAAAAAGAAACCTAACAGTACCAGTTGAAGAAAGTGGCAGGTCTGGAACACCTTTTATGCTGAGGAATGTTCCAGCACACCTGGTCAACAAATTGCCACATCTGCATCACCACTGATGTTATTGCCTGAACCCACAACCTCAGCACAACCAGAAAAGGTACTACATCTAGCTGGCGTCAGCATTCTACCCCCACCCCACATCAAACACACAGTCATCACACCTCTGGAGCACAAGGCTTTCAGCTTATTGGGACCTGTTTTCAAAAGTTGTTGTTTTCGCACCTGTTTTCGCACCTGTTTTCGCGGTTCGTCCGTGTTGACGAACTGCCTAAACGACACAAAACCTTAGCAGATACGGCCGTCTTCATCTTTAGGGTAATCCCTAAACAGTGTTTCATTGCAGTACTTTAAAATTAAAATATTTTTTCATATGGATGAAATTTGAATATTTGTGTGTGGTCTAAAATTGCTTTTTACCAAGTCTCTGCTTGGGTTCTATGGCAGCTCTGTAATTTGTATTTTGTCTACCCCAATGAGAGACAAAAGTTGATCCATCTTCTCTGCACCTATCTGAAAATACTGATGATGGTGTTGGCTGTTCAGTCTGAGTTCAGCCACAAGATGATAAAAATCCCCCTGAAGTGTCCTTTGCTGGTTGAAAGGGTGCACCCAGGTCTGGTGTTTTCTTCTTTTTCGTGGGCCATTTGTAATGCTAACATTCTTCCTCTTATACATCCCACGAACCATAGAATCCCATTCTTAATACCAGTGTACACCAAATGCACAAAGTGTGTTGGCGTGTTTGTGTTGGATCACATCCCCTCCAAAACTCATCATCTCTGTTCATTAGCTTTCATAGGAAAATACAGGATGTTTCCACACAGCACTGCTGAGCTGACCGGGCTTCCTCACAGTTGCCCTTCAACAGAAACAAAACTACATTACAAGCACATCCGTTTATCAGAAAATACTCAAAGCTTCTATGCAGGAATCCGACCAGCAGGTTTATCATCCAGCAGATAAGCCTGTAATCTGTATCAACCTCCTCCCACTTTTTTATTAGACAGCATAATGCGGTGTCAGATGAGCACAGTCAGAAGCTAATGCTTCTGTGAATATACGAATGGCAGTAAAAGGGTACAAGAAATGATCTGGAAGGTTTGGACTGTCTGTCTCCACTGTCAGAAATGTAGTACAGAAATGGAAGGCCACAGGAAGAGTCACTGTGAAGGAAAGATGTGTTTACAAGAAGAGTCACCTGAGGTATGCAAAAGCACATCTGGAGCACGTCTGTGGCTATATAGTAGGCGTCTACAGGCTGTTACTGCAGCAAAAATAAATATTAATGGAAGTATTTCTTTGGGGTGCCCAAATTTATGCACATGCCTATTTTTGTTTAAATGCACATAAAATGTTTCTGTTTGGGCAATAAAAGGTATTTCACTACTGAAAATTTTCTGTTTCCATAAGGTATAACGTATGGGAAAATGAAGTTGCTGCTTCAAAAGCGTAGCAAGTGACACACTGAATTAAAGGTAGGGTAGGAGATTTCATTCTGATGCACTTTTTGTTAAATTACTGTAACTTCTCTTTACAATCCGATAGCAACCAATTAGTTCGGCAGTTTCGCTTTAAAACGAAGAATATTAATCATCTGTGGAAGCTATAAAACGCTAAAAACATCAGCCAATCCTACGAGGCGCACCTGCGCGGAGTATTGGTTGTCACTCTTCCTGCTCTGCACGCACCAGAGAGGTACGTGCATGATGGCCGAAGTCACAGACTGGTTGGGAGGCGTGGCTTCGGGGTAAGCTTCGAGAGAAAGGGGCGTGTGTTTACTTTCAAAATCTGGCTGACTCTCACTGAGTTTTCAAAATCTCCTACCCTGCCAATAAGGCTGTATATAGTCATTTAATTATCATAACAGTATCATGTCATGTATATCATGTCATGCAATACTGTATTCAAATCTTATTAGATCATGTAATGTGAAAAAAAAGGCAAAAACTATACTGTTTAATACTTGTAACAGCCACATATTTTGGAGCCTTTCCACGCTTTGCTAAATGCTAGCTTCATGAACTTTTACAACCTACAGAGCCCCTCTGGTGACATGGTCAAAAAATAAATAAGTTGTGGCCACGAATTATGTGTAACGTGCGCACGAAATACTAATTCGTTTGCACGAAATACTAATTCGTGGTCACGAATTGGTATTGTTATTATTGGTTGTAGTAGTAGTATTAGAATTCATGGACACGGGCCCATGGAAGCGGGCTGCCTGGCCAGGGAGCACCCTTCCCGGGCAGCAGGTAGCAATGAGCATCCCTCTCTGGGGAATATACTGGAACACTGGGGAGCTCCAGGAGCACAGGGGAGTGGGGTGTCCAGCCAGGACGCACCCTCTCCGGGCAGCAGGGAGCAATGAGCGTCCTCTTCTTCTCTTTTGTGGTCTTGATTAAGATTAAGATTAAGATTTAAATAAATACAATATACACAAGCAAAAAATCTTTTATACACATACACGCACATGACAGCAACAAAAAAAGAATAGGTACATACACACATATAAAGCAGATCAAAGGGAAGATAGAAAGATAAAACACAGTTAATGTAACTGAGTAGTTGATGTAGGCCATTATACTACAGGGGAGAATCTCATGTTCTTTTCATTCACAAGCAGCTTTTTGGCATTCCCCTTAATACTTCAAGTTAGAAAGACAAAAGAAGAATATTGACTAACACTTTATTTTACAGTGTTGCTGTTACGGTGTATTTATCTGATTCGGTACAGTGGTACAACCTGCAACTATATGTAATATTATGTGCCAGTGTTAATAAAGTATATTAAAAAGATGTTAGCGCTGCGCATATACAATATGAAATAATATAGCATAAACTACACCATTCAAATGTTTGGGGTCACTTGGAAATGTGTTTATTTAAAAAAATGTTTTTTTTTCAATGAAGATAACATTAAAGTAATCAGACATACAGTCTAGACATTGTTAATGTGGTAAATGACTAAAGGTATACAGATGCACTTTTCCATCAACCATCACTCCTGTGTTCTAATGGTACATTGTGTTAGCTATTCTTGTTAAAAAAGGCTATTTGATGATTAGAAAACTCCTGTGAAATTATGTTAGCACAGCAGAACTGTTATGCTGATCAGAAAAGCTATAGAACTGGCCTGGTGACCCCAAATTTTTGAATGGTAGGGTATACATAAACTAATTAGAGTAATTGTGGTCAGCTTACCATGAATATACCAATGTGCAGTCAGTGCAGTGTCAATGTTACTGTAATCAATTTAGCTATATTTTAATAATGGACAAAACTATATACTGCTTTTATATTATCTGAATTTTTCTATTGGGCTATTTGGGCAAAATCTAAAAAAAGTATCTGTATTCTAGCCTTCATTTTAGGCCATGCAGGAAGTGTTGATATTCACTTAATTGTCCAATTAATTAAAAGCATGACCACTGTCAGGATTGTATCAAAGATACTCTGTACGCTGTAATCACTAAGGCATTTAAAGACAGATTTGATATTGTCATGAGAACATAATTGTTTGGAAGAATGTTAGAATTACATCCAGAAGGTGCCAGTGTTGTGATTACATCGAGTACAACTGCGTAAGGTAAAAACAGACGAAGAAGAAGTCTAAGGTAGGAACCTATCTCCTGTAAAATTTCAGTCGGAAGTGTTTTTAAGTTGAACGGCAACTTCCGGTAAATGCTTGGCTAGCAAAACGTCTGTGTTTGTTTTTCGAAGAACTTGACGCTTCGGTAAGATTTCAGTTACTACTGACAGAGTGTGTTTTTTGGAGCGTCCGACAAGGTATATTTTTAATTAAGTTAAGTGTTATCCTAAAATAGCGGCCGTGTGACCCTACTCGCCTACGTTAGCAGAGTAGCTAACCGGCTAGCTCGCTCTGTTGACGCCTGGTACTCGTCGCCTCTATACAGAAACTGAAAAGCTGACTACTGGAAGCTCAGAATTTGACAGTTAACAAGCAAAACATAACAAGATTGGACTCGTGGCTTTTCTTTTTTGGAGTTATTGAGGAGACTAATCATTTTTCATGTGGTCACTGGGACTTGTTTTGACATTTTAATGGGAGGGGGCTTCCTTTGGAGGATTGGACATTGCGGTCAATTACGAAAAAAACGGAGGTCCTGGCTACCTGTCGGGCTCAGATGGAGTCTCTGGCAGGTTACGTGTACAAGGCAGCAAGCGAGGGTCGAGTCCTGACCCTTGCCGCGCTGCTGCTAAACCACTCGGAGACGGAAACCCAGTACCTGTTGAGCTACGTGACCCAACTCGCCGGACAGAGGTCTACTCCGCTGATCATCGCTGCCCGGAATGGACACGACAAAGTGGTCCGGCTTCTTTTGGATCACTATAAGGTGGACACGGAACAGACCGGCATGGTTCGGTTTGACGGGTAGGAGCTGCGATTTTAAAAATGTTTGCAGACTGTATTGTATTTGAAGGTTTTGTTTTCTGTCTGCCTACAGATGATACTCATAGGTTTAGACCATCTGACTTCTGGTTTCTTTAAGATAACACTTAGGCTAACTCGTTTCACGATGTCAGTGTTGCACGCATTAAATATTTTAAAGTCTGATAAAAGTATATTTATGTGGATGTCGCTTAATCTTGAGCGCAGATCACTTTGTTATAGCAGAAAAAGATGCTTGGGCTAATTTAGGTGTGATTATACAGTTGAAAGGGGAAAGCTACAGTGTTTACAATACTCTCATTATGTCTACTGCTTTATATTTGTAACAGTTTAATGTGTGGAATATCTAGAATAACAAGTACACTAACCTTAACCCTAAGACTAACCCATGGACAAAATAAGCCGAATATCAGACAGAATTGTTGACTTTCTTTTGGACATATTACAAATGTTGCTTTGTATATAAAGGGTGCATAAAAATTAACAGGAAATTGTGTTAATCCAAGTAAGCATTGTTAGTGCTTTTAGAGCCTTTATTGAAAATATTTATTATTATTTTTTTATATTGTGCCCAGTTTTTATAGTTTTGTTAGAGCGCCAACAGTGCAGCCATACCTTAAGTATACCTAAAAATTTAGTAATTGATTTGGGTTTGTTGAAATAGGTTTTTTAAGTGCATCTTAAGCAGGAGTCAGCTTGGAAATTCCCACTTGTTCTGAGCATAATGTAACATGTTTCTCCCATTTTGCCTGCAGCTACGTCATTGATGGGGCAACAGCACTGTGGTGTGCAGCTGGAGCAGGACACTTTGAAGTGGTGCGCCTGCTAGTGAGTCACCATGCCAACGTTAACCACACCACCATCACCAACTCCACACCCCTGCGGGCCGCATGCTTCGATGGGCGCCTGGACATTGTCCGCTACCTGGTGGAACACAATGCAGACATTAGCATCACTAACAAGTTTAACAACACCTGCTTAATGATTGCTGCCTATAAGGGCCATGTGGATGTGGTAAAGTTCCTCTTGGAGCAAAGGGCAGACCCTAACGCCAAGGCTCACTGTGGGGCCACAGCACTGCACTTTGCTGCTGAAGCGGGTCATTTAGCAATTGTGAAAGAACTGATGCACTGCCAGGCAGCTATGGTGGTGAACGGGCATGGCATGACACCACTAAAAGTGGCAGCAGAAAGCTGTAAAGCTGATGTGGTAGAGTTGCTGCTGGCACATGCAGACTGTGACCCTTGCAGCCGCATCGAGGCCCTGGAACTGTTGGGTGCCTCTTTTGCCAATGACAGGGAGAATTATGATATTCAAAAGACCTATTACTACCTGCACATGGCTATGATGGAGCGCTACCATGACCCCAACAATGTCATCACCAAGGATATGCTGCCACCCATCGAGGCCTACGGGGGACGCAGTGAGTGTCGTCGACTCCAAGATCTGGAGGCCATACGGGTAAACCGAGATGCTCTTCACATGGAGGGCCTAATGATCAGAGAGCGTATTCTTGGCTCGGACAATATTGACGTGTCACACCCCATCATTTATCGTGGTGCTGTCTATGCTGATAACATGGAGTTTGAACAATGCATCAAACTGTGGCTTCATGCGCTTTGCTTGCGGCAGAAAGGAAACCGAAACACACACAAAGACTTGCTCCGCTTTGCACAGGTGTTTTCCCAGATGGTCCACCTGAAAGAGCTTGTGTCAGCCTATGCAGTGGAGCAGGTGCTGGGCTGCAGTGTGCTGGAGATTCAGCGCAGCATGGCTCGAGTTGAGGCAGCAGCTGAATCTGAGCTGCCACAGGCCATGGACAATTATGAGTCAAATATTTTTACTTTTCTTTACCTGGCCTGCATCTCTACCAAGACCACATGCAGTGACGAGGAGCGTGCCAGTATCAACAAGCACATCTACAACCTGATCCAGCTGGACCCTCGGTCACGTGAGGGCTCCTCGCTGCTCCATCTGGCCATCAGCTCCACCACCCCAGTCGATGACTTTCACACCAATGATGTCTGTAGCTTCCCAAACTCCCAGGTCACCAAGCTCTTGCTGGACTGTGGTGCACAGGTCAACGCAGTTGACCATGAAGGCAACACCCCACTCCATGTCATTGTCCAGTACAACCGGCCAATCAGCGACTTCCTCACGTTGCATGCTGTCATCATCAGTCTGGTGGAGGCTGGCGCTCACACGGACATGACCAACAAGCAAAAGAAGACGCCACTGGACAAGAGCACCACAGGTGTGTCAGAGATCCTGCTGAAGACACAGATGAAGATGAGCCTCAAGTGCCTGGCAGCGCGCGCTGTCCGGCAGCACCAAATAACGTACCGCAACCAGATCCCCAAAACACTGGAGGAGTTTGTGGAGTTACACTAAAACAGACACAGAGTTCTTTTTAAAGAAAGTCTGTGGCTGATCTGCAAAGGTGTTTTTACTGTGATGCATCACAGAAAGCTTCCACCCATCAGCTGCTGTCTTGGGTCTGGCAGACACCTGCAGTAGGTTTGTGGTGTGAGCAGTGACAGTGGTGGGCTGCTTCTTGTTTTGCCTTATCTACACACCAAGTAGGCACCATGTCCACCATGTTACTGTGATGCTGCAGTCTGCGCAAAAGAGACAGAATGAATGAATGCCTGAAATGAAGCCAACAAACTCATATCCTTTCCATGCATTCACCAGACATAGGATTATTTTTAATATGAAATGTAGTTTTTACTGGGTTCGTCTATAACGTAACAGAAACAATGGACTGTTAAAAGAAACTGGGAAGGCATGAGCTGACTGCACAACATAATTTATACTACCAGGGTTTTGGTTTGTAATATTTTTAATTGATTTTATTTAAAAGGGTTTTCTGGCCAAAACTATGCAGACACTCTGCTATATGCTTTCATGTCTGTTTTGTCTGGGTCTAAACCCCTAGGTCTAAGCATATTAGAGTATTTTCCACTGATTATCCTAGACATTTTGGCTTCTGAAAGTCACAGAGTTATATCTTTAATATATCTTTACATTTAGTATTTTCCAATAAAGGCAATGGAGAAGGCCTTTATCTCAAACTCCATCCACACAGCATGTATGATGTGTGCTGTAGTGCTGAATTGACTGCAATGTGAGGTGAACACTTCATTAGTATTGTTTGCATAAGGCAGACCAGATATCAAGAGTGGATTTAAAAGTTCAGTTTTTGTGCAAAAGAGAATAGTCTTAAAATGCATCATCGCAAAGCCAAACCTGGACAATATCTCTGTTTGGAATACAAAGAAAGCCTTTGAAGCGGTTGTAACACTCATATTGTCCTCATACTTTTGGCCAAGTTATTTACTTTTACAAAAAATATAGACCAGATGGTAACTAGACAGGACTCTTTTTATTGACACTCTAGATTCTACGACAAAAGCTTATTATTTTAACAGGACAAAAGTTTTGTTTTGTTTTAGTTTAAAAAAAAAAAGATTGTAAAGTCCAGATTGTTAAAGACATGTGTTGGTTTACATTTTCTTCAGCTCAGTCATCCGTCTTGTTTTTGTCCTCAAACACCTTTAACTATGTATCAGTGTATATGCTGTCACTGAACAAGAAGTCGTATCATGCTGCTTTTCTTGACCATAACTGCTTTTTGGTGTTATACCTCCTCAGGTCTTAAGTGTTTTTATTTATTGTGGGCCTCCTCTGACTGTTCTCGAGTCCAGCTCTTGAACTTATGCCTTTAATCCATGCCTGAAGCTAACAATATTTTTTTGTAAGTTGGTATTTTTCTTATGTAATTGTCTCGTCTATGCATTGTCAGAAAATAGTGGAAAATGCTTGATATAGTAAGGCCCAAGTTAAGTACCAGTCTACTGTCATAAGATAAAAATAAGGAACTTTGCATCATAAAAAACAGCCAAGCTCCACAATACAGTGGAGTGGAGCTGTGGAATGTTGTTGCAGATGAATCTTGTGTGAGTACAATTTTTAAAATGATCTACCACTTATACCGTCATTCAAATGAAGTAGTGTGAATTGCTCTCTAATTGACATGACCGCAGCCAGCTTGGCTTAGTGTAAAGTCGGGGAACAGTATACTGTCTTATGTGACTGCGGCTGCTGGTATTTCTAGTGCAAAGAATTACTGAAAAAAATATCCCAACACAATTATGTTCGTTGTTTGTTTATCTTGATTTCTGGGAGATATAAACCCGCATTTTCCACCATTTTTTCTTTCTTGTTATAGACTGAGCTACTTTACAGTACAGCATTCTTTAATGTAACTGACAGTTTGTGTTAGTCAGACCCTTAGAGGTAGCATCTGGATCAGTTTCACAGACAAAGGATTACTAAATTGTTGGCTGTACTTTCTGTACTGCACTTTCTAGACTTTACAAATGGTTATAGAATAATTTATAATTCTGCAGTTATTTTATTATTTGTCACCTACATTTTCTACAGAATTCGCAATCCACACAATATCCATTTTTGTTGTCTGTATTACATTTATTTTCTGAAGTAAAGCGGAATGTCAGCACACCTAACATGCAAACACCAACATGCAAACAGCATTTGTCTTCCTGCTTAATTTTCAGAGCTTTCTGTTAACCAGAGGATAGGGCCAATTAGTGCCTGTTTTTAAGGTGGTCCTGTGCCATTTTATTTTTGAATAATGTGATAGGGCTGGGACCTTTAAATCAGATGTCTGCGGCTGAAATGAAGCCAAAGAGTCTGTGAAAACTTTGAAACATGTCAGCTGTTCATGCAGGATGAATGCTGTCAAATAAAAGTCTTCTGTCTGAATTCAACAGCCTCTCTTGTCATCTTACTGATTTACTTAGACGAGAAGTTGTAGGACTTACAGAAAACATTAAATTTAATTTTGTCTTTTACATTCGACATGTGCAGCTGTGTAGAAAATTATGAAGATCAGTTTTATTTATATGGCACATTTATAAGGGCATCGCCCACCAAAGTGCTTACCATTAAAATACATAAAATAAAATCAAACTAATAAAATACATAAAAGAGATGAAGCGCAAGCACTTAAAAACGAATAAAAGAATCTTAAAATCAATTCTGTGCTTCACCGGTAGCCAGGGAAGTGAGGAAAGCACTGGCGTGATGTGCTTGTGCTTTTTTGTCCTGGTGCGAGCCGCTGCGTTTTGGACCAGCTGCAGACGATGAAGCTCTGACTGGCCAATTCCAATGTACAGGGAGTTACAGTAGTCTAAGCGAGAAGTTATAAAAGCATGGATGACTTTCTCTAAGTCACTCTGACTATGGTATGGCTTTACCTTAGCAATAAGTCTTAGTTAAAAGAAACTAGCCTTGACCACTGAGCTCACCTGCTTGTCTAATTTAAAAGCACCATCTACACCATCTACCCCAAGATTCCTAGCATGAGTTTGTATGTGGGGTGCTAGTGGGCCAAGGGAGCTGGCAAGGACCTGGACCAGGTCGGGGCGACCAAACAAGACGACCTCAGTTTTGTTTTCATTTAATTTCAGGACGTTTAGGTCCATCCATTTCTTAATATCACTCATGCAGTTTAGCAGTGATTGGAGGGAATCTTTGGCAGAAACTCTAAGTGGCAAATAGACCTGCACATCGTCAGCAAAACAATGGAAGGGAATGCTGTGCTTCCTGAATATGGACCCCAAGGGTAGCATGTAGAGGAAGAACAGCAGCAGGCCCAGAACCGACCCCTGGGGCACCCCGCAGGTCAGAGGGGCCACTGAAGAAGAAAAACTGCCCCATCTGAAACGACAAGGATCTGTCCGTAAGATAGGATTCAAGGGCAGTGCCTTTTATGCCGACATGGTGCTCTAAACAATGCTTAGAGCTATGTAGAGGAACCTGAAAAACAGGATATTGTGTGTGCAACTATTGACCCATGTATGACAATTTCTGTTTAAAAAAATATTTGAAACAGAATATATATTATATATACATTTGCATAAGTATTAAATAAACAAAATTAAATATTAATTAAAATAAAAACGTTTTGGACTATGCCTGAGAATTTTGAATGTATTTTGATAATTCTAACTACTATAATATTGACATCATGCTCACAACTGACTTGAGTTTCAGAAATAAGTGTCTTGACTTTGATTTCAGTCTGAATATAGGCTGTTAAGAACATGAAAAACAACAGATTTTAAGAGAGATTTCTTTTTGAAATAGATTTTTGAGAATTCTGAGAATTATGGATTTTCTTCAGAAATCTTTTGTTAAAATGTGTTTTTAATGTATTCTATTTTTATTCTTTGTAACCAGCAAGTAAAAATCATTGTATGTCTTTATACGACCAATTGCAAGAGCGGATGAGACATTGGGTAGAGGATGGGGTGATGGTGGTGCAGTGGTTAGCAATGTCGCAGCAAAGTAAGAAGGTTCCTGGTCCTCTGTGTCTTTGTGGGTTTTCACTGGGTACTCTGACTTCCTCCCACATTCCAAAGACATGCTTGTTAGGTTAACTGAGGGGGTCTAAATTGGCTGTAGGTGTGAATATTTGTGTTAGCTGTGCAATAGACTAGCGTACTATCCAGGGTGTATCCCACCTATTGGTGTCCATTGACAGCTGGCTCTGGTAATCCAATCACTCCCTCCTCAGTGAAACACAGAGGAAGTGATGTCATTGTTTAGCTCTTTTAGCTTTATTAACACAATATTAATATGACCACAAATACTGTTTACATCCACAGGCAGAGGGGCAGTACAAACCATTAGAAGTAATGTCACTATCCTCATTATTCAGAAAAGTGTGTATGTACAAAATGTTCAAGTTTGACTTTATACAAGAAAAGTGCATCAGCACTATAGCACTATAAAATATGACAATATACAATCATGTGTTAGTAAGATACAGTTCCATTAGTATGAAAAGGAACATACTGTAGGTAGTTTTGTGTCATATAACCTCCATATGACCCCCGGGTTTTCTTCCAGCTTCGTTGTTGAGATCTGAGGAACCACTGGTTTGCTCAGCAAAGCTGTGACATCATCATAAGGGCATGTAACAACACATATAGTCATGCAGGCTCTCCTGATTCAGTCACATTATGGAAGCTATATGGAAGTTCAAAAAAACCTCTGTAGGTACCTATCATATGATACATTCACTTTTAATCTAAATTTCCTCTGTACCTATAAGACTATGTACACAAATATTTACAATGGGGCACAATTTACTATTAGTCATATAACAGTAAACAGAAATATCTGTAATATATGATGCAACTTTAGGAACGTGAAGAATGCTCAGGTAGAAGCTGAGGAAGAATCTGGCTGGCTGGTTGGTTAGTGATGGCGGAGAGTCCCTGAGTGACAGGCCGAGGACTGTGAGACTTGTGTCTCTCTCAGTAGGCACTTATAAAAGTTTGCATTTAGTCATCATTTCGTGACTAAGTGGATAAGGGCCTATCGACTCCAACACTGACACATTACAGACTGATTACAGTTCCTGCTCCGACTTCCCATTGGCTACAGGTTGCTCCTCCTCCTCCTGTCTTCTTCTGTTGAAGAATCCAAGCTGCGAAGAAAACATACAGATACAGTGCAACACTGATCATGAAAGATGGTAACTGTTATATAACAACATCCACTACTAACAATTATCAGGAACAGGCAACTTATTTTTTTAGTTCTGACTCTCAGATGTGTAACAGTGGATTTTTTTCCTGAATACAGAAATGATCTACTTCAAGACTTGTGTGAAAATCTGGCTTTTCTGGCCAATGTACAGTAGAAACACCTTTGGTAATTTGATATTTGACGATATTATGGACTGCAGAGAGTGTATATACCTTCCATAGGGCTAGGACCAGTAAGGCCAGAAGCAGCAGGCCTCCCAGTGAGCTTCCCAGTATGATCCAGATGGGGATGGGGTGATCCTCTTCCCTTCTCAGATCCAGGATTATCTGCAGTCACAGCATGGACAAAGTTATGTTGAATGTTGTGTATTTAGGGGAAAATGCTTTTTAAAATTACATAAATAAATAAAAACAGTTTACTCTTTCAGTTACAATGTCTAGCAAACAGAACCCATGCAGGTCATCAGAGGCTGTGAACCAAACCAACCTGTAATGATAACTTCTAGCAGAAGATGGCAGCACAGCTCTGTATCAACTGTAATTTCTATACAGTGTGTGAGCCTGTCCAATGTCTGTTAAATGTATCTATAATCCATGGTTAAAAAGTATATTATTATTAATGCTTAAAACTCAATATCCCCCAGTTTTATGTTGCCAGAGAATGGATGGTCCTGGGCTTCTCTGTTGCCACCGCCATCCGGATGAATGGATGGGTTTTTATATTTGTTTTGTCCACCACAAACATTTTTTCACCTTTCTGCTCTTTGGAAAAATCCATCATTTGGCAGGAAATACCAATTTAATTCCTCTTTTACTGAAACTGTGGTACAGTTGACCTTCATATACCAATGGCATTAAGCAGATATTGAGTCTTACCTGTCTGACAGGTCTGTTTTCTTGGAGGAAAAAAGGACTGGATGCCTCCAGCTGGATAGATGCAGCAGTCAGCAGCTCCAGAGACCTGAACCTCACCTGAAAGAGAGAGATAAACATGTAGGTTATATACAGTAACAGTGGTGTAGGAATGCCTTCTTAGATACATGACCAGAGAATGTTCTCAATTGTTTGTAAAATTTAAGAAAGAACAATTGTTTCATGATAAATCATGATACTAAGAAACTAAAAAAAAAAAAAAAACTCACAGTGAGCAGAGCAGAAATCTGAAGTCTTCCTCTGAGCGTCACTTTCACCTCTGTGGAGGCCAGCAAGTTCAGTCTGCACTGCACCGCCATGCTAGCACTGTTACTGTAGTTCTGAACACACAATATAAAGTGTCAGGTTTAAGTAACAAAGACTGACACTTTCTGAGAAGTATGAAACTCCATCAGCCTTACCAGCTGTGACAGGTGAGAGAGGTCCTCGGGTGTAACAGGATTGGCTGCTCTGATATGAGGCAGCATACAGAGAGAGCCAGCTACCTGCTAAGAAGAAAAGGATGTCAGGAGAATTAGGCCCCGTTCACACTGGAGAAAGTCATTCCAGCTAGAGTAAGATTGAGTCCAGATAGCCTTTAAGCTGGATGAGTTCAGACCTATTTTCAAATCTGGCTAGCACACACTTGTGTCCGCACTCAATCCGGCTTCATCCAGCGTGTTTGCTGTCCTCCAAACCACTAGGTGGTGCCTCGTAATATACAGAGTCTGTTCAGGCCGTGGTAGGACCGCATGTGCGCATGCGTCATGTGGTTTTTTGTCCCGTGTCGCACCCCGTGAACCGGCAGTAGCACATCGCTAACCGGAAGTATCACGTCGCCACCCGGATTTGCTAGCCACATTTGCGTTCACAAATGTCAACGAGCCACATTTGAGCCAATCTGGCCAATCCGGCTTGAAATCAAACTGGATATAGCCGGATTCGAGGTGTTCACACTCAGAAAAAAAACATCTGGTTACATCTGGATGCGGCCCTAATCCCGCTTTAGCCAGATTTATTTCCCCAGTGTGAACGGGGTATTACTGCACCTTTCTTTAGCTGGAACTGATCTTGCCTTTCCTGTAGCAGTAACCTGCCTTTTAAACCTGCTGGCTCCAAGCCAGACTATTGTCTGATTGAGGTGATGTGTGAACGCAGAGTATCCCAGTCTTAACAATTTTTTTAAAAATACTAGAAGGACACACTAACAGATTGGCTTAAGCAGATTTTTATGATGATGGGGGTCACACATTTAGCCAAATTAACACACAAATTAGCAAACATACTAGCTAGTGATAGTATTGCAGCAATGTGTTGTTTGCCCACCACGAAAAAATGCAAAGAAGATGAAAAAGGAAGAGAAAGATGAAGAAGAAGAAGTAAAATGCTCACTGCTTGTAAGAAAACATAAAGAAGAGAAAATGAATTTGGATCAGTTATTGTAGTAGTCAATCATTTATTTGATATTGGGCTGGGCTTCGGGTGAGCATAGGCTTAGGGTGGGCTTTGTTGTTGGGCCTCACATGGGCAGTAGATGGGCTAAACTAAGCATGGGCAATAAGTGGGCTCCAGCTGGGCTCCTACGTCTAAGATAATTCAAAATTAATTATGTCATTATATTTTGTAATATTTTTTATTCAAGAAAATTAGACAATACAGAATCTTAATGTTCATTTGGAGTCAGTGGAGTCTTGTTTAAAACCCAGTAAGCCGATCCCACCCCCTGCTGAGAAAAATAAATAGTAAAATAAAAAAATAAAATAAAATAAGTACATACTGTAAATGGATGATACTAATCTAAAATAAATAGACATAAATAAATAAATAAATACAGGAGGAGAAAAACACAATGGGTAAAATTATATGCTGGTCTGTCAGGGTTTTATACTGTCTGGGGGAGAGAGTATTAAGCCTCTCAAAGTACAATATCAAAGGGTCTCGTACTTTATAGAATGTCTTAGTAGATCGTTTTATAAAATACTTAATTTTCTCTAATTTCAGGAATAGCATTAGATCTCTTAGCCAGTGTAATACTTTTGGTGGTTGAGGTGACGTCCACTCCAACACTATTCTTCTCCAAGCTAGGAGAGAGGCAAAAGCAAAAGCATTTATCTTATTAACAAATATTAAGCTCTCGTTTTTCAGAACTCCACAAATG